>NW_024062696.1:0-600000 GCF_006381635.1 Hibiscus syriacus | reverse complement strand
AAAGTTTAGGTACTTATTTTTGTATTAATTAGAGGTAAAGTTTAGATTCTTATTTTTGTATGGGTAAATCGCAATGCGTATCCGTATATCGCAACGCGTATCCGTAAATCGCAACGATAATCCGTAAATCGCAACGATAATCCGTAAATCGCAACGAGAATCTGTAAATCACAACACTGAAATTTTGGGTATATAACACTGAAATCATAAACTAAATCCCTAAATCGCAACTCATTCCATCTCCATCTATCACTCTCTCCGGCGACATCCGTTCCTATATCCAACGACATCCTTCCCATTCCGGCAACAGGTTTTAGTTTCACAGCTCGTCTGTTTAGTAAATTAATTTACAACCATGAAATCATCTAATGTTGATCATGTTTGGATAGATTTGTGTTTTGGAGGGTCATGGGATAATGTTCATGGTGTTTTACAATATATGCCTTTACCCATGAATCTTCAACTAAAATTGTCTTTACAAAAGTTAACTTATGAAACTCTAATGCTACGTGTTTTCAAATAAATTGAATTTAGAGCCCCTAAGTGGATTTAGGCTATCTTATCAGAAATGGTAAAGTTTATTTGTTAACCGACAATGAAGATGTTGAACGATTCATTGCTTACATTAGTGTTTCACAAGATGATGTTACATATGTTGTTGAACCTAGAAGTAGTATTGTTGGGTCAGTAGCGGGTAGTAATCAACTAAGTTTTTCTCAAAACCCACAACCTTTCTCTAATCCAAATCCCAATCAACTTTCAGCACCAAATTCTGGTTTTCGTATTGACCAGTTAGACGATGATGAGCCAACAGAAAAAATTGTGAGTACTAGTCAGTATTCGAAATTTGGTCTTGGTCAATATCCGGACTTTGATATTGGTCAATACACGGATTTTGATGATGTTTCAGAAGAAAATAGACCCTGCGTGTAATGATTTTGATATTGGTCAATACCCGAATTTTGATGATGAAACAGCCGTTGTCGAAGAATGTATTGTTGATGTAATGAGGAGGAAGTTACGACTGTGAATGAACATGTTGAACATCCATTCTGTAATTCATATAATCCTGAAGAAGAAAAAGAAGAAGAAAAAGTCCCCGAAGAAAAGAAAATGCCACGGGCGTATAACTGGAATATGCCAGAATTACTTCAGATACCGGAAGAAGAGTTGGTAAAGAAAACAGTTGATTGTTACACAAAAGTTATTCGTATCAAGAAAGATGATTGTTTTGATACAAAGGAAGACTTGAAGATAGCTTTGTATACGAAATGTGTGGAAGATGGCTATCAACTAAAAGTTAACAAATCAAGCAAAGATCGTTTCGAAACAAGGTGTATGATTGACAAAAACTGTACGTGGCGTATGATTGCAAAGAGAATAAAAGATTGCGAAATGTTTCAAGTTAGGACTTTTATTGATAAACATACATGTTCAAGAACCCAAGTTTTTCCTCACCATAGACAGGCAAACAAAAAGGTGTTGGGTGGTTTTCTGGCTGAGTTAATGTTTTTGAATGGCAGGGTATATTGGGGACATGAAATTATGACTGACATGAATGCTCGGTTCAAGATTAGTATATCATATTCTCAAGCTTGGAGAGCCAAATGTTATGCCTTGGAATTGTTGAGGGGGTCGCCAGAAGCATCGTTTGCCCAACTGCCGGCTTATTGTCACAATTTAAAGCTGAAAAATCCTGGGTCGGTAACTCATATCAAAACATATAGAGATGGACGCTTTGAGTTGCTGTTTATCGCCATTGGTGCTACGGTTAGTAAATCAATATAATTTTGTTGACTCATTTTTGTTAGTTACATGCATTTCACATTTAAATGATTATATTTCTTGTGTATATTATTTTGTAGATTCGTTCGTTTATTACTTGCATGCGCCCAGTTATTATAGTTGACAGAGCACATTTGAAAGGTCGATACCTTGGAGTAAACTTATTAGCAGTAGCCATGGATGCTAACAATGGGATATTGCCAATAGCTTACGGGGTTGGCAAATCTGAAACCTCTGATTCATGGACATGGTTTATGGGGCATCTTAGGGATTGCATAGGTCCTATTAGCAATCTGACAATCATATCCGATAGGGCAAACTCAATTGACAACGCTGTTAGAAGGTGTTTCCCAGATGCTTTTCATGGACTTTGTGGTGTTCATTTGTATAGAAATCTAAAATCAAGGTCTGCTGGTATAAAAAAGCACAAATGGACATACTGGAAGGCTGTAAAAGCTTATCGGGAAGTGGATTTCAATAAGCATATAAATGTTTAAGACGTGTTTTGCCTCAGTGTGCTCAAACACTAGAAGATGTCGGGTTTGAAAGATGATCAAGAGTACATCAACTTGGAGCAAGATATGGTTTCATGACGTCTAATAGTGCAGAATCAATCAACGCTCTAAGTCGTCATTCCCGGAAATTACCCATTACTATGTTAATGGAGTTTTTTCGAGCCTCTATTCAACAGTGGTACTACAAGAAAAGAAACCATGCAGGTATTATTTCTTTGAATTCGTAACTTATCATATTTATATATTTTACTAAGTATTGTTTATTTAAATTTACAGGAACATTGGAACATCGTGTTACACCATGGACTGAAAAAAAGATAACGAAACGTGTTGTGAAGTCAACGTCATGGAGAGTTGAACCATGTTCAAACACTTTGTTTCAAGTACTGGATAATAACTTAAATGGGCTAGTCGATCTAAATGCAAAGACGTGTAGTTGTATGAAATGGCAAACATCTGGTTATCCGTGTGGCCATGTTATAAAAGTTGCTCTTCATTTAAACCAAGATGATTCAAGCGCATACGCTATGGATTGCTACACTACAGAAGTTTATCGACAGACTTATGCCGAGATTGTCTACCCTATTCCACATCCTTCTGAGTGGGACATACCAGATGACTTACAAACAGTTTTGCCACCAGCCATGGACAGAAGGCTACCTGGCCGACCAAAAAGTCACGATCGTATACCGTCTAAGGTGAAGAGAAGAAGAGATCGACATGTAGTCGGTGCAAGAAAGTGGTCATACAAGGTTGACATGTGGATCACCAGTGCCATCAAAATCATCTTTTCCTCTACCAAAATATGGATCCTCATCAAATCCAAAGCTCATATGGTGTCAAGCAAAAGGCAATCATCTTTAAAATCCCAATCACAATTGGCTTCACCTTTTGGGACTGTTAACTTAGGTGATTTTTAAATGCAAACGTGTATTATGTGGATTTTATGTGTGAACTTTTAACATTTTCAGTTGAATTAATGACTCAGGCCAACCATTTTGACTTAACCAACTCTTGTTATTCAGTTGTTATCACTATTAGGCATGCATTTGACTATCGCAACACGGAAATTACAATCGCAACGAGAGAATCGCAATGCGAAATGAAAATCCCAACATGAAAATCGCAATGCGGAAATGAAAATCGCAACGAGAGAATCGCAATGCGAAATGAAAATCGCAATGCGAAATTAAAAATCGCAACGAGAGAATCGCAATGCGAAATGAAAATCGCAATGCGAAATGAAAATCGCAACGAGAGAATCGCAATGCGAAATTATAAACGCATTGCGATTCTCTCGTTGCGATTTTCATTTCCGCATTGCGATTTCATTTCGCATTGCGATTCTCTCGTTGCGATTTCATTTCGCATTGCGATTTTCATTTCGCATTGCGATAGTCATTTTTGCCTTCAACATAATGCAGATTGAAATCAACAAAATCAACCATTACATTTCAATCAATTAAACAAGCACAAATAAGAATTATGTTCGCATCAATTACACAAATCAACTTATACAAATCATCTTTTACAAATCAATTAAACAATCAAAAATAAGCAATAATTCTTATTTCCGATCATCTACTATTGAATCAACTTTTACAAATCAATTAAACAATCAAAAAACAATCAATTAAACTATTGAATCAACTTTTGCAGCCATACATCATTTTCACGCAGTTCACTTCTGAGATTAACCTGCAGAAACCAAACATTTGCTCAAACAACACTTTCTACACATCTAAAACCTACAAACAGCAAATTATTGAATTCTAGGTACTTAACCAAACATTTTCAAACCAAAAGTATATAAACTTACCAATTGTTTATGGACATTTTTATAACGCGGATGCAGGTAGGCAGCGTCTCGTATATATCGATTTAGCCATATAATGCCGAAACCACAAGCCTACTACAGCTCTATCTCTATCGGTGGGAGGTAGATACTTGATGCTTCCCGTCGTCAAACGCTCCAACGCCAAGCATACGAGAGGACCACAATCTCCTCTGGCTCCGCTCGTTTGTTGTGGCGCGGTCTTGTCTCTAATAACTGTAATATTGAGCTTCTTTGGCTTCTTGTTTCCAGAACGAGTCCAATAATTGATCGCATCCAAGAATTTAGCCAAATGAGAGCTCCATCCCTTAATAACATCTCTTAAATCAGCCAATGATATGTAATTTATCATGCTGTCATACACTATTGTCTTAAGGGATGGGAGCTGAAGCTCGAATGGTTGATTTTCCAGAACCAGTAAACTTATCATCAGTTTCAATATGAAAAACCTACAATAATGCAAACATTTCAAAATAAAAATAATTAAAAAAACTAACCCTCGGAGGTTGATTTTCCATTTCTGAATATTGTGAGGGATTTCTGACCGTGAATGGTTGTGAGGGATTTCGCCGGAGATGGGGACGGAAATCTTCGGAGATGGGGACGGATTTCTTCGCCGTAGAGAGTGAGAGATGGAGATGGGACTGAGTTGTGATTTTAGGTTTTAGGTTATGAGTTGCGATTACGGGATTTTGTCTTAATATTCGTTTTTGTAATTTGAAAATAAAATACGCGTAGCGATTATAATGGCGCTTTAAATATTGCGTTGCGATTTACGGATACGCGTTGCGATTTTATGTATTATCGTTGCGATTTACGGATACGCGTTGCGATATACGGATACGCATTGCGATTTACCCATACGCGTTGCGATTTACGGATACACGTTGCGATTTACGGATACGCGTTGCGATTTATGTGTTCGCGTTGCGATTTTCATATTCGCGTTGCGATTTTGGAAAATCGCAATGCGAATTTGTACTATCGCATTGCGATTTTCAAGAATCGCGTTGCGATTTTGGAAACTGATTTGCGATTCTGGGGATCGCGTTGCGATTTTTATTTCGCGTTGCGATTTTGTTGGTCATTTTGACAAATCCAAAAAAAGTTGGTTAAAATCGTATATTATAAGGCATTTTTGGTCACTGAGGCGATTTTCTCTTTTATTTATTACAATGATGGTGAAATAGATTATGTAAAATTAATGGTAATTATGATGGGATCAAACCTTAAAACTGTGCACCAACTTGGAGTAATCTCCAATGATTTTCTCATCTACACCGTTCCTCAATATCTGCGGAAAAAACAACCAGGAAGCAGTGACCGCTAAGGTTGTTCAGATTTAATCTGATATAAAAAAAACCAAAAATCGAATCAAAAATTCGATAACCGAAAAAAATCGAAACCGATTTAATGTATTTATTTTTTTTAGAAAAACCGATTGGTTCGGTTTCGATTTCAATTTAAAAATCCAAAATCGATCCAAATCGAACCGATAGTGTTAGCTATCTCCATGCGTCACCTTTTCAAGTTTTGTGTTAAAATTGAAACCCTAACCTATTTCCCCATTTAATCGGATCAGATCGGATTTTTTTAAAAACATTTAAATCGATCCAAACCACAAAAATTTATATTATTAGATTAGATGAATTTTTAGCCAAAAATCGATCCAAACCGATCGGAAACACCCCTAGTGACCGCACAAATCCCAAAGCCAACGTCACGGAAACCGGCGGGTGCAACCTCCGTTTCATGGGCACAACCTTCTTCACCGCCACTTCCACCGCAAACGCAACACCGTGCGAGATGAAAAACCATGTCACCTCCCAAGTAGGCGCCACTCGAGTCAAGTAATAATAAATCAACTCATACATCAACCCGGAGACGACGAACACAGCAACGATTTCATGGAGAGGAAACCCACTCCGATCCGGGAGTATACGGTCAGGCGTAGAATACTAGTAACCATGAGGCTCCATCTATGACCCCAGAAATCTTGTAAAGTGGTGGTCAGGTAGGGCTAGTTGAACTGTGGCTCCAGCTCGAACCCAAAGATGACTCTAGCCGGGACTGCGGCCAAGGCTAGAGTGAGTCAAGCTCGATGTAGGTGTGGACACAGTCCATTGCTAGAACCACATCTTTATGGAGATATTGTTTGTAGTTATAAGAATGGTAAAGTAGAGCTAATATTACAACTTTAATGGCGAACAAGAATGATTTTGGGAGATGGGTTGTGTTGTTTGATCTTTGGGGTGGTTTAAATTTGCTTTGAGATGGGATTGTGTGTTTGGGTTTAATGGGGAGAGAAGCTAGGAAATGAAATGGAAAAGGCTCGGAGGCGGCGACGAGAGCGGTGGTTGGTCGAAAGCAAAGAGGCCAAGCGAGGAATAAGGCGGTGGGGCCGCCGAGATGGGCGGAGGAGATGATGAGAGGGAGGTAAAGGAAGAGGATGAAGATTGGGATCAACGAAATTAGCCTGAAGATGCCTTTGGGGAGATTTGATGATACGTAGAAGCAATAAGAAAGAGAAATTGTAGCCAAAATCCATACCTTGATAGTGCTTTCCATTTGATTCTTCTTTCTTGGAAATCCCTGGATTTTCTTGATGTTGAAGCTTGATGAGATTTGTGAATCTCAAGTAATATAGTTGACACTAAATTAATTTATACAATAGAGAAACATCACATGTTTTGCATGAATATACTAATCAAATAATTAAGAGCAAAAAGAAAATTTATGACCGATTCCAAATTCAACCTTGAATTGTTGACTTCTATTTTGCCAGTTAGTTATACAACGGATGGTGATTAATATTCCCTTTCGTCTCCGCGATTCACCGCCGTCAACGGCATGGAAATGGTGGGATGCAAGCGACTGCCGCCTTAAAAGCCACCGAACTGAACCGGGTGGAGAATACACGTGTGTAAGATATTAGACGGTGGAGTTTGATGTCTCCTGGGGAAATATTTTAATTTATTTAAAGGATTATGATGAAAATTTTGAAGGGTTAATATTTATACACATACAATTTATACGCATATAAGAAAAAACTCTTTTAGTCTCTAGAAAAATTCTAAAATTTCTATTAACCCTCTATTTTGTTAATAAATATAACTTGGATATTAATATAAAAATAATATAATTTATTAACTTGAATTAAGGATCAAATAAGTTTTTATTCAAAAAAGTATGTTCAAATAAGTCCTTATTTATTGAAGTAAAAAGACTAACATAAATTTGGTAATAATTTTTACAATTTTTCAAATAAATATTCATTTAATCAATAATCTTTTAAATAAAAGTTCACTTAATCTTAATTATAGGCATCTAATTTTTTCCGAGAGCTACTCTCATTTTTATATGATTTTTTTATGAATAAAAGAGAAATATGAATTTTAGTAATTATGACCATTACTTTTATTAATATTATTAGTATTATTATTACTATAATATGTTATTATTACTGCACTAGTTATTATTATTATTATTATTATTATTATGTTTATATTATTATTATGCTGTTATAATCTTATTATGTTATTAGTATAGTTTATTATATTATTATTATTATTATGTTATTATTATGGTACTATTATTAATAGATAAGTATTTATATGTATATTTTTGTCATTAATTAAAATTTTATTATAATAATACGTACATATATGTTAGGGGTTTACTCTTATTATTATTATTATATTAAATATAAATTTATTATAAATAAATTTGGTTTACTAATTAGAATAAGTAATTATATATAAACTTTAAATTAAAAAATTGATATAAATATTTCTTTTTGCATGTCACTTTAACAACCCAAATGAGCTAATACACTAATCATGCACCTCCAAACATTACAATTTAGACAACCCAATTACAAGTAAAGCCCAACAAAATCCCTACTGAAGCCCAAACAATATGGAGACCCGTATGATGTCATCTCATAAATCTTAAGGTTTCTTTATGATCATTCGCCGCCCAGCATGAATCATTGCATCTCTATTACGTCTACGAATGAATTCAACGTTCAGCGAATCATTCATGAATAGTACGGTGAAAAGTTTGTTTATGTTATTTGAACATGAACAAGATTTTGCGTTCGTTTAATTAAATGAACGAACATGAACAAAAGGCTCGTTCGTTCATTTACGTTCGTGAACGTTCGATTATATATTCGTTTATGTTCATTCATTTATGTTCGAACAGATGACAAGTTGAATATGTTACGAAGATTATTGAAGTTGTTTGGATTTCAAGAAGATTATTTTGTTGAACAAATTAACTTTAAGATTTTATTATGTTCATATAGTTTATTTATGATTTATGTATGTTTTTATCGTATTCGAACAAATTA
This sequence comes from Hibiscus syriacus, assembly GCF_006381635.1. NCBI lineage: Eukaryota > Viridiplantae > Streptophyta > Magnoliopsida > Malvales > Malvaceae > Hibiscus > Hibiscus syriacus. The sequence goes on along the minus strand of NW_024062696.1, from coordinate 591,512 downwards.
ACTCTAAAGTTACAGGTTATATTAATAAATTTTAAGTTTTATTTTTATTGTTTACTTTTTTTACATTTGTTTGTTGTGTTCGAATAAATTTTTTTTATGTTTGTGTTGTTTGTTTATTGTGTTCGTATAAGTTCGTTCGTTTGTGTTCGTTTGTGTTCGTTTATTATTTAAATGAACGAACATGAACAAACTATATTTCTTAATGAACGAACATGAACAAAAAAAATTTATTCGTTTATGTTTGTGTTCGTTTATTTATTAAATGAACGAACATAAACATACCTCTGTTCGTGTGTTTTCGGTTCGTTTGCAGACATAATCTCTCTTAGATCCAATGGTTCAGGAAATAAACATGATAAGGATTTCGTAAGCCATCCAACTCAGCCACCATCGCCGTCAGAGCCTCCAGAGGTCTTTACGGTTCATATCACCGGCCACATCAACATCTCCAGTACCCCTCTCAATCGATCGTTTCTCTCGTGTGGTCACCTACGAACAACAACCATGATAGTCTAGGGACCATTGGTCTCCCCCTCTACGGACGCTCGTGGGTCCTCCGTAAAACTCTGAATGACAGAGTTCGATGCTCTCGTACGAGAGAAGAAAGAGGACAAAAATTTCCTCTCTATAAAACCTGTGAACATCAACCAAAAGAATGAAGAAGGAAAAAAAAGGATATTTTTAAAGAATTTCAGAGATTCAACATACAAAAAAGAAAAGGAAATGAAACATTCAAAAAAACGATTTGAATAAGGAATCATTTTTCGAGAGAGGAGGAACCAAATTCAAAGATTCAAAACACAAAGAATGAAGAGAAACAGAAGATAAAAAAGAGTGAAAACCCCTTCTTTGTCGGATTTGCCGTCATCGGAGAGTAAGTAGCTTTTGGATCTTTAGGGTTTAAAAAAGGTTTAGCTGGGGTTATTCCCTTGTCCTCAACGTTTCACGGCGTTTACGCGTCAATATGACTTCATTTAGGGGATGTGTGTGTATGTCTTTTTTGGGTTATTTACACAGGAGGTTCTTCTTTCTTTTGTAATATTCTATTTTGCCATTAATCGAAAGTTTTCATTCTTTGTTTTGAGATTTTAATTTTATTTTGTTTATATTTATTCTCTATTTGTTTGCTAATTCGTGTGTTTTGTTGCTTATGAATTAGACAATGAATTTGATTTTGTCTTGTTTTAGTCCTTTAGGCTTGCTTCTGGATGTTAAATCCATAGTTTATTCATTAAATTTAGTTAATGTTTCATCTTAATCATTATATTAGGCTTAAATGTTTGGTTGGTTCTTTGGACTTATTTCATATTAGTCCTTATTTTATCTGTTTGCATTACTTAGCCCTTGTTGTTTATGTTTTCTTTTGATTTGGTCTTTAGTTAGTTTTATTATTTTATATATTTAATCCATGTACTTTTTTATTGTTTTATTTTATATTTACATATATATATATATATATATATATATATATAAATATAAACCCTAATCTAGTGTGACCTGAAGATCGAAGGATTAAAGTATCAAATGGGCCACCAAAGTGGCTAACTCAAATTTTTTTTTAAAATGAATTGTAAATCACCATATAAAAACCATCCATTGTGATATGAAATAAAAATGTGAAAATCAAAGTTTACAAATACAAGAGAGCTCCCAAAATACATCCCAATAATAATATAGTGTTTTAAAACAAAACAAAGTTACAACTGAATCCAATGGGTATACGAATAGTACATGCTTTTTAATATAAATCAAGACGTACTCTAAAGCCTCGGTTGATCTTAAATATCTAATGATGACAACGCTCCACGAACGATCTCATAGAAACCTGTTCACGGAAACGCATTTCAAACACTAACCTTACAAGCTTAGTGACATACTAATAATTGTATTGTACTACATACAATCACTATATGAGCATGCTAGTGGCATAGGTATGAATACATAAGGATAATGAAATACAAGATGAGGTAGGAATTATTGTGTGGATGAGGGTTATGCATTTCGGAGCACACACATACTTAAGATATCCTCGGGTATTTGGGGTGAGATCCAAAACTACATCGAAAACGTACACTCGACCAACTTACTTCATCGAGTCTTGGGCCATTTACGCCCAATTGGCAATTGAAACGCCTTGGCACTAACTGGGATGTATCCGGACATTTATGCAACAAGATGATTGTCATATGCTAAAGTAAATCGGGTGTTCTGGTTATTTCTTGAGCATCAAATATGGCTAGTTTTGTGTTATCTTAGATTTTATTGTTTCTAGTTGTATTATATTTATTACTGTTCTCACTTGTAGTTTTATTTTGGTAACGATCTGGTGTTATAGAGACCCTCGAGTATAACCCATTAATCATTAGGTTTCTTACCCAAAACTATATGCTAGTATCGATATTGTGTCCTTCAGTATCAATACTCACCCTTGAGTATCGATACCCAACCTTGGTATCGATACTCAAATGGTTATTGGAGTATGAGGGAATTTGATAGTATCGATAGTCTAGGTAGAGTATCGATACTTTTGAACTAGGGTATCGATATAAAAAATTTACTTTGATGTTTTGAAAATTAATTCAATATCGATACCCTATTCAGAGTATCATACTTTACCTCTCAGTATTGATACTCCCATGAGTATCGATACCAAAATTGGCTACTAGAATTTGCAAAGTGATAGTGATATCAATACCCTTCCTGTGAGTATCGATACCTAACCAATAGTATCGATAATCATTGAATGAGTTTCAATACTCTTATCCCAAAATCCTTTTATTTTAGGCTATCTAATGAACAATATCGATATTGTTCTTCCAGTACCGATACTCAAACCCAAAAATGCTCTGTTTAGGCACGAAAATGATTTTCTATTTCACCTAAAAGACCTACTGAGTTTCCCAAGTGTTAATTAAGTCTTATATATGTTAAAGGGGTTATGATAGGTCTATAAAATGCTGAAAAACAATAAATACTAAAATATATCATGGACATGCTTCATAACTCATTCAAGCTAACATCTTACACCTAGTGATCTACAAGTAGTAGAGACGAGTTACAAGTGTGTTACCTTGAAATCCTAAGCTTCTGGAACACTTCTCTACTCAACCAAGTGTTAGTTTTTTCCTTCACTTGCTTTTAATGCTCTCCCCAACTTTTCTCACTAGACAAAGTCATATACATGAGTTAATAACTTATTTAGGAAGTTAAAAGGGACTTAAAAAGACTTCTTAAGGATAAATTCCATCAAAAACGGACTAGATAGTTGAGGTTTTCTTAAACTCCCACTAAAACCCTTCTCATAGTTACCATGGAAAAATGAGGAGGTTGATGGCTTGATTTGTAGCTTTTGAGATAGAGGTGATGGTTTTTACCTTGGTTTGGTTGGATTAGGTGAGTAGACTACTAAAGTTTCCACCTCTGCTCTAGCAACAAGAAGAAAGAAGAAGTGAAACAAGATGAGAAATATGACACAGTTTATGGAAAAAAAAAGATATGTCAGCCGTGTGACTTCACCAACATTTAAAGGATTCAACCTTTCCAACATAATATAGGTAAATTACTTCATTGATCCTCCTAACTTTGGTCATAACTTAAAAAAATACTTTTTTTTATCATCAATTGGGCACAAACCAAGCCCAAACCAACACCCATTTGGGTCAAACTTTCCTACAAGGCTAGAAAACATATCTAAAACACTCATGATTTAACCTGGAACTACTAAATTAGAATTTGAGGCGTTACAACTCTCCCATCATAAGTAGAAATTTTATCCTTGAATTTTACCTAGCTAGAAGATGTGAGAGTACTGAAGTTGCATATCCTCCTCGATTTCCCAAGTTGCTTCCTCAATGCCATGGTTCCTCCATAACACCTTTACTAGAGAGATCATTTTTGTTCTTTAGCTCATTTACATCTCCTACCAATATCTAGATCGACTCTTCTTCATAGGTCATGTTTGAGCTCACCTCGATTTATTTTAGGGGTTTGACGATAACTCTCCAAAAGAGTTATCTTTTTACTATCTTTTTACTTAGGTTAAGCTTGAACTTTACTATTAGGATTCTATTAGGACCATTTTTATATAATTTTCATCATTTGCATCATGGGAGTGAGTTGATAGAATTTGAGTTGATTTTAATGTTTTTATGTTGTAAACTGGTACGTTGATGTTGTACCATTGCTTGAAACTGCATGGGATGTTGAGCAGATGCTACAACAATTGGTGAATCAGTAGACAGTTATGGAATTTTTTGGATTTGGATAACTATATAATATAGTTGTAAAATGGATAGAAAAAATAGGAAAAATCATATTTTTTTCTATTGAAGAATGTTTTGACTTGTTGGGCTTATAAATAGGGTCTCTTTTCACACTTTTGAGACTTCTTCTTCAACCTTTATTCATCACTATTTTATTTTCTTTACTTCATCAGCCAAAGAGGTTTGAGTTCATTGGTGGAGTGTAGCAGCAATAATGGTGTAGCAGTGTAGTAGTGGTGATCGATCGGGGTTCAAGCTTTATTTTGGTTTTGTTACTTGAGAAAGGAAGATACTTTTTTTTAGTTTGGATGTTTTGTTGTTTTTGCATGTTATTTGGATTTGAACATAAGGTGTTTGATGAAACTTTATTTTATGATTTTTGCTTGAAATAATATTTTTATGTGCTGGAGCTTTATGCTATATTTTTAGAGATGAAAATATTCTATGTATGAAATCTTGATGATTTTTAGAGATGAATTTTTTTGAAGTTGCATGCTATTTACGTACAACATCCGTATAGAGATGTATGTTACCGATTGTCTTGCTTTGTTAACTACTTAATTAATGGAGTTGATGAGAATTGATTATATTTAATTAAGTGTTTGATTGCTGAAAAATGATTAAATTATTAATCATTACGAGTTGAATGACTGTATTGCCAAAGCATAATCATATTATCAACGACCAAATGACAGTAGAATTTATTGGTCCATCGATCTGATTGCTTTTTTGTCTGCTGTAACATTCTCATGCTTTCATTATTCTGATTTTTCAACTTCTCTATTTGTTAGATTACCATTTCAACCATACATTTTCCTACACTTAAACTCTTTTGTAAACAAGTTTTGCTCCTCCCTGTGGGATTCGACACTCGTAACTTTATTGTTACCAGTTTATTACATGAACGATACATCTACTTACATAGTTACTACATAATCTTGCGTAGAATCATATGACATGGGATAAAAAGTGGGTTCAACTTTCATTTGCGCCTAAAACGAAGTACTTTCTTCTACGGGGAAACCTTAAGGAACACCTTTTCCCCTATTACGAACTTAATTTCTTAAGATTCAGGTATGCATAAGGTCTCTGCCTATATAAGGCCTCCCTCAATCGATTCTGAATTAACCGAAACTTCTCTTCAGTTCATCTAATCAAGTCGGGATCCACTAAATGCTCGACTGAAAACAATTATTTTAAGAAAACTCCACTAACTACAAGTGGTCCTACCAACTACCCTCAAGATGTATAATGGTACACCTAAGTATGTCTTCTAAGATCTGAATGACACATTTTGATTGGCCGTCTGTCCGAGGGAGGAAAACAATGCTAAAGTGTAATACATTATTTATACATTCTATCAATTTGGTCATAATTTTAAATTAATTTAATGTATTTAATTATCCAATCATATGACAACATGTGTCTTGATACATGTCCCATGTCCCAACATGATTGGATTACTTAATTGAAATTTTTTGTCCAATCAGATATTAACACATATCATTATCTAAATAGAGAAAAATAAATTGAAAGTAAGAAGCTAATGAGAGAATTGAGCCCAAGTCTCCTACATAAGTTACACGTGCTCCTATCACCGGGTGAACATCCATATTTTGGTATAAGCTAAAAACGTATGCTATGTAGGTTATATTATAAATAATTACAGAAAAATAAAAACAATAACAATAATAATAAAATGACTCAAACCTAGGTATTAGGGAATATAAACTCACCAAAACCATTAAAAGAAAATAAGATCGTTGAATTATAATTGAATTATATATATGTGTGTGTTTACAAATTTAGTTAATGTTAGGCATTCAAAAAAATTCAAAACTGTCAACCAGTATCACCGTTATATTTAACAGGTTAATTAACCGAATCTTTAATATTAAACAATTTCGGTTAATCGAACTGCTAAAACTGATAGTTAACGGTTAAAGTTATATTTACAAGTTTTGATAAACGATTAATCGTTACCGTTAAGAAATTAAATTTATAATTAAATTTCTAATTTATTATATTTTTACACAAATAACTTAATATAGTTTTCTATTATTTATATATATATATATATATATATATATATATATATATATATATATTTATCAATTTTCATTTTTATTTCTTTGAAAACATAAAAATATTCTTGCACCAATATATATGTGTTTATTGTTAGGTACTAAGCTATTTGAAGATGTACATAATTATACCGATGTAAGTATGCGTTAAGTGCTACCCTTTTTTATTTTATTTACTTATATCGGTATAAGAATTTGTTAAGTTATATATTTTTTGGTAGTATGAATTATGAAAATTTTGATAAATAATTGTAATAGGTTAACCTGTAATCGAATCGTTAATAATGATTAACCATTAGCGGTTAACCGTTTTGTAACGTAAAAAATCTCTTAACTATCCATGAACAACCCTAGTTAATGGAGTATAAGGTTTAAAATAAAATAAATTTAATATTTTTAAATTAAATTCAATATATTTTAATTCTACTTTCTCCGTTTCATATAATGTTGTTGCAAAATTTTCCTTTAGCAGAAACAAAATTTTCTTCGTAGAGAAACTTTTAGGAAAATCAATTCTTATATATCAGATTTAGCTAGATAACAACGACGCCTCTTATATTCGTTGTTTTAGTAAGGAATGAAGTCATGAAAATCCATGTATGAAGTACAGAAAGCGGAGAAAAAATGTACTAAATTTAGTTTAATAATATTAAATTTATTTTTATTTTAAATTTTATATTAATTATATTTTTAAATATATATAAAATGTATTCAATTATAATTTAATAATCAGTTTTTATTTATTGGTTTAGGTGTTTTTTATATTCTCCGTGGTTTTTAAAAATATTAAAAAATAATAATACATTTCAGTGTATAACCAGTGATTTGAAAACCGGACCGGCCGGTTCAACCGGGAATCGCTGCCTAGTCCGGTTCAATCTACACCGGTTGAACCGCTACTAGTGAACCGGCAAACCGTTGAATCGTTTGAACCGGACCGGCTGAAAACCGAAAAAACGGGGAAAAACCGAAAAAACCCATCAATTTTGTTTTTTTTTTAAATTAAACCAAACAACGTCGTTTGTTAAACGAGCCAAGTCGAACTCGAGTATTGCTGAGCTCGACTCGAACTTGAAAACTTTAAAAATAAGCTCAACTCGACTCAAACTCACGAGCTAAAAATTATCAAGTTCAACTTAAACTCGAAATATAATATTGAAACTTGAACTCGAAAAGGCTTGAACTCAAAAAAAATTTAGAAGCTCGATTGAAGCCTAAAATTCGAGTTTGATTGAAGTGAAAGAATAGTTCACTCAATGCTCACCAAAAGGCTTCATGATTTTGAATGTCAAATTACCTCTATTATTTATAGAAGTTAGTTGGGATGCTCTTCTATGTTTCTTAGCCATGTAGGATTATTTTGTTCTCATATTTTTACTCTTTAGACTTTTGGGATGCTCTTCTATGTTATTTAACCATATGAGATTGTTTTTTTAAAAAAATTAAACCAAAAAATATCATTTTGTTATGATTTTTTTAGCCCCAAATTTATTTTTTAATTATAGTTATATAATTATATTTATTATTTAATATGTTTTACCTTAAATATTATGTTGTTTAATTTGAATCATTTTGTTTCACTTGATTTTATGATTTTAACTTATATGTTTGACTTGCTTTAAATATGACTTGTGATATAAAAAATTATTTTTTATTAAATATTTTTGGTATTTTTATTTAATTTTTAAATAATTATGATGTCGTCCGGTTCTTCTGACCGATCGGACCGGTTCGACCGGTTAAACCAGTGAACCGGTAATATGGTCGGTTCGCTAACCGGTCCGATTCTGAAAACCATGTGTATAACATTAGTGATGTATATAAGTGAATAATATTTATTGTTAAATACACTAAATCTCAAAAAGATATCGAGAATGTTAAATAACTTATTCAATTCTATCCATTTCCAAAGAAAACATAGATTATATCAAGTTCTTGAGTTGATAATATAATTACTTATAGCTAGAAAATTAACATTTGGATAAACTATACTATTGATCACTTAATTATTGTCTCTTTTCATTTTGATCATAATTTTTAAAATTTTATCAATCAAATCATCCAACTATTTAAATGCATTCAATCAAGTCACTTTTCATTGACAGTTAACGGAAGTGCTAATGTGACAATTAATAATATTGATATAATCACACATTTAGTGCTCATTATTTACACATTTCATCAATTTGATCATAATTTTAAATTAATTAAATATATTTTAATCCTCTTATTATATGATGACATGTTTCATGACACAATTAAATGATTTTTATATTTAATTTAAATATTTTCCTCCAACTAGTCAATGACACATGTCATATCATGAGATATCTGGATCCAAGTTTGCATACCATGAGGACAACTACAAGAAGAAGGTCAAAGATGTAACTGAGTCATGGAAGAATATATTTCGTACGGAGGTTGTGGCTGCAAACGATATGATCACTCCAGACTATATGGAATGGCGGAATATGAGGAAGAATGATACCATTCCCACACCAGACCATGAGGATACTCGAACCATTGAAGTGCACCTTAAGTCGGTCCCCTCTGAACTGGAGATAAAAAAGGAGTTTGAAGTTGAAAAAGAAGAATTGAAGCAAAGATTAAGAGAGTTGAAGTTGAAAAATTCCAATGGAAGCTAGATACTCAAAAGAACCAAGTAGACATACTATAAAAGGAACAGAAGAAAGTCTGCTTTAAATTGGAAGATTTAAGAAAAGGGTTTCAAGATCAAGTTCAGAATAATTCTAGCTTGAAAAGATCTTCCTAATACTGGAAAAATGAAGCCAAGAGTCTGAAAAGGAAGTTCGAGGGACAAGATGAAAGAGAGACACTGAAAGAGCATTTAAAGGTTTCCCAAAGACGTTTGTTAGAAAGCCAACACCATAACAAATGGTTGAAGACCAAGGTAGCTAATCTGGAGAGGTCTCTTCAAAGACAACATGAATATGATGGCAAAACTATAGCAGAATTAGAATTTATTATGGAGAAATTCAAGAAGCAGGCAAATGAACTCCAAATTTTTCCTTTTGATGGAGGACTTCATTGGCATTTTCGTTGGGAACAGGCTCAACAAATGGTGAAGGCTAGAGATGCAGTTATTCAAGACTTTTTAGAGCAGGTATAGAAAACGGCACACCACTTGCATGGTTTGGCGAGAGAAGCCGGAGTGGTTCGATAAGGTATTCAACCAGTGACAGAAGAAGCAAAAAAACTTGTCAACCTATTAGAATTCGTTCGAAGTCTAGAGGATTAGCTAGAATGATCCTTTGAATTGCTTTTTATCTCTTAGAAGTGACACTTTTATCCCGATAATGACTATTTATAATAACAGACATGTTTTGGATCAATGCCTAAAAACATTTCTTGGATCATGCATTTTTACATATTTTCTTTGTGTTTTTCATTTCTTTACATTCAAATTAACTAATAGAAAACGTCTCATCGAAAAAAGGAACAAACACTGGACACACCTTATCAAGCACTGGACACATCTCATCCTCACAATACCTATTCAAAGAAGAAGAAGATGGGAGCTAAGATCGCTCAGCTTAAGGAAAATATGCTAAAACTGCAAAAATAACTTAAGGAGAAAATGCGTCAGAATAATCAAAATACATTGGATTCTATCACCAGGAACCAATAGTCATGGTTGATCAGATTGTTGCAAAGTTGTATGGTCTAAATAAAATGAGTGCCCCTGGGGCAGGGCATCTGAAAGGGTGATTGTATCACCTACCCCGTAGTCGGTTATCTCAAATGGAATCCTACCAGGACTTTAAGGGGATTCATCTGCTACAAAAGCACATGCCTCTGTAACCAACTCCCAGAATAACCTGTATGATTATCGTATTTTGGATTTTGATGAGGAAGATAAAGAAAAGAAGATGGAGGAGAAGATCAAGCAGTTAGAATATCAAATGAAGACAGTCATAAGAGAAGACAATTATTATGGGGTTGACGCTTTGGCATTAAGTATGGTCCCGGATTTGATTCTTCTTCCGAAGTTTAAAGTCCCATATTTCGAGAAGTTTAACTGGAATAGTTGCCCTTTAGCCCACATTACAATATTCTGTTGAAAAATGACATGATATATGGGAAATGACCAACTCTTTATTTACTGCTTCTAGGAGAGTCTGACAAGTTCTGCCATCCGGTGGTACAACCAGCTGAACCATTCACACATCAGGACATGGAAAGATCTCGCCAAGGCATTCTTGGAGCAATACAAGCATGTAAATGACATGAGACCAGATCGTGTCATGTTACAGAGTACGGAGAAAACATATAACAAAAATTTCAGACACTATGCTTAGCGAGGGATGGAGTTAAATCTGCAAGTTCATCCATCTTTGGATGAAAAATAAACAAGGAACCTCTTTGTACATACACTGAAGGCACATTTCTTAAGGCATCTGGTTGCAATTACATTCGGGAAATTTTCTGATTTGGTGATGGCCAAAGAGATAGTGGAAATGACCATTAAGTAAGGAAATTCAGAAATAGATAGGTCAAGTAGAAGACCTCCCATGAAGAAGAGAGAAAGAGAGATCAACAACATCAACGCTTTCAACACCAACAAAAATGTTATGATCTCTAAATCAAAATCAACTACAGCTGTACTATCAGGTACTTCTAGACAAGATTCGAGGGAACCAATGAGAGTAAGAGGAAAGTAGCTTTTCGATCATATTCCCATGACATATAAGGAACTTTATCAACAGTTTTTTCACACACAAGTGGTGTCAACATATCCTGAGGAACCTCTAAAGCCCCCATACCCAGTTGGTATGATGAAAATGCACACTGTGAATATCATGGCGGTGTTCCAGGGCATGCTATTAAAAGCGACCCGCCTTAAAGAGGATTGCCCAAAGAATGTGCAAAAATAAGAATCACCCAACGTTGTATAGAACCCTCTGTCTAATCACCAAGAGAATGGGAAAAATGTAATCACCAAGGAGAATGGTAAGAATGTAAAACCATAGTTTCCAAAGTGAAGTCACCTCTGGCTTGGAGGTAAATGATAAATGCGAGGTTTCTTGCACCATATCTTAACACATTAGATTGCAAAGGTGGCACTCATTGTTGCTATCACAGTGAGAACATATATGATGTACAAGAATATGTCGAATTTAGAGCCTTGATCTAGCTAATGATGAATAGAAAAGAGCTGGAATTTAACGAAGAAAGCAAGGACACTCAAGAAGCGGATGTTTGTGCAACTGAAGATGCATTTGAAAAGTGAATGTCATAATCAAGGAATGAGGCATCTTGGGACGAGACAAGAGGAGATCATCACTATTACCACAAAGTTTTGTTTCGTGTGAAATAAATTCTCGTTTGAATTTGTCTTTTATATGCCCGAACCTTTTTTTTTAAATGACATTTCTTTGAGTAATAGAGAATTGTTTGAAATTCAGTGAATATCAAGTAAAATGAAATGCACATTTTTGAGAAATGAGGTTATATCCTTTTGGCATATGCCGAGATCAAATTCCTCAAAAACATAAAAAACAAGATCCATAATTTTTTACCCGAAAAAGAAAAATGTTTTCTCACGCGTATAAGTATGGAAGTAGACAAGATGAGGCATCTCTGATGTATGACATTGTAAGACTAGTTAGTTTGCATGTCTGCTAAGGACGTTCCGTGACGATATACAATTTTCACTAATGGAATGGTGGAATAGACAAATTTACTTAGAACAATGAAATTTTCTAACTTTCACTGACACTTAGACTATAACAAATTCTTCCTGACAAACTTAGGAAATCTTGAAATCGAAGAATTAATGTGATATTAATGAACGATAATTTTAACAATGTTGGGGGCACTCCTCTGAAAGTAGTAGGTTGTTAATCTTCGGATGTAATGTCTGAAGCATCTATGGTGGTAATGTCTGAGCTTTATAAAGTGAGTTCCTTTTGAGTTTGTCAAGTAGAAGACTTTTTGACAATTGAATCCTTTAATTAAGGGTATTCTGCTAAAGTAATGGGCAATGTTAAGTTCCCTAACTTTATGAATACGAGTACATTTAGATCATGATGCTAGTCTCTATGTGTCGAGATGAATCTCCCAGTAAAATCTAAAGCGAGGACATCAAGTTTAATAAATTATAATTTAAAGAAAGGAGACAAGGCCTGAAATAAACATGGATTTGAAATTAAATTTTGATTAAAGGTGGACTAAGGGAGTCAGTAAACATCTGTTATAGTTGACTACACAAAAACACTCAGGGGTTTTGTTTTTAGATCGATATTTCGGTGATATCTCTGCTTAAAGAGTTTATAAAACTTAAACAAATAGAAGATTCCTGAGAACTAAAATAGAAATGCTCTCTAAAGGGTCTTACAATGGAATGCATCAGTTGCGCTATTTTGTTTACATCCTATTTGAAAATCATGAAAATCAAAACCAAATTGTATTGCCTTCTAATATCACCCATGGATCTTGACACTTGTCAAAGGGCTATAACTTTTGAAAACAACTTGTGTGATTCGTTTATTTGATATTCAGTGAACTGATACTTTGCTTCAATTGGTATGACATCATTTTTATACCAAACCTTTTAAAAAGGGGAGATATATCTCAGAAAAGACATAGTTTCTCGAAAAAATAGTTGAAGGACGTGAAATGATGTGGGGTATCTCCAGGTTTCTAATCTCTTCTTTTTCTACCACCCGTGCCTTCTGACGTGGTTCCTATCAAAACAGAGCTTGACGCCGGGAAGAAGAAGGTAGTGTTACAATTCATGGTCAGACGTGATACTAGATCAAAGGGACAAAAAATAACTATTCTAACCAATCATTTCAAAATGAGTATGAGCAATACAGATGGTTACTTTATCTAGCACAGTGTCTCTCTTTACTATTAAGATGGTCGTCTAGTAAGGTGCAAGAGACCTATAGCAATGAGTTGGCTGGAAAGAGTTTAGCCCGTGATGACGAGAAATTCATTCACTATTGGATCTCTCATGAAGCATGAGTTTACTATTGTACTTGAGGATGCCATTTCAAAGAGAAACAACTGGAATGCAAGCCCTGGTGATAATGACAACCCAAATGAGAGTGAAAGGAAAAAAGTGAGACACTTATAACTCAACGACTTTTAGAGTAAATATAAGCTTTGTTTCCAATATTCCCATGCAAGAAATTCAAAGTACTCTGAGAGCACAAAAAGGTGAGAACTCATAAGAAGCCTGAGGGTTCTTGGTAAAATTTCAAAGCAGCATGCCTTCTTGTTCGCCAATCTTTTTTCATTATAATTAGAATAATTTTACAGACACTGGAGGAGGTAGCCTTGGCTGTAGAAGTTGCCATTTGAGCTTCCAAGCCACGAAAGGAAGCTTTTCACTGAATATTGATGTGTCAACTACAATTATGATTCAACCAGTTCTAGTAGTTGATCATCAACCGAAATGCAAAAGAGTCTTACTCCCTTGAGTAAACAAAGGCTAAAAGAATGATTAAGAATCTCTGGATTAAAATTGTTCCATACAATCAAAAGTGCAAGATCACTGGATTGAGCTAACAAATGAGCAAATGTCAGATATTTTCCATGAAGCCGTCAGTGCTGGGGCATGATCAATTCCAAGGACAAGAACTGCAGACAAAGAATTAGACTCTGTCCAAGAAATAAAACAAGAACTAATTCATTTTGCATACATCTTAAACATACTTAAGAGTATCACATTTATCATTTTCCATTTTTTCAGTTTTAGAGTTAAATTTCAACTTCACGACGAAGGATACTCGATTCAAAAGCGTCTTTAAAAAAATTGATGGTGGTTGCTTAAATCAGCGAAGAGGAGCTACACCTCAACCAACTTGACCTATAGAAAGATCGATGGATCTTAGAATCAACTTCAAATAGGGTTCGAGAGACAATTCAGAGCAGATTCAGTTTAGCTTAACTCAACAGCGAGTGACTAGTTTCCAGTTAAAGTTTTCAAGCTAGATTTTAACTCCACGACAGATGATATCCGACTGGTAGACTACCTCACTTGGCTATCTCGCAAAGAGGGATCACCTGAAAAATATAACACATGGCTTTCCCTTAAGGGGAGTCATCCAAAGATCATCTCACCTGGTTCAGGCCTGCGAAGGGGAGCCATCTGAATAATATGCCACTTGGCTTTCTCGCGAAGGGGAGTCATCTAAAGAATTATGAATGGCATAGACCCGCGAAGGGAGCCATCATTCACTTAGAGGAACAGTTCACAGCATAGCTGAAGGCAAGAAGGGTTATTTATCAACGAAAAATTTTGAGTTCGATTCCATTCAGCTCGAGGGCATATCAACCGCATGGTAGTAGCGAGGAACTACTTTCCGGTTGAATTTTAAACGGATGTCTTTAAGCCAATAAGAAGACCTAGGTTGGCTACGATTTAGAAATAATGAACTATCTCCTAGCCTAATTTACAATAGCTTAAGTCGAGAAAGTCTATCTATCAACAAAAACTTTCGAGTTTGATTCCATTCAGTTCGAGGGTATATCAACCGCATGGTAGTAGCGAGGAACTATTTTTTGGTTGAATTTCAAATCGAGGTCTTTAAGCCAAGAAGAAGACCAAGGTTGACTAGGATTTGGCAACAAGAAACCACTTTTCAGTTCAGATTTTGAACTAGATTTCAACTTCATAGTGAAGGTTATCATGCTCGAAACATCCAAGGTTGACTCAACTTCACGACGAATGAGTCACCCACGATTTATACTGTATAGCGAAGGAGTCATCCAAAACATAGTTCAACTCAACGAAGGACTATGGTCGTCTAGTCAAATCTCAACTTCACTACGAAGGAGTTATTCATAACTCAACTCAACAATAGGGATCCGTCTTCTATTTTCAAGACGAATTTCAACTCCGTGACGGAAGATATTCGATAAAAAGAGTCGACTACAACATTGAGTCAGATTTCAAACTCAGATATTAACGACACTCACAGGAACATGCTTGCTTTCAAAATCCAATTGTATCAAACGAAAATTTTTGTCTTTTTTATCTTTGCCCTATTTTCGTTACACAATAATGGGCAAAAAGGGGCAGCTGTAGACACCTATTTTCGTCCGGGACTTCAAGGGTATTTATTACATCATATAGTATATATGATAATATACATATATAATTTCAAAAATATATAATATATAGAGTTTTTGAAGATATATAGTATAATTTTTTAAAACATATAATATAAAGTTTTAAAATGGTTTTTTGAAAATATATATAATATAGTTTTTAAAAACATATAATGTATAGTTTTTAAAAAATGATTTTAAAAAATATATATATAATATAAATTTTTAAAACATATTTTTGAAAACATATAATATAGTTTTTAAAATGGTTTTTGAAACATATATAGTTTTTGAAAACATATATATAGTTTTTTAAAACGATTTTTGAAAACGTATATAATATATATTATATAGTTTTTTTAATATATACATATTATTACATACTATTATTATTATTATTTTTATTTTTATTTTTTACTTTCATTTTATTTTGGTTTTAGGTCCAATAAAAGTCCGAGTCCAAAAGGAGTTATGATCCAGCGAAGGTAAAGGTCCAAGTCAAGGCCTGCCTGACCCAGTAGGCCAAGATCGAGAAGCAAGGTGTAACACCCCCAACTCGTATCCGACCCGGATACGAGTCCGAAGTGTCACATTGACTTTTCAAACATTTATTCGTATAAAATAGTGAGTAATTTAAAAACTTTGATAACATTTAACTATTCAAAACGTTTACAAAATATCAGAGTTCATACAATTTATATCTTTAGACTACATGCCAACTACACTCTATATACAGTACCTATATTTTCTGATCTGACATTTGGTAAGGAAAACTGACCTGTCTTGCTCCGCATTACTTTACTCTTCTCGAAACCTACGTGTGAACAATCACACGCTAAGTCGAAGACTTAGTGAGGCATAACAACTTATAATGCACTTCATAACATATATCAATACATGCATGTTCTGTTCTATCATGTTATACCAATTCCATGCATTCTTCGTATCATATAAAATCATATCAAATTAATTACAGTAAATACATACATACACATAATTCATCATAACAGTTTATCATGTAATCACATACTTTTATGGTTAACCTTTTCATCAAACACTATACACACAACATCATATCATTTCTATAACATTTATCACACCCCTAACATATATTTGTTCATATCTCTGGATTAGCCCATGTACATATGTGAGAACTATCGATATGTGAGTCTATAGAGGTTGTGCACTAATGATGTCACCACAGCTCGTATAATTGCACCGAAGTACCGCGTAGAATTGCACCGTAGTGCCATATAATAATGTCCATAAGGACCACATATTATTCCTTAAGAATCTATACATACTAGGATCAAGTATGTGTCTTTCAAGACTTCACACATGTTCCAAAGAATATACATATGTCCCGAAGGACCGCGTAGAATTGTTACCGTAGTGCCATATAATAATGTCCATAAGGACCACATATTATTTCTTAAGAATCATATACATATACTAGGGATCAAGTATGTGTCTTTCAAGACTTCACACATATTCCAAAGAATATACATATGTCCCAAAGGACCGCGTAGAATTGCACCGTAGTGCCATATAATAATGTCCATAAGGACCACATATTATTCCTTAAGAATCATATACATATACTAGGGATCAAGTATGTGTCTTTCAAGACTTCACATGTTCCAAGAATATACATATGTCCCGAAGGACCGCGTAGACCCTCGACTCTTGGCATGCCAACTATACCCCTAGCTCTCATGACCATAACATGGGCGTTATCATTTATTTCATTTCAAATATTCACATAAACTTGTAATTCACTTTCACATATCACGTATCACATAGCTTATTTTCATATTATCACATAGTCACATAGTTCACTTACACGTAGATCATTTCCATATAATTCACATGTCACATATATCATGTTTTCATATAATTTCTATCATTTCTCACCCAATCACATTTATTCATGTAAACATACTTATCATATCTTGTTTACATAAGATCATATACTTCATATAACATATAGAAACACCTAGAACACTTTCACGTAGCTTATATCAATTTTCAGAGTCCTTTCATATTACCTGATGACATATATCATATAGATATAAAATCATATTATCTACCTTATGCTCCATTTCTTTGTATTCCCTTTTTCATATCAGCATACATTTAAATATTCTTATATGTCCTATCAATATCCTATAAACTTACTCATATTCTCATATATCATATTTTAATATAATTTGTATAGTAATACTCTATAATTGTATCATATAATGATTTTACCCAAGTACTCCTTTATAAAGTTTATATTACATGTTCAATTAGTGTCATGCTATCTTATAAATAATTTCCATTTATTTTATATCATTTTCCTTTTTCCACTCACATAAACCATCTATTTATTTAGTTCAATTTCTCATGACTTCCACAATACTCTTTAATAAAACTTTATAGCTCTTCACTATAATACATAAACCATAGTTTCCTTTAATTTATCAATCTTCCCTATATTACTTATGTATCCTTCTTTATGCCCTCGAATTCATACTATTCTCTTAGAGTCTCCTAACATTCCTTGTATAATCACTTATACCATATCATATAACTTATACTTGATTATCTTATTCTCTCATGTTCATTTCATTTCTTATGACTCTATCATATAACTTATTTCATGTTCTTCCATTATTACATATTAAAGTCTTACATACATCATATAGCATATACAAAGCATATCCTTATCTTTAGTCATGCATACATACAATCAATGTAATATAGATAATCACATATAATTATAACCACACATAATTATGTCCATGACTTCATGCATATTACTCTAGGAAATAGACTCATCGCAAGTCTTATTACCATTAAACACTACATATCACTAGTATGCACTCACCTTGGCCTCACTAGTCAATTTCAATCTCTTATCTTTCCCTTGATCGATCTTACTTCCCAAATGTTCCGGAATTGTTTTACGCGCAGAATCTACATAAATGTACATTTTGAGGCAATCATTAGATACCTACACCTTGTAATTGGATACTAGCAACTTAAACGAACTTATTAAACCAATATTCACATTTTTCCTTTAGGGGGAATCGGTTCCCTACTAAGGGGGTATCGATTCCCTCATGACATTCTGGAAATTTTTGTTCGTTTGAAGGGGTATCGGTTCCCCTTGAATGGGTACCGATTCCCCTTGCCCAGAAATCATATTTTCAACCCGAAAATTACTTCATTTCCTCTCAAACACTTCATATATCATCCCCTTTTCATTATTAACTGTAGTACACATAATTAAACCAATCTATATTCATTTATTTCATCTTAAACCTCAAAATCCTATCTTCCATATGAGATTCAAGAATCATACCAAATTTTCAATGTGTTCTAATTCCAATTCTAACACTTCATACTTCTTAATTAGATTGATGACAAGTCAAATTCATCCATAAAACTTCAACAACCATACCATATCAAAATTTCATCTTAAAACTCATATTGCAAATTCCTTCATAATTCCTTTATCTTATTGTTTAAATCCCATATAAGCTTTCCTTAAGCTTATTTAATACCCAAAGAATCAAAACTAAGCTTAAAACTCAAGAATTAACCAACTGAAATTAAACTTACCTTTGCCTTGCTCTCCCACGTATGAAGAAGAAGAAAGGAGAAGAGAACTCTGGATGTTTCTCACATTTCCCACGTTTAAATTACCTTTAAAAGGAATATAAAAATCTTTCTGGTCAAATGACCATTTAACCCTTAATTTCCTTTAATAATTACTAAATAACCTTCATCATATATATATCCAATAATCATTGAACTATTTCATTCTTATACTTTAGTCACCAAATTCTGAAACTTTACAATTTGGTCACTAACCCGGTATTGAGGATGTTACAAATCTCCCCTCCTTATAAGAAAATTCGTCCTCGAATTTTCACTGAACATCTTAATAAGAACATATCTTCTAATGTTCTTATGTTGCTTCCCTGACTTATTTCTTGTCATCATCAGAAACTTACTTTTAATCCTTTAGTTTTCCGACTATCTTTTCGTTTATACATTCATCCTCTGTTGCTTATCATATAAACAATAACCAATAATACCAATCCATTGTTGTCTTTTCTCTTATTCGATTATGCATCTTTCCTTTGACCTTTCTAAAATTCAATATAATGTCACTCATCACGTTGACAGTAACATCCATCTCTATATCATAAATCCATCTATTTCTTCATAACTCTCTAATTACCTTATAACCATACCAAACTTGTATTTCGTCATCATTTGACCAAAACACAACTTTAAATCTTCTTCAATGTGATTAAACATATACTTTAAGGAGTCAAACAATATTTTCACATCACCTTGCACACTTGTCTTATTTCTATATCAAAATTGTCCTCTGTACTTCCATATTTATCGTATCTGATTCTTTAAATCAATCCCTTTCATTTCTTTATTCCTTATTCCTTATACATAAATCATACATTTCCTTTCATGTTCACATACTCTTGTCTTATCACTTATACTCATCTTTATGTACCAATCTTCATTGCATCCTCATTACTCTGATAACCCATTTCTTATACATATTTTCATTCTTTATCATTTCTTATACTTGTATTTTCCTTCCTGAAGGTTCCATGCAAATACTTATCTCTGTTTCTACATCATAGCTATCTGCTCAGAATATACAACTATATTCAAATTCACATCATAATCAATTAACTCCACTTTATCTTTCCTCCAATCTTATAACTCTAGCACCTTTACTCTGACAGCTAGATAATAACTTTTGTTCAATCTAGGGCACAAGCCCTATTATACCAATCATATACATCCTTTCCAATCTAAATTATCTCAAAATTCGCTTACTCAACTTATCAATTTCACCTCTATTCTCATACATCCTGAAATTTCTTTTGCTCAAACTCAACATTCTGACTTCCTGTGTCCTATAATCTGATCATCGATATACACATTCTCAAACTCTTCTTATCAATCCTCAGCTTTACTTAAATATACAAATTCTTACTTCCTTTTCCTTTACTATACCACATTACTATGATCCAAATATGCAACTATATCCAGATCCATTGCAGATCTAGTTATCATATCCTGACAATATCTTATAATCTTATAATTCCAGTACATTTTTATCACATACTCTAGTTAGCCAATGCTAACTCTTTCCATCTTAACTGCAAACCCTTATCATAAACATACTCTTGTTTATGCGCAATACTATCACTTCGTTTCAAACTCATAAGCTCTGACTTTATACATCTTATACACTTGTCACTGATGCACTTATCCTTGAGTTCTTCTATACGTACTCATTACGTCCTTAGATCTTTTTAACATTCTTATGGTGACACCTGTTCACCATATTCTATCTTATCCACATAATAACAAAACTACTCTATATCGTGTTTCCGATTCCAAACGATGAAAACTTTCTATCATTATTCAGATATGATTTCAGCTTTCTGAAATCAACTTTTGATCTTACTAGGCATTTCCTGAGGTGTCCGCTCTTCATCCTGCCTGGCCAGGGCAGGTGAATAGCTATCACAATCAGGAATATCACCTTTCACTTACTTCGAAATTATCACGATCGAATTTCTACTGTATTAAATTATTCTTATTCTATTAGCAAGACAACATATTCCTTACACTATCAGATCAGAAACTTTTTTTTTTCAATCTATGTTGGCATGTACACCTTTTATGACACTTTGGACTTCGGTTTATGCCGAGAATCGGCTAAACCATAGCTCTGATACCATTAAATGTAATACCCCCAACTCGTATCCGGGTCGGATACGAGTTGGGGGTGTTACACAAGGAGTAAAGCCCGAATACCCAGCAGGCCACTAAACCGAGCAAATAAGAGACCCAAAGTACGTTAGGGTTTTACATATAACCCTAGCATCACATCATCAAGAGACCATAAATTGGGGAGTAAATCAACAGCCAGGAAAGCCCTGGAACATTCTAGAATACAAAATACCAGCAGCAAGCAAACGAACGGTGCGTGAAAACCATGTGTCGACCAGAACATCATTCCTAGATTTTCTCAACCGCGATTTCAGGGGAAAACTTCCCAAAATACTGATCGAAGCAACAATCAACACCAAAATAGGCATCACAATCAAATCAAATCAAAATTGGGAATAAATATTTCTCGAGTTTCCCGGCCAACACAAATAAATAATGAACCTGAGCAAATCGGGGATGAGGGAAACAACCCCCGGCGGGGGTTATATATACCTGCATCGAACAATCAGAAAGGGGGAGTTTTTTGGGAGGTCAGTATTCGAAACCCACTGAGAAAAACAAATAAAAACATCGAAGAAAGCATAAAGACGAGGCAAACATAGTTTCGCTACCGAGGAGGGGAAGAGTTGCCATCGTGGAAAGCAAACAACCACTTAAGAACCGAAGGGTCGTCGGAGATAAAAGGTAAAAACGAGATATTTCGGTCTAGATCTACATCAAGGGGATTTGTTTTTGGTTATTTGATGTTTGAATTTGGGTTCTTGAGAGTGAGACGAGCGTTTCGGGGTATCTTAGTGGTCTCCGACCACCATGGGTTATGGCCGGAGCGGTGAAAATGATGGTGGTTTGACGAGGGAGCTTCGACCGGTGGGGAGCGTGTTTGAGAAAATCTGGGGTGAGATTTGGGTGAGAATGTTTTCAAATGAGCTTGAAAATGGGGTTTTAGGTATTTATATATTAGGGACTGTTGTGTAAATACAAAATAGTTAAGTTATTTCTGCAGTCCCCCTTAGTTTGAAGCGTAATTCACTTTGGTCACCACATGTAATTTTACCCTTAAATTTTAAATTAATTCAATTTAATCCCTTTTTATATTTCTTATATTTTGTAAATTGACCCCCTAACTTTTTATTTTTTCCTTACAGCTTTCAATTAAATATCAATTTGATCCTTGACTTTTAATTATTTTCAATTTAATCCATTTTAATTTGAATTTTCTTTTGATTCTTTTATTTATTTATTTAATATTATTTTATTTTATTGTTTAACATTAATTTGATTTATTTTTAGGACAATTTTAAAATTCGTAAAAGGTAAGTAATTCGGATTGAACTTTTAAATTTTAATTTAACTTTTAATTTTTGCAATTAAGACAACCGATAAATCAAATTGGTATCGAAAGGGCAATACAAGGGTGCTAATCATTCCCTGACTGTAATCGACTCCTGAATCCGACAAATTTCTGGTAAAACATAGATCATATAAAAGGTTAGTTAAGGTGTCCGATCAACCTAATTTAAAATGATCGGTGGCGGCTCCAACACACATCAAATCAAGTCGGAACCCAATTCCGGGACCACCCGAAAAACGGTTACGACAGCTTGGCGACTCCGCTGGGGAGAGGTAAGTGAGTCAGGCCAAAATTAATTTTCGGTTGTCTTCTTAAGCGAAAATTGTAAGTTTAAATTATTAATTTATCCTTTGATTTTTATTTTCAAATAAATAGTTGTACTGATGTTTTTTTTACTGATTTCAGCTTTTTCGAAAATTCATTCATCTCATGCTCTAATCCCGAGCTCCAAACCATTTTTAAGTGGAGACGAAAACGACGCATTCGTGAGAATTTATTCTCATTTGAAAAGAAAAATAAACAACTATATAATTTAAAAATTTTATTTAAATTAAATTAAGAGGGAGAATTATTTTAATTACAACATAAGGCGTGTCTACTACACCAAACTTGGAATATAGTGGAACTTATTGTGCCGTTTATATGTCAAACGCCACAAAATACTAACAAGCGGGCCGTTTACGGGAGCACGACACAATATTCATGAAGCTATAGTGGCATTTTAAGTAAAAACGCCGCCATAAACCAAAATAATGCGGCAATTTTAGAAAAACGCAACTAAGTACTCATATTTTAGTGGTTTTTTTAGGCAGACGCCACAATTGTTCAGTATTTTAGTGGCGTTTGGCTTTACAAACGCTGCGATTGTTTTGTCCTTTATCCCTTTTCATCTTGTCTTCACTGTTATCCGGCCGATTCCTGATTTTTTCACATCTCTCTGAATCTCATTAATAGGTACCAGTCTTCACCTTTTCTCCTCTCTATAATTTCTTAGTTTGGATCAATCTCTCTCTATAGCTGACCAATCAGTGGCTCGTTGCTTCTCACTCTATTAACACTGCTGTTAAGGTTTTCTCCCCTTCTTATTTCATCTTACTCGTCCTTTACTCTTTTAACCTAATTACGAATGGTTTTTACTAAATTGAAGACTTTGAGAACTGGATGATGAGCATGGATTTTGATTGTAAGTGTCAACGCAGCAATTCGCAACAATGACATAAACTACGAGTAGTACTTGATTTCCATTTTAACTACTCCGAGTGAATAGTATCCTTATTAATTAAAAATTAAATTCTAACTTTGCATTATTTTGTGTTTTAAAATTGTCTCTGGATCTGTATTTTTTCTCATTTGTATAGAGTGTTAGTTTGTACATGATTGTTGCAGATGCTTTTTGTGGTCCTCGTGATTGCGTGAATGCAGACTATATATACTCTGGCTTGATTTGCTGGGCTCTTATAGTCACTTCTCTTTATCTGCACCTTGTTTATTTCTGAATGCTTGTTGGAAAAAAACTTGTGATGTAGACTGGTTTTTTCATGTTTTATTAGTTACTTTTGTTCTGGTGGTTTTTTTCAATTATTAGTATAGTTTTTTAATAACAAAAGTAGCAAGTTCATTTTTTTTCTCTATTTTTGCTAGATAGCATCTCCTGTACTTGGAATTTTTGTTTTTGTTGATTGATGTTGCTATAATGTTGATTATTCTCTCATGTATGCAGCTTAATAAGGGTAATGGCGTTCTTAATTTTTACCACTTAGCCAAACGAAGCCATTTGAGACAAAGTTTGAAGTACACACTTGATGTAATTCTTTTTAGCACTTACTTTTCAGAAGAATTTCATGTACTGCTTTGCTGCTCACCATGGTCCTTCTGATAGTTTAGTTACCATTTCTTTTGTTCTGTCCGCGCTGATTTGTGCTTGGCCGTTGGAGTAGTTATTTCCTTTTGCTACTGCCTTGGTGCCAATGGAAATGGAAGAAGGGACGAGTACTTCGACAAGTTCGAGGAAGGAGAATAGCAGAGTGAAATGTTTCAGCGTTGATATGTCTCCAGACATTGTCGCAATTGCTATGGTGTATTTCGTTTAAGGCGTTTTAGGCCTTGCAAGGCTTTCCGTTAGCTTTTACTTGTATGTTTCCTTTATCACCCCCCCCCCCTTAATATCCAAGCTATTCTTGATGATAATTTGATAATTCAGTACTTCTTTTAAGTTGAATTAGGCTTGATTTGGTTTTCTTGGATGATAAAATTCGTGATTTCTTATTTTTATTACATAACGGTGGTAGAATCTGTTTTACGTTTTAGGTAATTTTTTTTCCTCTAATCACTTACGGTTTTGTTTTCACTTAATTTGCTTTCTAGTTACTGGTTTTATTATTTATATGAATTGATGGTGATAGAATAAATTTTACAGTTGAGTGGTTTCTTCATTCTAATCAATTATGATTTTTTTTTTCATTCCTTTTTCTTATGCTTTATAGAAATTCAAGATGTTTTCTTTGTTGCAGCTTTTATCCCTCCACGTAACATACTGTGAAAGCCTTTGCATTTGTTGTAAATATAGAGTTTGTAATCGAATTTTCCCGCCTTTTATCTTCTCTAATCAGTTTTGTGGATCTTGGACCACATGGCTCTGGGAGGTATTCAGAGCATATGATGCCCGAAGTCGAAAAGAAGGATTTTCTGAAAGGTTCACAGGTAAATCCTTTTATAGTAACATTGTGCCTTTGAGCATACGGTATTGATCTTTTATTTGTAAAATGGCTTTTTTGTACTGAATTCTGTCATTTCAGAACTTATGTGGGTAAATTCTTGTATGCATCCATGTTTAGCTATCACCAGACCTTGTAGTCGGCATACGTTAGAACAATGCTGTCGATCGATAATTTGACTCTGAGCTCAGTGCTCAATATGTCGATCGATAACATTTTGGGGTTCGCTTTGTGCATCGATGAAACAATAGGCGTTTCTGTGATTACAAATGTGTTAACTTTTACTGTATTTTGGTGCTAATAAATCGGTTCCGATTTCGTATTTAATTTCAGTGGTTCGCATTGAAACGGCAGCTTGCTATAACAATCATGACAGACAGCCTATATTACACAAAGTTTAGGTATTACTTCAAGGTAATCTGCTTATTGGTGTTACTATTTCTGCTACATATATGGTGTTCTGGAAAATTGATGCATTTTATATTAACATACAGGGTATGTGTGTGGCGACAGCCAAACATAGAAAGCTGCAACTGCTACGCAGATGAGCATTACTTACCGACTTTTTTTTAAGGCCGGCACCTGAATGTTGAACTACATTAAGTATTTTTTACTTAATTCGAGTCGTGTCAAGTTTGTTATTGGATATTGTTACAGGATATGTTAAATTTGGGCAATAAAGAGTACAAATTAACATTTATATATCAGTCTAGAATAGCGGTGTTTAAGGATGAAAAACATCACTAAAGGACGACACATTTGTGGCATTTTTAGCTCTCAAACGCCACTATATATCCTAAAAACGCCGCTAAATATCATAGTATATAGCGGCATTTCATTTACAAATGCCGCTAAATGACTAAACCTATTGCGATGTTTTGTTTACAAACACTGCAATATGACCTAACTTATTGCGGCGTTTGGAAATAAAACACTGCTAAATGTCTTGGCCTATTGTGGCATTTTTTGTTTACAAACACTGCTAAAGTTTGCGGCGCTCGTTTAATAGTGTTTCTTACGGTGCTTAAAAATGCCATATAGGCTAAAAAAGCCGTTATTGTATAGTTTTGTTGTAGTGTTAGGGATGGTATATGGGTACAATTTTGTGGATTTCGTACCGAACCCGCTCCAGTTGGGGCGGGGATGGGTATAAGTTTAGTGGGTAGTGGGCGGGTGTGGATGTAAAAAGTCATACCCGTCATGGGTAGTGGGTATGTGATGGGATTAAGACTTTACATTCCCCACATCCGTCTGCCCACTAACTACTCACCATATAAATTTTAGATCATTATGAATTTAGGTAAAATTTTAGAGATTATTATGTAAATCTTAAGATTTTATTGAACATAACTTGTAATTTAACCAAATGTTAAGGTATAAACATTTTTAGAATCGAAGACTCGTTTTTCCTATATCAAATTAATGGGTATGGGTGGGTACAAACGGGCATAGGATGGGCAGTTAGGTGGTGGGTTTGGGGATGAGTTTGAGAATGTATCCGCATGGGAGGGTACAAATTTAAATATTTTACCCATCGTGGATGGTGGATACAAAAATATTAAGTGGGTATGAGGATGGGAGAAAGGATATCCGCACCCGCCCCATTCATTTGTCGTCCCTAGTCTTTGTCGATATTATTTATGACTAAAATTAAAGAAATAAGAATAATAGGTTAAAATTATACAATTTTTTGTTCAAAAAGAAATAATGTGCACAGTACGTGTTGTGAACACATTTACACGAGCATTAGTATTAGTCAATCATATGACCGTGACATGCACATATATAAAACTTATCTTAAATCATTTAATAAGTGTTAGAACACATTTATACGAGCATGAGTATTAGTCAATCATATGACGGTGACATGCACATATATAAAATTTATCTTCAATCATTTAATAATTGTATGTTTAAAAGACTAAATTTAAATATTTTAAAGAAATGCATAATATCAAAAAATGCCTTTCACGTATGACTAAATAGTCGTTTTTGTTCATATCTTTTTTTGAATTATTTTGACCCAACCAGTGGTGGAGTCACATATACCTCAGGGTGGGCACGTGCCTATCCTGAAATTCGTATTTTCTTCGGTTAGTTACTTAATTTTACTGATGGTGGCCACCTTGAAATTTTATTTGTGCCTATCTAATTAAAAAATTTTATATTGCTAACATATGTAGTCATGCCCTAAAAAAATAATTTTGAATCCACCATTGATTCTTAGCGCTTTATTTTACGGCAAAATATCTCTAAAGTTTCACTTTAGGGAAAAAAACCCCTAGTTTGGAGCATTGCTAGTTTATTGATAAATGGTTTTCATTCGTGGAGGAGTTTTTTTGCATCAAAATGAAATATTTTGAGCAAAAATACTCTAAAAAGGAATAGGGTCAAAGTGATTATTTAGTCAAATATTTAGAGTATTTTTGTCATTATAACTTAAAAATCATATACAAATAATGTGTGATTTGAGAATAACATGACAAAAACTTGTTAATTTTTAGTTGTCAAAGATAATTTTTAAACTTGATTAGACTTATATAAATACGAGAGTCAAATATAATTGTTGCCTTATCAAATACTCCGAATCCTAATATCCAAAGTTTTCTTTAAATGTCGTATTAATATGAGTCTGATCAAGTTTAAGGACTATATTTGATAATTTAAATTACATTAGTTTTTATGATGATATTTTCAAATCTCACATTATATATATATATATAGACACACGCACCATCATATTTTAATCACCTAGTGCTGATACAAATACATGTTCTCGATATGTATCGCACGTTATTTCTTTTTAAATAAAATTTGTATAATTTTTTAAAGTTTTTGCGACACCGGCGTAGGAGAGATCATCCAAAAAAACCTTCCACGTCAGTAAAGACGTGTCTTATAAAACATACATTTTTAAAAGCGCTTCATGATCCTTTACCAAAAGGTGCTATTTTGGTAAATAATATTGTATAATGCTATTTTAATAAATAATATTAATTGGTGATATTATGGTAAATAATGATATTATGATAATTAATATTAATTGGTGATATTATTTCCATAAACTTGCTGAGTAGAAAATCAGGAACGGATGTCTAATAGTTCCCAAAAAAATTAAAATTATAATATATTTTAGATATTTTTGTATTTTCTATTGACAATATATGTTTTTCTCCCGAAATTCAGCAAATTTGTATTTTGTAAATTTTTAGTCTTGTTCCCATCCTTATAGAAAACAATGTATTATCATAAAAAATAAAAGATAAATTGAAAATGATTAAGAGAATAAATAAATAAAAATAGCCTTACTGTAAATAAACATTTTCTAAAGATGATTATAACAATGAATAAATTCAAAAACCATATTAATAAGTTATAAATATTTTAAACACAAATACAAAATGATAAATATTTCTATTTCTAAGAACCTCAATTACAAACTATAGATATATTAAAGGAATTTTTTTAAATTAATTAAATTTTTTAAAAGACTATAAATGGATGCATTTGATCAGTTCCCTCTTCATATATAATTGAGACTATAAAAAACTGAATTATAGTAATCTATTTTTTAGACTGATATTTTAGTATTTTATGAACAGATTATATTAAAATATAGGGTAAATTATACCTTTACTATCTAAACTATCAGTTTTGGTCCATTTTAGTACCTAAATTTTTAATTCGAAACTATACCTAAAATTTAGTTTTTGTTTCATATTAGTACCTCTGTTCAAAATTTAATGTTATTTTTTTTAAAAAAAATGAATGTTTAGGTACTAAAACTCACCAAAACTGATAGTTTAGGTACTAAACGTGTTAAGTTTTTAACGACGTATACTAAAATGAAACAAAAACTAAATGTTAATATGATTTTGAAAAATTGAAAGATTAAGTATTAAAACGAGCTAAAATTGATAATTTAGGTATTAAATACATTTTTCCTCTAAAATATAATTCGTTTCATGTAATACCACAAATATCATGCCAGTGACTTTATTGAAAAGATTTAAAAATTTGAGGATTTATTTAAATAAATGATAAAAGCTGAGAAAATGATTTGGAATATTGTTTTAGACTAATTTGTAACAATAAATGAATAAGAGGACATTTTGGTCCTTTAAAGGGAAATGAATTTAAAATTTATTTTTTTAGTAAGGTATTAAAGTAATGGAAAAGGGGAAAGTAAGCCAACAAAAGCCATCTCTCTTTTCTTCTTCTTTCCCGTGGAATAGCTCTCCTCCATAGCCAAAGGTAAGGTTTCATTTGGCTAGCTTTTCCTTTCGTTTTTGGTTGGTTTTTGAATCATTGAGTATTATAGAGGCTTAAAGAAGGGTCAAATAAGATTAAAACTAAGAGATGGCTGAAATATTTGAGATTTAGGAAAATGGGTTTTTGAATGATATGTTCATATATGAGTTTTTATTGATGTTTACTAGTATATTTGACTTTTCAAAGAAGTAAATAAGAGATTATAAGCATTGGATGGATTTAAAAACATGTTAGAAAAAGTGGTATGATTCTTGGATTGAAGTGTTCTTTAGAGATTGTAGATGTTATAAGAAGTTAAATGAGGGAAAGTTAGTCGAGATAAGTAAAGAAGAGTTTGATAGTGTTGTTGGAGGTAAAAATAAGGGAAATTGGCCAAATTTGGGTAAAAATCAGGCTGAAAATGGAAAATCTGGGTAAGGGTATCGATACTGGAAGAACAATATTGATACTGATGCAATTAGTATCGATACTGAGGTGAGTATCGATACTATGAGTAAGGAATCAATACCATTGATTATATAATGCAGAAATGGTATCGATACCGTAATAGAGTATCAGTACCATAGTATAGAAGTATCAATACCATGGTAAGGGTACCGATACTATTGAGCCAGAAATTTTAAGATAGGCTGAGATTGTTATAGAAAATTTAATAATAGCACTTTTGAGTATTGTGTCAGTATAAATGTTAGGGAATATACTAACATTTGAAATTGTATGTGTCTTTAATGGATGCTTGAGTAGATCGAAATCAAGTTCCAGAGTCAAGCAAAACGAAAGGAAAATGTAAAGTGGATGAGTAATTAGATTTGTGTTTTGGATATAATAGCGAGGCAAGCTAGGTGAGTGCATTTATTATGTACCTATATTTTGTCATAGTCATAGATGCATGTTGCTTAATGTATGTATGATGATTACCGAATGGCACTATATGTGTGCAAAACTAAGAAATTCATAATAAGTTTATGAATTTCCGTATGGGCACTGTGTGTGCAAAACTAAGAAGTTCATAATAAGTTTATGAATTTCCGTATAGGCACTGTGTGTGCAAGACTAAGAAATTCATAATAAGTTTATGAATTTTCATATGGGCAATGTGTGTGCAAAATTAATAAATTCATAATAAGTTTATGAATTTCCGTAAGAGCACTATGTGTGCAAAACTAAGAAATTCATAATAAGTTTATGAATTTCCGTATGGACATTGTGTGTGCAAAACTAAGAAATTCATAATAAGTTTATGAATTTCCATATGGGCACTGTGTGTGCAAAACTAAGAAATTCATAATAAGTTTATGAATTTCCGTATTGGCATTAGGTGTGTAACCCCGCGTAATTCTTAATGAGGTAGTGAATTATTGCATTGGCACTACGGCTGCAAACTAAAGAAATTATAATGAAATTAAATAGTTAATTGATATTATGAATAATTATTAGAGTAGGAACTATTCTAAAATAAAAGACTAAATGCCTAACTGTGCATTTGGAAGAAATGTGCCAATAAAGCAAGTTAGATGAAAGGTTAAATTCCTTTGGATGAAAGAATAAATGCCTAACTGTGGTTTTTGGCATAAAGGTGCCATTAATGCAAGTTAGATGCCTAACGGTGTAGTTTTTTGGTAGAAATGTGACACTAATGCAAGTTAGATGAATAACGGTGCATTATCGGAATGAAATGATGCCATAAATAAAAATATCGAATAATTACTAAAGAATAATGGGGGAAATGTACAGAAAGATGGGTATGTAGGACAGAATAAGAATCATTACGATGATTGTATGGAAGAAATTTGGTTTAAATGATAAGGATTTATCTAATCCTTGTAGAGTATACGATTTAGTTAGAAACCAAATAACCATGATATACCTATATATATACTAACATTTCTTTACAATATTATGTCTCACTAAGTAAATACTTAACGTGTGTTGATTTCACACGTAGGTAAAAGCAGAGACTAGCCGAGGAAGAAGTGCAACAATAGCAGTAGCTATCATCAATCTAAGGTTGACTCTCATCAGTAACAGTAGGACAATCATGTTTATTTTGAAAATTTCTGGCATGTAATCGAAATTAAGAATAATGCTTTGGAATGTATTTAAAACGATAGATTTGGTAATATGTTTTAATGATTGTTTTATTGTTGTACTAAAATGTTTTGGTTTTAAATTTCAAAATTAAAATTTTATGGGTTTTAAAAATCGGTAAATGTTTTTAAAAGTCATGTGACACCTATGACTTGTGTACGGAAACATTTACTGGAAATGGATGTTACATTTATTGGTATCAGAGTTACAGGTTTAGCCGATTCTCGGCTGAAACTGGGTTTAAATTGAATTGAGAAAAAGGATTACATGTCATTAAGATTGTCAAAGTTACTGATATGGTGTTAATTAGAGTGTGATTGATGTCACTCCTTATTAACTTGAGTGTTATTATTATGTATGTCCTAATAGATGTTGGAAACTAATGACAAAAGTAGATAATATTGAAAAGAAGGTCGAGATCAAAATCGACCCAAGAGAAGTTGAATCGGATGAGGATCCAGAGGAGATTTCATAATTTAGTGATGATTCTGAGGTTTCTTCAAGCAAGCTTAAATAATTGAGAAATATTTAAGTGAAGCGTTAAATTATTTAAAGTATTATTAATTTGAGCAAGAGGAAATGAGTAAGCGGTAAATGTATTGACCGCTAAAAGCTTATTGAAAGATGAGTTATTAGTGGATCAACCGATTATGAGTTTGTTTAAGAATAAATGTTAAGTTTTATGGACCTAATAGAGTTACTTTTAGAAGGTAATTTGTGAAAATGGATTTTCTACCCATTATATACTTCAATGAATTATTATTTAAAAATCGAGATTAATTCTCGAGAACTTGGAAAAGTATCAAGTTTGTAATGATAGGAAAAAGAGTAAATTTTGGTTACTAGTGTAATTTTAGCATTAACTGCTATGAGGTTATTACTACAAAGTTGTCAAGTCTTCTTATTAAATGATTTGGATAATTAGACTTTCATAGTTGAGATAGAAAATATTTCAACTGCTCGAGAATATTTTAAATGGATCCGAAAAAGTTACACGGATTACCTCAAGAAAGAAATTAAAGATTTTAAAATAAAAGTATTTTATTCAACTTAATCTCGAATGAGATGATAGCGGTAAAACCTAGTGGATCATGGTACAAGTGTGAGTTGGACAAGTAGTAAACATTTAATAAAGATTTCAGGGGCTATGTTCCTGGTTAATCTGATGGAATTATCAATTGATGAGTTAAGATCATATTGAGTATAGGTTGTTTGTCTCCAGAGACGATTAGTTCAGAAAGATGCAGACGATATGGAAATTATAGTTTTTGGAGAGAAAGTAAAATCATCGCTCAAGGTGATATCGATAATGATTGTAAAGAAAATGATGTCAGAAATATATATATAGCTTTTATGGTTAATGTGATAGATACTTAAATAATTAAAGTAGAATTGTTTGATAATTTCACAAAATTAGGAATTAATAGATGTATTTTCAGGTAAATTTATTGAGTTACCTCCAGATCGAGAGGTGGAATTCAAGGTTGATGGTTATTACGGTATTGAACATGTTTCTATGATTTAGTATCAAATGATTTAAGCGAGTCAAGAGAATTAGGGGCTCAATTATAAGAGTTAATTGATCAAAGTTTTATCAGCCTGAGTATTTCATCTTGGGAAATAATTGTGTTATTAGCGAAAAGAAAGATAAATATATGTGGTTATGCATAGATTTTTACAGTTAAATAAGATTATTCGAGAGAAGAAATTTTGTATGCCAAACTATTCCAATGTGAAATTCTGGTTAGCAGAGATGGCTTTCTTTCGCTAAGTTGTTTCGGCATAAGGTATAAGAGTATATCCTAAGAGAAACTCATGTTGTAGAAATTTGAAAACTCCTAAAGAATGATCCTGAAGTTCAGATTTCTTTGGGGCTTGCTGGTTACTATCGAAGGTTAGTGAAGAAGTTTTCGATGTTAGCTTTGCTGCTAACCAAGTTTTTTAAAAAATATGTGTCTTTTGTTGAACAAAGAAGGGTTAAGAGAGTTTTGAAATTCTAAGGAGGATTTTAATAGAGACACCAATGTTTATACAAATTGAGTAGGATAAGGATTATGTGGTTTTTACTAATGCATATCCTAACGGCTTAGGAAATGTGCTTATGCAAAAAGGTAAGGTTGTAGCATATGCCTCGATAAAGTTAAAGACGTATAAGGGGAATTACCCTACACATGATTTAGAGTCGGCAACAATAAAGTTTTCCTTAAAAGATTTGACGCTATTATCTGTATGGTGAGTGGTGCTATAGTTGTGCTAATTACAAAAGCCTAAAGTACTTGTGGAATTAAAGAGAGTTGAACCTGAGACAGAAAAGATGGACAGAACCTTTAAAGGATTATGAAGTGATTATTGATTATCTTCTAGGAAAGGCAAATGTTGTTGCAGAGGTACTGGGTCAGAAACCTTTTACAGTTTTACGAGCTATGGATGCGCAATTAGGGTTGAATGAAAATGGCACTGTGGGTTGAATTAAAGATGAAGTCGATGTTTTTATTAGATCTGATAAGAGAATTATAAAGGAAAGAAGAAAATTTCTTGATAAGAATTTTATAAGTAGAAAATGAAGAGATTAGGGACTTTTGAGGTCAGGTTCAATGGATATTCATATTATCGTGGGAGACTTTGTATTCCCGATGATTAAGAATTTAGAAATATATTCTTTTTGAGGTGTTAAGTCCATTGGCTATGTATTCAGGTGGAACAAGAGGTACCAAGATTTAAAGAGTCGGTTGGATAGCCTGGTTTAAAAAGAGTCATCACGAAAATTTTAGCAAAATGTCTGACGTACTATTAAAGGAAAAGTTGAATATCGAGTATCTTCTAAATTGTTTCATTCAATCTCGATTCATGAATGGAAAATGGATCATGGGGAAAATATTTGCTTTTAGAAGATTTTACTTACAATAACAATTATTAATCGAATATCAAGATGGTTGCATACGACGCTTTATATGGGAGAAAAAGTTAAACGCCATTAAATTGGTTTGAGTTAAAAGATAGAAATCTAGTTAGACCTGAATTTATGAAAAAAATGGAACATAAAATGAAAGTTACCCAAGATAATTTTATTATCGCTTCTGAGTGACAAGAGTCTTATTCTGATCTAAACAGAAAGGGGATTGAATAAAAAGAAGGTGATAAAGTTTTTCTGAAAATATCTTCTTAGAAGGAAGTATCGCGGTTTGGACTGAGTTCGAGAATTTTTGAACCTTATGAGATTTTAATAGTTAGCTTTTGCCTCCCAAAACGGACAAGACCTAGAATGTTTTCATGTGTTGTTGCTTATAATTATTGATCATATTTGAATTATGAAAAAGAACCAATACGGATATGGACTCGAGAAATCAAGAAAACCGCGTAACAAAACGATTCCTCTAGTTAAAGTGTTATGGTAAAAGCATAAAGTCTTTAAATTCGAGGATGAATTTTCTTAAGGGGAGAGAATTGTAATACCCTAAATATCAGGTCAATGACTTTATTGAAAAGTTTTAAAAATTTGAGGATTTATTTGAACAAATGATAAAAGCTGAGAAAATGATTTGGAATAGTTTTTTAGACTAATTTGCAAAAATAGATTAATAAGAGGATATTTTGGCCCTTTAAAGGGAAATGAATTTAAAATTTATTTTTTAGTAAGGTATTAAAGTAAGGGAAAAGGGGAAAGTAAGTCAACAAAAGCCATATCCCTTTTCTTATTCTTTCCCGTGAAAGAGCTCTCCTTTATAGCCAAAGGTAAGGTTTCATTTGGCTAGCTTTTCCTTTCGTTTTTGGTTGGTTTTTGAATCATTGAGTATTATAGAGGCTTAAGTAATGGTCAAATAAGACTAAATCTAAGAGATGGATGAAATATTTGAGATTTAGGAAAATGAGTTTTTTAATGATATGTTAATATATGAGTTTTAATTGATGTTTACTAGTATATTTGACTTTTCAAATAAGTAAATAAGAGATTAGAAGCATTGGATGGGTTTAAAAACATGTTAGAAAAAGTGGTATGATTCTTGGATTAAAGTGTTCTTTAGAGATTGTAGATGTTATAAGAAGTTAAATGAGGGAAAGTTAGTCGAGATAAGTAAAGAAGAGTTTGATAGTGTTGTTGGAGGTAAAAATAAGGGAAATTGGCCAAATTTGGGTAAAAATCGGGCTGAAAAGGAAAATTTGGGTATGAGTATCGGTACTGAAAGAACATTATCGATACTATAGGCTTAAAGTGGAAGAAATCAGCTGAACAATATCGATACTGATGCAATTAGTATCGATACTGAGGTGAGTATCGAAAATATGAGGAAGGTATCGATATCATTGATTACAGAATACAGAAATGGTATCGATACCATGATAGAGTATCAGTACCATAGTATAGAAGTATCGATACCATGGTAGGGGTACCGATACTATTGAGCCAAAAATTTTAAGATAGGCTGAGATTGTTATAGAAAATTTAGTAATAGTACTTTTGAGTATTGTGTAAGTATAAATGTTAGGGAATATACTAATATTTGATATTGTACGTGTCTTTAATGGATGCTTGAGTAGATCGAAATCAAGCTCCGGAGTCAAGCAAAACGAATGGCAAAGGCAAAGATAAAATAACTGATTAATCAGATTTACGTTGTGGGATATAATAGCAAGGCAAACCTGGTGAGTGTATTTATTATGTACCTATATGTTGTGATAGTCATAGATGCATGTTGCTTAATGTATGTATGGTGATTACCGAATGACACTATATGTGTAAAAAACTAATAAATTCATAATAAGTTTATGAATTTCCGTATGGGCACTGTGTGTGCCAAACTAAGAAATTCATAACAAGTTTATGAATTTCCGTATGGACACTATGTGTGCAAAACTAAGAAATTCATAATAAGTTTATGAATTTCCATATGGACACTAAGTGTGCAAAACTACGAAATTCATAATAAATTTATGAATTTTCGTATGGACATTGTGTGTGCAAAACTAAGAAATTCATAATAATTTTATGAATTTCTGTATGGACACCGTGTGTTCAAAACTAAGAAATTCATAATAAGTTTAAGAATTTCCGTATTGGCATTAGGTGTACATCCCCACATAATTTTTAATGAGGTGGTGAAATATTGTGTTGGCACTACGGGTGCAAACTAAAGAAATTATAATGAAATTAAATAGTTAATTGATATTATGAATAATTATTAGAGTAGGAATTGTTCTAAAATAAAAGACTAAATGTCTAAGTGTGCATTTGACAAAAAGGTGCCAATAATGCAAGTTAGATGAAAGGTTAAATGCCTTTGGATGAAAGAATAAATGCCTAAATGTGTTTTTTTGCAGAAAGGTGCCATTAATGCAAGTTAGATGCCTAACTGTACATTTTTTTTGGCAGAAAGGTGCCACTAATGCAAGCTAGATGAATAACGGTGCATTATCGGCATGAAAGGATGCCATAAATGAAAAGAACGAATAATTACTAAAGAATAATGGGGGAAATTGTACAGAAAGATGGGTATGGACATAATAAGAATCATTACGATGATTGTATGGAAGAAATTTGGTTTAAATGATAAGGATTTATCTAATCATTGTAGAGTATACGATTTAGTTAGAAACCAAATAACCATGATATACTTATGTATATACTAACGTTTCTTTACAATATTATGTCTCACTAAGTAAATACTTAACGTGTGTTGATTTCACGAGTAGGTAAAAGCAGAGATTAGCCGAGGAAGGAGTGCAACAGTAGCAGTAGCTATCATCAATCTAAGTTGACAGTCATCAGTAACAATAGGACAATCATGTTTATTTTGAAAATTTCTAGCATGTAATCGAAATTAAGAAAAATGCTTTGGAATGTATTTAAAACGATAGCTTTGGTAATATGTTTCAACGACTGTTTTATTGTTGTACTAAAATGTTTTGGTTTTAAATTTCGAAACAAAATTTTATGGGTTTTACAAATCGGTAAATGTTTTTAAAAGTCATGTGACACCTATGACTTGTGTACGAAAACGTATACTGGAAATGGGTGTTACATTTCATATTACTGAATGCATTAATAAGCTTTGGAGTGCAGACAATTTGGCACAACACTTTCTTGCGTATAACATATAAATACAAATTAAAGGGGAAAATGAAAAGTTAATAAAGATTGAATTGCCAAATCTTTGAAGTAGAATCTTCTTATAGAACCTTATCTTTTTTTTAAAGGGTTAAATTCATGAGCAAACTAGTAATTTATTAAAATGGTTTAAAATATTTTTTATTTTTCATAAATACGGTTTTTTTAAGTGAGGGTCTGAAGAAAATTTTACTTTGTTTTTTTAAAATAAATATTTTTTAATATTAATTAATACTTAAAAAATAATTTATTGGGGTAAGGGGAGTCTTGACCCCATAAAACTCAAGTGTACAACCTGAATCAATCCAAAAAGGTAATAAAATTAAGATATAAATATTAAAATGTTTTAGAATTGCCATGCCTTTTTCATTTAATTAAGATGAGAGTCTACTCTCATAGAGATGCATGGAAAATCACAAAAGCAATTTACATCAAGGGTAAATTACATTTTTTTTATAAGTGAACTTTACTTTCTTTCTATTTTACTCAATGTATTTTTAATTTTTTTAGTTTACTCACTTAACTTTATAAATTGATTTTTTTGTCATTATGCGGTTAAATTATTAAACAACGTTATGACATGAAAACTTACACCAAAACGATGTTGTTTTGAATTCCTTAAAAAAATTAAATTTTGGAATAAAATGTAATCATTTTGATTAAAATAGGGCATTGTCATAACGTCGTTAATTATTTAATGGTCGATTGATAAAAATCAATATATAAAGTTTAATGAGTAAATTAAAAAAAATTAAAAAATATAATATAAAAATAAGAGAGAGGATAAAATTCAATCACCAAATACGTAGTTTACCCTTACATTAATAAGTACAACAAGCATTGTTATAAACCATCAATTAAAACTTTTTTACATACCAAGGAAAAATATATGTCAACTTTTTTGGTCCACAAAGTCAGAGCTAAGCCCCCTTTTTTTCTCCTACATATACAGGGGTTTCAAACTTTTTTTTATATAATTTAAGCTTAATGCAAAAATAATTGTATAAAATAAATTTACAGTTAATTTTAGGTGTTTAATTTTTTTGTTAAAAATAAGAGTTTAACGCTTTTAACTTTAAAATTTTAGGTGTTTGTCATAAAATTTGATCATTAAGTGATAATGTTTCAAGTTTATAAAAATTTAAAATTTTATTTTAAAATAATAAATAATAAATATAGTTTATTTATAAAAAAACCTCATTTTTTCTTAAATCTAAAAAAAATGCAAAACTCTAAAAAACTCTATTTTCAAACCCTTTTTCCCCAGTTCGACAAATTTCGATGTTGCCTTGGTTGTTACCTATTGCCATCGACCACTTCATCTAATCGGATTCCAATGCACAATTAGAGGACTCATTGCTTGAATTGCAGGAATCATTGTCCTTAGTTGGAATCAATAAATCACTACAATCACCCACTTTTTCTACAATTGTCCCTTGAAGAATAGGAGTTTGGTTATTGGGTGTTCGAGCGGTCGTGTGTTGTTGAGATTTTAACCGATTTGCAAAAATTGTGGCAGTCGGTGTTAACGAGTGGATTAAAATTAGGTTTTTTCAGGTTTTTAAAAGGTTTTTTATAATTTCAAAAAATTGGTTTTCTAAACAATCATTTTAAATGATTTTTTTTAATTTTTTTAAAAATATTTTCATGTATGACACGTGTCAGATAACAATAAAGTTTAATGATGGTTACAATTTAGACACCTAAAAATATAATGTCGAAAAAGTTAAACACCTATTTTTAATGGAAAAAAGCTTTAGGCATTAAACCAATAATTTATGTAATTAATATAGGGTAAACTACATGTTTAGTATCTCAACTATTAGTTTTGTTTACCACTTAACTATTATATTTTAAAAAAATCATATCTAATGTTGTGCTTTGGTCATATGCTATTAAAAATTTAGCATATCTAAAAACATGATATTTAAAAAAAACCAATGATGATGTGACATTACCTTATGATGACACGTCAGCATCACTGTTAAATTATAATGGTCGATGGCCAAAATTAAATTAAAATGTAATGTTAGGTATGTTTTGAACAAAAAATAATTTGGTGACCAAATAGAATAAAATTGATAGTTAGGGCACTAAATATGTAGTTTAGCCTATATTGATTCAATCAAATGAACTCACCTTACAGGCCAGCTACTCAAATCCGACTCCTTTAGAAATAATAAAGTTACACTTCATCACTCAATAGGTTCAACTTAAAAATTTTAAGAGTGTAATGTGCCTCACCATGACACTCAATACTTTTTTTTGGATAAGTCAATTTTTATTTATCCAAGAAGAAGCATAAACTGCTTACCAAATACAAAGGGAATACCCTAGAAGATCACACTAACCCCCAAGCTATACAAAGCTTATCATTAACTAAATCCTCCCTATCTATACATTTGTTGTGTAAACGAATACAAACTATATTCTTTATACAATCAAGAATTTCACTACCATTTCGGGACCGTCCCCTAAAATGCCTAACATTTCTCTCAACCACACCATATAGATAAAAGCATTCCAAGATGGCTTTAAAATAATCACCATCAGGGATTTACCTTTAAGGTCGGCAGAGAAGCCCAAGCAAGTTCTTCGTACCAGCCTTGCACCTATCTAGTAATGTCGCACAACCTCAAAACGTTCAGCCAAATAGCACTTGAAAAAGCACACTCAAAGAAAATGTGATCTCTAGACTCTGTGGCATCCCCACACAAGAGATAGCCATTCACCACAACTAATCCCATTCGTTGAAGACGATCATAAGTAGGCAATCTTTCCAAAATAGGCATCCAACCTACGATGGCATGTTTTGGAATGTGCTGTGGAAACCAAAGCAATTTTTGCTACACCACCTTACTCTTCTTCTCTCTAATGACCTCCCATATACCTTGAGCATTGGTAGACAAACCACATCTACCAGTCGAAAAAATACTCACAGCCTCGCTTCTTAGTTTAAAGAGTTTCCTCATGATCCAACTATAATTAGGCTTGCAATCCACTGTTCAACAGTCCCCCTAAGAATGTATTCACGCACCCAAGCAACATAACGAGCCTTGGTTAGCAAGGATGTTCTTAATGAGAGTCAAAAGGCATACCTTGGACCGACATTCCAAGTCCTTTAACCCGTATCCTCCCTCTGACTTGAGAGAACAGATCTGCTTCCACCCAAGTCTAGCCCCCCGAGCAGAGCTATCACCCCCTTTCCAGAAGAAGCGGGAGCAAAGCTGCTCAATCCTTCGCAACACAGCTTTAGGTAAAGAGATTTGCCCGCACCAGTAGTTAACCACACTATACAGAACGACTTGAATCAGCTGTAGTCTCCCACCATAACTAAGCAGATTCCTAGACCGCACTTTCAAGTTTTCAGCAATTCTATCTAGCAAGGGATTACAGTCTTTGATCGAAAGCTTTCGGGTCACTAGGGGAATACCCAAATATCGAACATGCAGCTTCCCAATCTGAAAACCTGTGCTATCAATGACACTGAATTTGCAGGCCTGATTCATTCCGACAACATAAACTTCAGTTTTGGCCGCACTAAGCTTCAAGCTCGACACACTTCGAAAATACTCAAGAACACTCATCACCCCAAAGATAGAGTCAGTATCACCCTTGCAAAATAAAAGCAAGTAATCTGCAAACATTAAATGAGTGAGCCCAATCCTTTTACACCGAGGATGGAACTTAAAAATTCTATTCTCAGCGGCTGGATTAAGCATAGAAGACATCTCCTTCACAAGCACAAACATGGTGAAAGAGGGTCACCCTGTCGAACCCCTCTCCCCCCTTTGAAAAAGCCCACAAGACTCTCCTTGAAGGAAATTGAAAATCGAAGGGAAGTGATACAGGCAGCAATCCATTCTCTGAACCTCGCAGGCAACCCATGGCTTCTAAAACATTCAACATAAACTCCCAATCAACGAAGTTAAAAGCCTTTCGGAGGTCCACCTTTAGAGCGCATCTATGGGAAATGGTCTTCCTACTATAGCCCCTTGAAATCTTTTGAGCAAGAAGCATATCGTCTGCAATACTTTTTCCTTTTATAAAGGCGGATTGATTAGAGGACACCAAGCTTGGAAGGAAACTCATCAATCTTAAGTCAGAATCTTGGTGATTGTCTTATAGGCAACAGAACAACACAAAATGGGACAAAACTCATTCAGCTTGGAAGCATTTACCCACCTTAGGAACCAAGATGATAGAGGTTGCATTGAAGGCAGGAAGCATAGAAGTATGGAAGAAGCTCTGCACAGCCTTCACAAAATCCTCGCTTACAATACTCCAAGAAGCTTTGAAAAAAAATAGTTTTATAAATATATAATGTATCTTTAAAAAAAGGGAAAATTCATTAGATTTCAATTTCATCGTGAATAACAACGGTTTTTATACAGTCATGTTCATCATAAAAGAACCAAATCGAATTGGGTCTCGACAGGGACTATTATGCAAATAGGTGCGTCGCTCTAGGAGAGGATATTCTGATTGAATATTTCATTAAAATTAATATAAAATAAAAGTTG
The DNA here is from genome assembly GCF_006381635.1 of Hibiscus syriacus. Lineage (NCBI taxonomy): Eukaryota > Viridiplantae > Streptophyta > Magnoliopsida > Malvales > Malvaceae > Hibiscus > Hibiscus syriacus. The sequence continues at coordinate 549,268 of NW_024062696.1, read as the reverse complement.
AACAATCTATTTTTCTAAATATTTTTAAAGAAACCACTTTTAATTAGAAAATGATGTAAATATTGTAAAAGTTTGGTCATTTTTAAAAGGCTTAATGTAAAAATAAATACTCAAATTATACTTAAAATCAAATTTTAATGTCTAAAGAATTTTTCAATAAGAATAGACGCATAATATTTTTTATGTTATACTTTTAGATGTCTACTTTTAAAAATTTCATTAAGTAAAAATAAAAGTTAAATATAAAATAGGTGCCTACCTTAAGTTCTCTGTTACACTTATAATGACGTGGGGAGGATATTTTTGATTGATCATTTCATTAAAATTAATATAAATTAAAAGTTAAATAATCTATTTTCCAAATATTTGTAAAGAAACACTTTTTAATTAAAAATAATAATGTAACTATCGTAAAAATTTGGTAATTTTTAAAAGGTTTAATGTAAAAATAAGTATTCATATTATACTTAAAATTAATTTTTACATATAAATAAATTTTCATTAAAAATAGGTGTCTAGCGTTTTCTCTGTTACACTTTTAGGTGCTTATTATTAAAAGTCATTAAGTGACATGTGTCATGTTTATATTTTTTTCTAAAAAAATATTATTTAAAAATAATTTTATTTAAAAAATCTAAACTTGACACGTGTCACTTAATAGGGAGAAAACGTTAAACACTTACTTTTAGCAACAAAAAAAAAGACACCAAAAGTTAACTTTAAGCATAATTTGGACATTTATTTTTATATTAAGTGTTTTAAAAATTCTCTTGACCTTTGGTGATGCAACCTGTAACTAAAAAATGGTGTTGATTGTTGATGTATACAAAGAAAGTATCCGAGTTGTGGATGACATGATGAAATTAGCATTGAAGGAGATGGTAGCTGCCAAATTTGTGAGACAACACTAATAGGATTAATGACAATTCTCCAGGAGTGATACATGCACCACACGGCTAAAGGATGGGCTCACCTTGCCCTTAGGCCCAATCACAAGAGGACGGACCAAACTACTCAAAGATCAACTCCAAACTGCGGTCCAAGCCTTCGTCAACAAAGGCCTCCATGCCCACATGGAGTTTGAATAATTCAAGGAAGGAAAATCACTCATCCTTCCTCCCTCGTCAACTTGGATCACAACAACCCAAGTCATTTCCGGGCCTAACTGTGAAACTCAAAAAGATATGCCCGAAATTGAATTTGAACCAACATGAGCCCAATAATCTTTAAAGTTACCCAATGTTAAATTTATAAAGCCTGGGATAACTCATTATCTTAGGGAATTATTAGTTTATTTTATTTTATTTTAGGATAAAGACAAATAGGTGTTTGAATGTAGCCTTTAGTAACTTATCTTCTTCCTCCTTTGCTTATCACGCCAACCCCTTATCACAGACCCTTGATAACTTATCAAAACTCCTTTACCTTGCTTATCATAAAAATAGAAGCCTATCAAGATCCCATATCTCTCTATGCTCCTCACCTTCAAGAATGAAGATCTGGACCGTCCATCAAGCTTCAAGAGCCCTTTCATGTCTCTTTTCATCTACATCATTAGATCAAAGCTTCATCAATGACCACCATTCATTGCCACCCATCAGATAAGGAGTTAGGATAAATTTTATTATTAGTTCTTATATTTTTTGTTATTTTATTCATCAATCATGTTTCCCCAAGAACTCCTTAGTCATTATAAAAAGGAGGCCATCCCCCTCATTATAATCATCAGTTTCTTTCTTTTATACAATACAACGAGAGTTGGTTTTTGCAAAAGTTGATTGCCTTATGACTTTGAAGCTTATTTTATTTTTAGTTCTTTTGAGTTCTTGAGAGAGATATCTTCACACTCTGGTTTACCTATTCATTACGATTAGGAGGGCTAGTTAGACCTAAGGTTGATAGTGAAACAGGGAACTACATTATGTACATAGATCAAGCGAACCAAGCAAGAGGGAACAACAATTGTACTGTAGAACTATATGGTTATCTGTTACCAAATGGAGTCACAGAAAATCAGATCACCGGATGTGCAATATAAACAAAGTGGATATCGAAAAATACTACGAACAATAGACCACTAGGTATTGAATCTAGAAAGCATTTCGAAACCGTAGATGTTCATCAATACAATTTATCTATGTCTAGTCTAACATATGAAAGTAAATACACAACCAACAACAACACTATTAAGAACATTAGGAGAGACTACTCCAAAATCTTAGGCATTTTGCTTTTTCAATCTCAACACTAGAACATATGCATATCCACATATTAAGAAAACACACACAAACTCTAAAGTATCAGTTAATTCCTCATAGTTAAAAAAGAAGGAAAATATAAGAATACTCATAGCCTTGCGTAATTTCTTGATCAGCGCCATTGGCTTCCTCTTCAAACCCTTCTGAAACCTAAACTAGCAGAAATGAAATATCTAAATCTCAAAATCAACAGCCATTGAAGAAGAAAAAAATCAAATAGATAAAATAACGAGTGGTAACCTTCGACGAGCATGAGCAGGAAAGAGCTTGACGAGTTCATCAGTGGAGATATCCAAGAGAGCATCAAGATCGACACCTCTGAAACTGAACTTCTTGAACGTTCTCTTCTTCGGTACCCCTAGTGCAGCAACATCAGCATCCACGTCCGCCTAAACAAGATTGAGAACAAAACATGGAAAAAGCACCATTTTTTATGATAGTGTTTGGATCCCGAGAAACTTGAAAAATGGGGAAGCAAGCGGCGTGAACTTTGTTATCGAGGGGGAAGAAGCGGGAAATGGTGAAAATAATGGTGGGAAAAATTAAAATACGACTTTTACAGATGACACACAATTAAAAGTGTACTTAGTGTTTTTGCAAATTTTTTAAATTATGACTATTAAATATGACACACATTATTGTAAGTCATAAATCGTTCAGATTTTAAAAAACATGACATTTTTTTATGACACACTTATTTTGCAAGTCATAAATTAGCGTGTGTCATCGTTCGTGTGTCATTAAAGGTATATTTTCTTGTAGTGTACACTCATTAAAGAGCATTCACAAAAAGATCATAATTTTTAGAGATTGAAAACTCCTAAAAAAGTTGCTCAAGTTGATGTAGTATTTTAGGTTTTGTTCTCGGTTTGGGTTTTCCATTTTTTTCCTCTCTTTGACTCTTATTGCCTTTAGGTTCTTTTGTTCACATTTTTTCTTGTTCTTCTACATCATCTAACACATTCTCTTCCTTGTGTTAGTAGGATTAAAGAGTTTTCACACTTTTTCTTCCTTGCATTCTCATTCATTTGGAGTCTTATCTTTCTTTGACCTCTTAGAACTTATAGGTCTCTTGTTTTCTTTTGTTAATGATCAAACTCTAATACGGACATTGAAAGACTTCTTGCAGAAGAAAGTTTTAAAGAGTACAAGTTCATATTTCTTACCCCTCGTTATATTTCTTTTCTTATAATGACTAGTGAGGTTTCTTGTTTTTTTTTCTTCTTTTTTCACTTTATTTTATTTTACTTTTGAGTGTTATGATTTTCTGGATGGGTAGAGAAGAAAATATCAATAAAAACCTTGAGGTCATCTTAGCTGCAATTCAACAATAAGAAAACACCCTTACTAGACTTTAGCAACAATTCATAGAACTTAACACCACCTTGAGACAACAACAACAACAACCACAGGTTGATCAACCGAGACAACCCAATGAAAATCAAGAAAACAATCTGATGGTATGTTGGTGTGCTCAACCTAGCTTTCAAATGGCATAACTTTTGCAAAACAAAAGTTTACAATTCCATAATTCTGAGGAGATTATGATCCAGAAGGCTACATCAATTGGGATGGAAAAGTTGATCTCATGTTTTCCTACCATGATTGTCCACTCGAAGAACGGGTACCGCTTATCACTATGGAATTTTCAGGATATGCTCACACATGGTGGATAAAGAATAGAAAAGCAATTCAAGATCACAGAATTCCAAACATTACATCATGGGAAGTATTGAAGAACATCATGTGAAACCGTTTTCTTCTGACACACTACACAAGGGAGGTAAAACAACGACTCCACATACTTTGACAAGGCATAAGTTCAATCAAAGACTACTACAAGGAGATGCAATCCTTGATAACTAGGGCAAACATAACTAAAGAAATAGAAAACACAGTGTCAAGATTTTTTGTCAGCTTAAACACAAACATAGTTGATTGAAGACACATTAAATAAAGCGATAAAAATCAAAGCACAACTTTAAAAGAGAATTCACATCCAAGAAAACTACCAAGGTACTTCATTTTCTTTCCATAGAAATTCATTAAACTCCTCTTCATCTTCTATTCTATCTTCTGTCGTGAATAATAAATTGAGGGATGAAAAACATAAGGTGGCTTCTAAAGACATTGTGGAAAACCCTAAAAAATCCTAAGAAAATAAAACCTTATGCTTTAAAGGAAAATGTTACGGCCATGTCAGTCTCGATTGTCTGAATTTGAAAAACATGGTAATCCAAGAGGAAAAATACTAGTTGGTCAGATTTAGAAATAAATTACCCCAAAATATTGGAAAACAATGCTCTCATTCACTCGGATGGTGATGAATTTGACGTATTATGCATGGTTGTGAGTTAAAATCTGAGTATACAAGCAGTCTATGACTTGGATATGCAATAAAAAATATCTTCCATACGAGATGTTGTATTAAGAATAAAGCATATTCATTGATTATTGACAATGAAAGTTGTGTTAATGTGATCAATAGTTATGTGGTGGATACACTTAAGTTACTTTGTCAAGGACATCCAAAGTCATACTGCTTAGAATGGCTTATCGAGAGTACCGAGTTGAAAGTCATGAAATAATGCCTAGTTAATCTCAAGACGGGTAAATATTATGACGATGTGTGGTGTGATGTAGTTTTGATGCAAGCATCTCACATTCTTTTGGGACGACCATGACACTATGACAAAAATTTCATTCACTATGGTAAAGCAAACAAGTACTCTCTCAACATCAAAGGTAAAACTTATAGTCTCAAACCGATGCATCCAAAAGAAATTATGCAAGATCAAAAGAGAATTTGTGAGGAGGTTGGGAACTTAAAGAAAGAGGCATAACAAAAGAGGTCACAACCCATAAAAGCTAAAAGAATGACCCACGAAAGGTGAGTGAATCCACTTATAAGAAAAAATAGTATCACAAAACATTTATACAAGTTCAAAAGAACTGAGAGAAACATTTTCCCAAAACAAAACTTGCATCCTCATCCAGTTCAAAGACATTACACTTTCGATTTCTACTAACCTCACCGATTTACCTAGTGTTTTTGTCTCTCTTTTTGCATGATTTCACAAATGTTTTAAGCGATCCATCGAATGGTGAATGGCTTACCACCTAAAAGAAGAATCAAACACCAAATCGACTTCATTTTGGGATCATCTATTCCAAGCCCTCCAACATATAAATGTAATCCCGAATAAACTAAGGAGTTGGAACGACAAATGGAAGCATTGTTGTAAAAAGGCCACATCGCGAAAGTCTTATTCCTTGTGTCGTTCCAGTGATCCTTGTGCCAAAGAAAGATGGCACATTTTGAATGTGTGTAGATTATAAAATGATCAACCACATAATAATCAAATACATGCACATTATTCCACGCCTCGATGATATGTTAGATGAACTTCATGGATCTTGTATATTCACAAAGATAGACATGAAAAACGGTTACCACCAAATTTTAAATGAAATAAGGTAACGAATGGAAAATAACTTTCAAGAAAAAGTTCAGACTCTACAAATGGCTTGTCATGCCCTTTGGACTTACTAATTCGCCAAACACATCCATGAAACTAATAAATCACATTTTGAAGGATTTCTTAGGTAATTATGTTATTTTTTACTTTGATGATATCCTTATATACTCATCTTCTCTTGAGTCTCATGTCAGGCACTTTGTTCTATCTTTGAGGTACTACGACAAGAGCATTTATTTGCTAACATGGAAAAGTGTGTGTTTTGTAGCGATAAGCTTATCTTTTTAGGCTTTATAGTCAGTGCACAGGGAATCCATATAGATAATTAAAGATCAAATCCATACAAGAATAGCCCACGTAATCTTCCATATCTGAGGTAAGATATTTCCACGATTTAGCAAGCTTTTATCGACGTTTTATCAAAGACTTCTTTACCATTTCTACACCTTTGATGAAAATCATCAAGAAATTGGCTGACTTCTAATGAGGTCCAAAACAACAAGAGGCATTTGACTTGTTAAAAGGTAAGTTATTTTTTATACCCATTCTTTGTCTTTCCGACTTTTCTAACACCTTCGAGTTAGAATGTGATGATTCAGAAATAGGCATAGGTGCAATACTTATGCAGGAAAACAACATATCACTTACTTTAACGAGAAGTTGAAAGGTGTACAACTGAACTACTCTACCTATGACAAATAACTCCTTTCACTTGTTCATACACTTGAAGTGGGGCATCATTAACTTCTTCTTAAAGAGTTTATCATACACACAGACTATCAATCATTAAAGTGGTTAAACAGTCAAGGTAAGTTAAGAAAATGACATGCTCGATTGGTTGAAGTTATTGAATCTTTCCTTTATGTGATTAAATACAAGCAAGGGAAAGATAACATTATAGCTTGTGTATTATCCTGAAGGTAAAAAATTATTACGCAAATGCATGCTACTATTTTAGCTTTTGAACACATCAAAGATCTTTATTCTTCTTACCCAAATATATATGAGATTTACAACCATTGTTCAAAACGTGCTTTTAAGAAGTTTTATCTTGTAGATGGTTTTTTTTCGAATGAACAAGTTATGCATACCACAAGGATCATTAAAGGAATTCCTAGTCCATGAGTCTCATTTCAGAGGACTAATGGGACACTTTAGTGTTAATAAAACACTTGACATGGTTCAATAACACTTCTTCTGGCTACATGTGAGGTAAACCATGGAAAAAGTATGTGTTTCATGCATCACATGCAAACAATCAAAGTTTAAGGTAAATCCCAATGGCTTATACAAGCATCTTCCCATCTTTTCTTCTCCTTGGATTGATCTCTCTATGGACTTTATTTTGGGCTTACCTCGTACCAAGAAAGGTTGAGATAGTATATTTATGGTTTGATAACTCTGTAAAACACTATGTTCTAGGTTTTTTTACTTAGGATATTGTTTACCTAAAAGCCATTTGTCATAGTATTTTAGTTGCATATAGTTGCATGTAGTATACATTTGTATATGGTGGATAAGTTTTATCGAGGCAAACTTTATTTGGTTCTACTGATGATGCTTTAGAGGAAGGTTGTCGGTTGGTTGTGTTGATGCAGGAAATGACTAATGAGGAATTTATTTGTCGAAACAAAACAATTCTCTAGGGCTGGAGGAACACAAGAAGATGACACTTAGGAACAGATTTTCTTGCCAAGGCAAGGTTTATATTGCAAGTCTGACGTGGCTCAACAGAACTGGCGACGTCACTTGCCTAGCTTCATCTTCACGCATAATCATGTCCTCATCAAGGAAATTGACCACTTCCAGCTTCTATGTTGTTTATAAAATGGGTATGTCAATGAGGGTATTTAGGGAATTTCCATGGGCACTAAACCATAAAATTTTTCATTTTAAATACGTCATTATAGCTTTTCAAAAGGCGGTGTAATCAAGGGTATAATATACCCTAGGCTTGGAGTAAGAGACTACAACACCCTAGTTTCCATTGTTCCCACTCAACCATTCTTGGTGCCCTCTACAGTCAGTCTTCGTCGGAATAGCGACTAGACCCTCGAGAGAGGCAGGCCGCTGGAGCAGGCGTAGTGGTGGTCAGAATGTCTGGTAGAGTTCTTGTTAGGGAGTGTTTCTCCCTTTGTTCTTCATCTTCATATACCATTAAGGGATGTACTTAAAAGAATGATTTTTGGATGATATTCTCCGCACCATGAACAGTTTTACTTGGTGTTGGTTATTATTTTGTTGAACGTTATTTGCTTGTTAATGAGTGATGCAGTTTGTTTATGCTAAGTGTTGTTTTGTTCATTATTTAAATATTTTTCCTTGACACTTTAAGAGATTTTGAGAGATTACCGAGTGCCTTGGCAAACAATCCTAGACTTTATAAGAGCTTTTGAGAGATTGCCAATTTTCTAGGAATGGATGCCTAATATCGAGAGAGTTAGAGTAGATCTACGTGAACAACGAAACTAATCTGGGATGGTGATGTTCTAATCCACCTTAGAGATGATGAGAGGGTTTCATTTGACTAAAAAGGGTAAATACTTGAGTAAGATAGGCAAAGACTACAGTTTACGCTGAGGGGTATTGCCACAACAATAGTTTTAAAAACCAAGGGTTGTAGCTCACGCCGAGTAGTATTGCCGTAGCAACCATCCTTGAATACTCTAGTAATCCTATCAGGCAGCCTAAGCATAGCGCACTAAATCATTATTAGAATAAAATAACTTCTCGCCATAGAAAAACCAACCTAAGTGCTCCATAAGAAGTCTAATTATGTGAGGTTTTTGTGAATATACTGAACTTAACATTTTTATTTGCTTCGATAAGTTTTATTTGTTTACTTTTTCATAATTTTCTTATCTCAACCAAACTTTTCTGCACAACATACTTTACAATATTTCTTGCCTCGACAATACTTTTCCATATGTTTATACCATTTGTTCCTGTTTGCCTTCCTCTTTGACAAGAATTGTAGGACTAGCTTGTGACACCTAGTTCTAGCTGTAGCAAAACATCAAAAATTTCCACTAATCCTTGTGCAGATTATACTCAACTTACTACTATATTACTAGCATCGATTGTGTACACTTGTACAAATTTACTTGCCTTAGCATATACATTTACAAGCGATCAAGTTTTTTGCTCCGTTGCCAGGGATTGGCAACTTCAAGAATTTTGATAATTTCTGCCATAATAAATTTTTATTTTTTTGTCACATTTTTTTTATTATTTAGTTTAGCTCGTATGTTTTCTTATTTTCTTTTGTAGGGTATTGTCGTTGTATGACCAGGAGATCTGCTGACAAATCATTAATACCATTCGACCTTGAGATTGAATAGTCATTCAGACAAAGATGATGTACTTAGCGTGCCAGAGAATATATGAATCGACTGCAGTATCAAGCTGATAATAATATGAAAGACCAGGCAAATCCCAATGTCACAACAAAAATATTCCCTAAAATGCTGCAAGACCACGAGCTATACGAGATCACTTAAATCATATTCTCGATGATATTAACCCCAGAATCGTGGCACCAGAAATACAGGCAGCTCACTTCGAAGTCAAGCCGATGATGCTTAACATGCTCAATTCTATCGGTCAATTTTGTGGCTTGCCTAATAAAGATGCTAGACAACATGTGTGTGCTTTCCTTGAAGTGTGTGACTCGTTTAGATAACAAGGTATGCACGAGGATGTGCTAAAACTAAAATAATTCCCATACTCTTTGTGCGACTGAGCAAGAGTGTGGTTGAATGGAGTCTCATTCGACTTAATGGAATCTTGGGCTGACTTATGCAAAAAGTTCCTACTTAGATATAACCCGCCCAATATGCACACCCAACTTCGCAATGACATTGTAAGTTTTCACCAAAGTGATGATGAATATATGTATGGATTCTGGGACAAATACAAAAGTTTGCTTCGCAAGTGCACTAACCATGTATTCCATAAATGGACTCATGTCGTCATGTTTTATAACGGTGTCAATGTATCTACTCACATGATGTTGGATGAATCGACAAATCACACTTTGCTCAATAAATAACCTGAGAAAGCCTTTGATATCCTCAATCGGATAACTAATAATGTCTATCAATTCCCGTCTGCAAGGCTTAGAACCAGTAAGAAAATATCTAGGGCATATGAATTTGACAGTAAGGATTCAATTTCTACCCAACTTTCTACCATAACATGCTGAAAAATTTACAATGTTCTAGTGAGGTGAAAGAAATCAAGAAAACTAACTCAGCATGCATTTTTTCCGTGACAACTATCATGAGAGTGAAAGCACAAAGAACTAGGAGTCCATAAATATCAAGGAAAACTTCAACAGAAGCAACAACAACCCTTACTCTAATACATACAATCCTGGATGGAGACAACATCCAAATTTTTCGTGGGGTAATCAAGGGAACAACAATAACAATTATGTAGGCAATTTTAATATGCCACAATAAAACATTTTTGAACACTCAAATTCGCAACATCAACAGATGCCCTGACAAGGTAACAATAAAAGTAATGCATCTTCGTCAAATTCTAACCCCTTGAAGCTTTACTGTAGGAATTTATGGCCTCGACAAAAGATTTCATGGCTTCAACAAAGACCTTGATATAGGAGCACTCATCGATAATCAAGAATCAATGTGCTTTATTACAAAGCCAAGCAGATTTATTACAAAGCCATAGTTCATCATTAATAGCGTTAAAGAATCAAGGTGGCCAAATAGCCACATCAGTATATTCTCAGCCTCAAAGAACCCTCTCTAATGATACTCAGGTCACTAATCCTCATGGGAAGGAGTAATGCAGTGCGCTTACACTTAGGAGTGGTACCCGAATTAATCTTGATGATAAGTTTGGGGGAAAGAAGCAAGAAATTTCTTTCCAATGCACTACATATCAAGAATCTGAAGGTCAAAGAGAAAATGTTGAACAAAAAGAAATGCCTAAGGAGAATGAAAAGGACGCAGTTTCAACAAGTCATCAAACCGATGTTAAAAAGTTATTTTTGTCAAGGAAAAAGTTTCATCACCACCTACAGCGGATGAAGCCAAACCTCTACACCCTTCACTCAGAGGTAGCATAATGATGAGATACAATTCAAAAAGTTTGTTGATGTCCTTGACCAGTTGCATATCAATGTTCCACTACTTGAAGCCATTGAGAAAATGCCTTCCTATGCCAAATTCTTGAAGGACATTGTCATAAAAAAAGAAGGTGGAAAGAGTAGAAACTATTGCCACAGTAACATAATATTATTCAGCAATGAGTAAACTTCCGCCAAAGCAAAAAGATCCTGGCAGCTTTGTTATACCATGTTCCATCAATGATAAATATGTGGGAAGAGCTCTCTATGACTTGGTGTCAAGTGTAAATATGATGCAAAAGTCCATATATTTGAAGCTTGGATTGGGTAAAGCTCGACCAACCACCGTGATTCTACAACTAGCTGACCGATCACACGTTCGTCTTGACGACAGGTTTGAAGATGTGATTGTTAAAGTGGAAAAGTTTGTCTTCCCAGTAGATTTTCTTATTTTAGAATGTGAGGCTGATGAGAATGCACCTATTATTCTCAGATGCCTCTTCTTAGCTACCAAGATTATTCTAATAGATTGTGAGAAGGGAGAGTTCATGATGAGGGTAGCTGATCAAAGTGTCACGATCAATGTCTCCAATACTCTCAAATATGTTGATGATTCTGAAGAATGCCATTACATTAAAGACAAATTTTTTCCATATTGATGTGTATGGCAATTTGTGCCGAGACAAATGTTTTCAGAGGGACACAATATTTTTTTCCCAGGCAAAACATATCTGAATGAGGCATTAAAGATATTTGCCTCGACACAAGTTTTTTTTACTGAAGTAGATGAAAGACATACTGAAGATAAAGTGAATGCAGAGGCTGAGGACAATTCATTGGAGGAGGAACAATCTAGTTTACTCCCTCGAGCAAGAAGGTAGATTGTTTATTGTTTTATCACAGCATAAAAAAGCTCTAGGTCAGACTATGGCAGACTTAAATGGAATTAGTCCTGTAATATGCATGCACAAGATCTAATTACATAATTGTCATAGCAACTCACTGGAACCAAAAAAGAGACTTAATCCGATAATGGAAATAGTAGTGATGAAGGAAATCATCAAATAAATTGATGTTGGGGTAATTTATCCAATATATGATAGATCTTGGGTCAGTTCAGTTCAATGTGTACCGAAGAAAGGTGGAGTGATTATGGTAAAAAATGAAAATGATGAGCTTTTGCCTACAAGAACTGTCACGGGCTAGCGGATTTGCATGGATTACAAAAATCTCAACAAGGTACAAAGAAATACCACTTATCCCTTTATTTCATGGATCAAATGCTTGATCGGTTAGCAGGATGGAAATTTTACTACTTCCTTGACGGATATTCTGGGTATAATAAGATCACCATAGCACCAGAAGATCAGGAGAAGACCACCTTCACCTGTCCATATGGCACCTATGCCTTTAAAAGAATGTCATTTAGACTATGTAATGCTCTAACAACTTTTCAGAGGTGTATGATAGCCATTTTCTCATATATGATGGAGAACTTCATGGAAATATTTATGGATGACTTTTCCATCTTGTCGTGGTATTCGCTTTTGATAAGTTTATGCCATATCTTATAATGACTAAGGGCATAGTGCATGATGATCACTCTACCATTAAGTACTTAGTTAATAGAAAAGATGAAAAGCCTAAGCTTATTATATGGATATTATTGCTGGAAGAATTCGATTTGGAGGTAAAGGATAAGAAGGGTACTGTAAACCAAGTACCATATCACTTGTCTAGGCTAGAGAAAATAAATATTTTCCATGATATACAGGATATTCAAGAGGATTTCCATGACGAGAAAAGTTTATCTGCCGCGGCAGTGCCGTGGTACGCTAACATAGTTAACTTTCTTGTTAGTGGTATTATGCCTCCAGATTTATCTAGCCAGGGAATAAAAAAATTCAGACATAATGTATGTCACTGTTACTGGGATGAACCATTCCTATTCAAGTAGTGTGGAGATCGAATCATCCGACGGTGTGTCTACAAAGAAGAACACAAGAAGATCCTATTTCATTTCCATACATCCCAGTGTGGAGGGCACTTTGGTAGGACGAGGACTGTTGCAAAGGTCTTTCAATTTAACTTCTACTGGCCTACCTTATTCAGAGATGCATATGACTTCTACAAGTCATGTGATTATTTCCAGCACACTGGGAATATATCGAAGATGAATGGGATGCAATGGAAAAAAATTTTGGAAGTTGAACTCGTCAATGTATGGGGATCGACTTTATGGGACCCTTCCCATCATCCTTTGGTGATCTGTACAAACTCTTGGCATTAGACTATCTTTCCAAATGGGTTGAAGTTGTGGCCACACCTTGCAATGATTCCAAGATCGTGCTGAAATTCTTACACAAAAACATATTCACGTGTTTTGGAGCACCACGAACAATTATCAGTCATGAAGGTACTCACTTCAACAACAAATTAATTGCATAGTCGTTGAAGAGATATGGGGTGCGCCATAGAATTGCCATGGCATATCATTACCAGACTAATGGGCAAGATGAGGTCTCTAATCCTGATATCAAGCAGATTTTTGAAAATGTGGTCAACCCGAGGTGTAAAGCAAAGATTGGTCGCCGAAGCTCAATGAGGCACGGTGGGCCTACCGCACTGCATTCAAAATGCCCCTCAGAATGTCACCGTTCAAGTTTAGTATATTACAAGGCATTACATTTGCCCGTGGAATTGGAATATAAAGCTTTTTGTGCCATCAATAAACTAAACATGGATGCAAAACTTACTTGAGAGAGAAGATTGTTGGAGCTAAATGAGATGGACAAATTTAGAGCTCAGGTGTATGAAAATGCCTACCTTTACACAGAAAAGAAAAAAAAGATGGCATGGCAGAAAAATTTTGCATAGACAATTTTTTCCTAGACAACAAGTACTGTTCTATAATTCAAGACTCAAGTTGTTCCCAGGAAAGCTGAAGTCTAGATGGTCAGGATCGTTAATAGTACATCAAGTACATAGCCAAGGCGCAATAGAAATCAAGAACATGAAAGATGGGTCTACCTTTAAAGTGAATGGTCAACGACTCAAGATGTACAATGGAGCACCCATTCTGCATGATAAATCGGCGTCGTTACTCAACGATGCCCAACAGTTTGCCCATCTTCCCTGTGAAAATTTTGTTGCCTAGGCAACAATAATTTGTGCTATATACATAAATAATTTGTTTTTATTTTTTTTTATTTTTCACTAGTTGTTTATTTCTATTTTAATCTCGTATTTTGTCTCTTTTAGTAGTTATGGTACACGTGGAAGTATAGGGTTCACACTCATACATGGAAGGAAGTTAAACCCTAAGATATTAGTTTTGGTGACACTTTTGAGAGGGAAACAAATATCTTTCTCTTTATTTTATTAATTTTTTTAACTCAAATATCTTCCCATTTAATACCATATCTTACTTCCCTATGTATTTTTACCGATTTACTCTCAAGAAGCCACACACTACCCATCTTTTTCCTCCAAAACCACCTACCTTTATCTTTTACCTCTCACCATTTCTTTTTTACTTTATTCTCCATCTTTTCGTTTATTTTCTTTGAGTTTTCAACCTCCTAAAACCCTCTATAGTTGCCATAAAAATCACTTGTTTTTCCATTAAACTCTATTGCTCATGGCTTGATTGAATAAAAATACTAGTGCCTTTACATCCTCTGCCGTTGCTACATGCTTCGAACGCTTCCAAACCGCCGAGGTCGAGGCAAAGTTCAAGGCCCTGCAAAAATGACAAGTTTACATACATGACAGGTTTGTCTTCCTTGAGACTGGAAAAGAACCATTTAGGTAGGAAGTAATGGACATCGTCTGAAAGCATAAGTGCGAGAAATTTGCCCAGCACCTAAAGGCGGTGGCGCCAGCCATGGTCCAAGAGTTTTATGCCCACCTAGGTGACCCATCCCAGCACACTATGTATGTTAGAGGGAAATCCATCTAGTTCACTCATTTTTCCTTAAACTGCTACTTTAAGCTAATCAAGATAGAGGATAAGCATAAAACATTTCTTGCCGAGGCAGATTTAGAGACATACGATGGTGTGCTGGAGGATTTGTGTTTCCGCTGGGTTAAGTTTTAAGGGAATGGGCCCAACCGGAAGCGTGTGGATTGCCAAAACCTTAAGCTAGTAACCAAACTGTGGAACAACTTTTTGAAAGGCAAGCTGATGCCTACCTAGCAAAACAACAATATTGGTGCAGCGCTTAATGTTACTCCACTCAATCATCTACGGGCATGTGATCGATGTGGGCGAGATAATTTTTGAGCAAATCCACGAGTGTGCAAAGAGGACCTGAGGTAATCTACTTTTTCCCAATTTAATCACCGCTTTGTGTAGGAAGAAAAAGGTCCCTGAGGAGTCTTTCGAGGACTATATTAAGTCGAAGAAAGGCATCACCAAAAAGAAAGTGACTGAGCTTATGTGTTTTGATGACAATGACTGGAATGTTTGGAGGGTCACATGGAGCCCTTCTTCAAGTATGTCAAAGTGTGAGATGCCCAAATGAATGTTTTCTTCAAGAAACTGCTTCCAGTTACCAATGAAGAACTGCCATATTTTCCCGATGAAATCCTACGCCAATCAGTCCTTACTGGCGGCATTACATTTTTTACCTCGGTACAACATGTTCCACCCGAGTCCCCATTGAATGTCACTCCTCTTGCCACACATGTCTCCCCTATACACGAAGAAGGCCATGGTGTAACATATGAATATCTCAGTTCCTCCTCATCTTCTTTCAAGTATACTCAAGAAATCCCACCAGAATTCTTTGATGATGATGATTTGGCCCCGATCACAGATTTTGCTTTCCCAGTCCCTGACCAGCCTACTCTTGAAGAAGCATTTGAACATCAACTGAATTTGAATGTTGAACTCGCTATTGATCCTAAAGCAAGCCAACCACACGACATCCTTACTGAACCTTTGCACACTAAGGAGATGCCATCACCAGCAAGTACCGTAAGGATAAGGCATCACCTCAAGCATAGAGTCAGACGTATCGCTATGCCATCTTCAACCGAGCTTTCTTCATATGACACTGGATACGAAAGCCCCCTCCTCTTAAATGACGCATAACCTGCTCGTCCAGCCGAGCCTCTCCACCACAATAAAGTACCATTCTTGCATTTGCATTTGCATTTGCATCCGCATGTTCGAGACATTTTCCTTGCATTCATATTCATGCATTGAGGATAATACATCCCTCAAGTTTGGGGTAGGTGTTGTACTCCATACTTAGGTTAATTTCATTTGATAATAAATGGTTGAAATATTTTTTGTCATGGCATGAATTTCATTAGGATAGTTGTTGGAATAAGTTGAGGATGCTCGATTATGAAAGAAAATTTTATTTCCTAGGCCAAAATTATTTCACATAAATGTTTAAGGAAAGAGCCTACCCTAGGACTTGATGCTTTGTGATCTTGCAACACGATTGTATGGTTTCTCTGCTTAAGGTGCTTACAAAAATTTTAGGGTAGAACTTTTTTTGCATTGTGGCATTAAATGATTGAAAAGATTGTGTTGAACTCCTTAATGTTTTAAATTGTGTTAAATTGAAAATAAATGCCTTGGTATAACAGTAGAGGGACACTCCACTATGTGTTGGCATAACCTAGAAAACTTCTTAAATAAATGGTTGCCTTAGCATATGAGTGAATAAAAGTAGTCACGGGATGACTCTACCTGACTAGCTTGGGGGTGGAAGGTATGCTCCCTTTCACCTAGAGTTTGAGATGGTAGGTTTGATAAGCTGACTCCCCTTGGGTTGTTTGCTAAAAAGAAAGAGAAAGAAAAAATGGCAACACAATGAATAAATAAAAGTGAAACTGTTCTTAATGAATTATTTGATGCCTTGGCAAAATAGAAGAACTTACTTAGGAGTTTTCTAAATACGTTAAAGCAAATAATAAATACAATCACACGCAAACACTGAAAAAGAGTCTTGACATATGGAAATGTGCTTAACTTCTTGTATAAACTAATATGTTGAGGCTAAACTTTTTGCTGAGGGTTGAAATTTTAAAACCATATGATTTTCCTAATTTTTACTTTGCCGTGAAACTTAATGTTTTTACCATTTGTTATCCATTTCTTGAGGACAAGCAGTAACTTAAGTTTGGGGGTATGATAACTCTATAAAAGACCGTGTGCTGGGTCTTTTTACTTAGGTTATTGTTTTCCGAAAAGCCATTTGTCATAGCATTTTAGTTATATATAGTTGCATGTAGTATACATTTGCATGTGGTGGATAAGTTTTGTCAAGGCAAACTTTATTTGGTTTAACTGATGTTTCTTTAGAGGAAGGTTGTTGGTTGGTTGCGTTGATGCAGGAAATGACGAATGAGGAATTTATTTGCCGAGACAGAGTAATTCTTTAGGGCTAGAGGAACACAAGAAGATGACAGTGATGAACATATTTTCTTGCCAAGGCAAAGTTTATCTTGCAAGTCTAATGTGGTTCAACACAACTGCTGACATCACATACCTAGCTTCATCCTCATGTGCAATCATGCCCTCATCAAGGAAATTGACCACTACAAGTTGCTATGTCATTTATAAAACGGGTATGTTAACGAGGGTATTTAGGGAATTTTCAAGGGAACTAAACCCTAGAAATTCCCATTATAAATACCTCATCATAGCTTTTTAAAAGGTGGTATAATCTGCTGACTGTTGAAGATCCTTAGCAAGCTTTTTTTTTTCTGCAGCAATCCCTTGCAGAGGATTTAGGCATCCATGGCTTGAGAAGAGATAACGTAGAAAATGATACTTCGGATATCTCCCAATCATCACACTTTTTTGCACCAAAGTACTCCCCTTTTATAGCTTCAATGAAAATTCGATCACCTAATAGGAAAGTTCTATGTTTAAGGTATTATCCATCCACATGACAGCTACCCGAGTCAGCTGTCCCAAGCCAGAAGGATCTTTTAATCGTTTGAATCTTAGAGAACTCCTATTGCATCCTACTAGCATTTACTGTGGTGCTACAACATCAGTGCAACAATTTGCAGCAAAAAAATCAATGTTAACCCTTAATAACCCATGACACTCCTATCATGCAGAATGTGAAAAATTAAGTAAATGTAATCCTAAAATGTTTCTAAATATGTTGAAGTTCAAACTAAACCTAGGTAATTATGGCTACCAAATATAACTCTTTTAGAGAGTTATCACACCCCCAAACCTAAATGTTTGTTTGTCCTCAAGTTAAACATGCATGAAACACCTAAACTAATAGCAATGCCATAGAATAACCACGAAAAAATAATCAAGTAACAAACTTTCTTTTTCATCCCTAAGAGAATTTTGTAAATCATATATGTAATCTCAAATAAGAAAATACCATGTCATCCCCTCAAAATCAGAATCCTCAGTGTGCAGTGTGTGAAATATAGGTGTATCCAATCAATACATAGCTAAGTTAGAAAAATTCATACATACTCTGTTAAAAGTATTCAATGTTACATCAATATTTCCTCCCCAATGTTAGAATTCCAACATTTTTCCCTCACTATGTTGGAGTTATTATTAGCATTACCCAACTTATTTCCTAAGACTATGTTGGAGCTATAGCCAGCATTACCCAACTTATTTCCTAAGTCTCTCATTTTTTCCAAATTGTGAAATAATTGCTATAGCAACTAATAAATATAAGAGATTTATAGCTTGAAAATTTCTAAATTCTCTAAGTATTAAAAACACACACCTATGTGTTAAAAAATATACTAAGGATCCTTAATTTGAAGGGTTTATATAGTATTTCATATAGCATTTCATTTCAATTAATATTCATCATTGGGCATCATCAAAATTCCCTAAACTACTACATTAATTTTCTTTGAAAATTATCCTAAATCATTACCAATACAATTCTATGTGTAACTACTTTCATAAATGCAACACTTAAACCTAACAACACATCCTTAAACTTAAGGGATGATTGTCCCTAATGCATGTAAAAAAAATAACAAACTAAACTAGGATAAAGGGAAGCAAAACTCCCCTAAGTGGGTTTTCTTGGGATTTTTCCTAGGCTCAAAATATTCGGATGGAGACACTTTGTTGTTGTTTTCACCTTCACCGAGTTTTTCCTCTTTTGACTAGCCGAAGTTGACGTGGCTTCTACCACAGCATCATTAGAGACTGGAGTTATGGATGTTGCAACATCCAACTTTTTATTCGCTTTTGGTTATGGTCTCTCAGCATCGGCGACCTGTGCCATGGGAGAGCTATCCGGCTGACTCGCAACAATTGATTGTCCAACATTGCGAATTACTATCGCTGCATCCAACTTTGGTTCATCGACAAAAATGGTTATTTCTTCAGTTGTGGTGGCTTTTAAATTCAACAATTGATCTACCACTTTCTCTGCTGGAACATCAACTCTATTCGTAGCTGTCACTGCAACTGAACGCTTCTCACATGTTCTGCCTCACCTGAAATTTCCTCATCGAAAGGTAAAACTTTAGTATCTTTCTCAGATTCCTCTTCATTTTCACTATGGCCATCTTCTTCTTCATCACCATCGATCTTCTCTTCACCCTCCATTGACTTGGTATCGGTAGCCATAGTTTCTTCTTCTCCTACTAGCTGTGTGGCGTTAGGAGTCTCCGTGCTAGTTGAGCTATAACCAGTATCAGGCATTGCTGGTTGCATCATATCTTCCAATATCTTCACTGGAAATATTGGAAATAGTGCTTCAGACTCTGTGAATAGCTTCGTAAACATCGTTTTGGTCGTCAAATCCCTTTTATGTGCATACTCTCAATATTGAACCTATGTGTTGTGTATCTGGGACTAATTTGAAGAGAGCATCTCAACAATGCCATAGCCTAATCCAGATTAATACCAATTAATGCTATAGCCATTTTAAGGCCCTCCAAAGTTCGATCATCAATAGACGGGAGTTGTGCTATAGCCATAGAAACATATGGTTCCCCATGAGCTTCATTAGGGTCTAGTTTTTCCTTTAACAATACAGCAGCAATGGTGATTGGGCTTGATTCTCTATAAGATTATCAGAAGACAAAACAACTACTTATTCTTGAGAGAACAGTGCAATAATTAGCGATAGAAAATAAAAAAAAAAACCTAAAAGTCTTCTGACTACAAGAAAATATTTCAGCACAAACTATTTTACCAATATCAATTTTTCTTCCAAATAAAATGGAATGAAGAAAAAAGATTTGATCCTTAGTAATAGTGGAAGAATTCATGGTTGGCCTTAATCGAGTTATAAAAAAAACTAAACTATACTCGTACATCTCGATAGAGATCTAAGCGTCTATGGTTCGAACGCCAGTAGTCGATCTGGTGTAAGACCGACCGGGTAAGCAAGTATCTCACCCTACTTGCTCCAACTCCTCCTTGGTTAAATTTTTCAAAAATATCATATGCTCACAAGGCTCTTCGGATATACCCATTAAATTGTTTAATGGTTTTTCCCACCAATAGACCATCTTCTCTTTAACAAACACTAGACGCTTAGTCTAGTTGATGAGATTGTTGTAAAATTCTCAAACGATGTGTTGGCTTATGTCACCGGGGTGTTCACAGAATTTCCCCTAACATTACTAAGTGATCAAATGATAGATATAATCAAAGATTTGGGGCTCCTTGTATGTAGATAAATCAATGCCCTGCTCATAACAGAAATCTCAACCCTCAAAATCCTCCTCATAACGTTGTATATTCTCTTCATCCATGAATTGTGTGACTTCTTCTGATGGTGACATTATAAGCGGCGTAGCGACAAAAAGAGGTGGCGTGGTCATACGGCCTGATTTCTTTAAACTTGATTTCTTTTTAGGTGCCATGGTAGTTTGTAGATCAAGGAAGAAAAATAGAAGAGAGATTACCAAGGGTTTTAGGGTCGTGAAGAATATGAAAATGGAGTAAATAGGAGTAATTGGGTTTCATGAAAGAAGGGATAAAAGAATTTAAAATTCTAAAGTGGAGGGATAAGGATGGATTGGAATGGGCGGTTATGCTTGGGTTAAGTGGACGGTTAAAAATGGAAAAGGGTAAATGGCAGACAACTCACACTAATTTTTAACCTTGTAATGATATGGATTCCATATAATGAGGAATACAAGCTACAAGGTAAATAGTTATGCAACATGGAAGAACAAACTGAGAGTGATCAAACAAAAATACATGTAAAAAAATAAAGAAAATAAGTACTAACAAATAAATGTAAAAAGAATTGGCTTATTCAAGAAAATAAAATATTAAAAAAATGAGAATCATTTAGTGTGATTGAAGCGATGCTAGGATTTTAATGTTGGCAATAATGCTTTAAACTTTGCCCATTAACTTTAAATGTGCTTCCATACACCAAGTTTTTCAATAATACTGCGCCATGAAGGAAAACTTCAAGAACATCAAAAGGACCTGTCAAACGAGAACACGATTTTCCAGGGAATAATTTTAGTCTCAAATTAAATAACAACACTTGTTTCCCAGCAATAAATTCCCTTGGCAAAATATTATGATCATGTCATTTCTTGCTCTTGTCTTTATAAATGTACGAACTCTCATAGGCATTATTTCAGAGTTCCTCCAACTCATTGAGCTCCAGTATCCATTTTTCTCCCGCAGCATATAAATCAAAATCTAGCATTTTTAGCGCACACATAACTTTATGCTTTAACTCCACCGGTAAATAACATGGTTTATCATAAATAAGACGATATGGGGACATTGCTAATGAAGTCTTATAAGCAGTTCTATAAACTCATAGTGTTTCTTCAAGCCGTTGGGATCAATCCTTTTGAAAGGGTTCACAATTTTCTCAAGGATTTTCTTGATTTCACTGTTAGACGCCTCAGCTTGGCCATTAGATTGTGGATGATATCTTGTATCAATCTTATGCTTCACTCCATATTTATTCAATGCTCTAGCAACTTGATGACCAATAAATTGAGATCCTTCATCACTGATAAATTCATAAGGTGTTCCAAAGTGAGTGAAAATGTTTTTATACAAGAATCACAACACTGCTTTAGCATTTCTATTTGGCCAGCTACATCTACCATCCATTTGGATACATAGTCTACAAAGACTAAAATGAAGAGGTTTCCACATGAAGACTGATATAGACCTATAAAGTCTAATCCCCGTACATCAAATAGCTCAATCTTTAACATAGGTCGCATTGGCATTTCATTTCGTCGAGAAATATTCCTATTTCGCTAACAGCGATCACAACGCTTTACAAAGTCATTAGCATCTTTAAAAAGTGATAGCCAATAATATCCACATTGAAGCACTTTCGCTGCTGTGCACATACCACCAAAATACCCACCATATGGGGCACTATGACAATGATGTAAAATGTTTTCCTACTTACATTGAGGGATACATCGCCACATTAGTTTATCATTGCATTGTTTAAATAAATATGGCTCCTTCTAATGATATTGCTTTACATCCCGCATAAATTTCCTTTGGCCTTGGTAATTTAGGTCTGGTGGCATCATCCCATTAACTAGATAGTTGGCAAAATCAGCATACCATGGTAATGTTGTAGATGCTAACAGATGCTCATTAGGGAATTCGTCTGGAATTATTGTAATATTGTCATCTTCGCTGCCTGATTCTAACCTAGAAAAGTGATCAGCCACTTGATTTTTAGATCTTTTCTTATCCCGAATCTCAATGTCAAATTCTTGGAGTGACCCATTAAATCAAACGAGGTTTTGTATTCTTCTTAGCAAATAAATGCTTTAGTGCTGAGTGATCGTATAGACAATCACTTTTATACCCACCAAGTAGGAATTAAATTTATCAAAAGAGAACACCACATCAAGCAACTCATTATCAGTTATGGTGTAGTTGATTGAGCTTCATTCAATGTTCTACTTGCATAATGTATTGCACGAAACATTTTTATCCTTCTGTTTCCCCAACACTGCTCCTATAACGAAATCAATAGCATCACACATCAATTCAAAGGGTAAACTCCAATCTGATGCTATAATAACATGGGAATTTACTAGCTTCAATTTAATTGTATCAAAAGATTGAAGCACTTCACCATCAACAACAAACTTCGTGTTATGCTACAGTAGTGAGAACAATGGCTTAGCGATTCGAGAGCAATATTTAATAAACCTTCTATAAAAACCAGCATGACCAAGAAAGCTTCGAACTACCTTAACATTAGTAGGTGGCGACAATTTTTTAAATAACCTCTACTTTTTCTTTATCCACTTAAATGCCACGGCTTGAAATCCGATGCCCTAGCACCATACCTTCTGTGACCATAAAATGACATTTTTCCCAATTCAAAACTATGTTGGTCTTCTCGCAACTTCTTAAAACTGCAGCCAAATTCTTAAACATTTCTCAAAATCCTACCCAAAAACTGAAAAACCATCCATTAAAACTTCAAGATAGTCCTCAATCATATCGGAGAAAATGGCCACCATACAATAATGAAATGTCACTGGAGATTTACACAACCCAAATGGCATTTTGTGAAAAACAAAGGTGCTATACGAACATGTAAAAGTTGTTTTCTCCTAATCTTCCGGAGCTATAGAAATTTGATTATAACCATTATATCTATCCAAAAAACATTAAAAACATTGCCTGCAAGTCGATCTAACAATTGATCTATGAAGGGTAATGGAAAGTGGTATTTTCTCGTTGCTTTATTTAGCTTCCTATAGTCCATACATATCCTCCAACCAGTAGTGGTTCTTGTCGACACTAATTCATTCTTATCATTTGTCACCACAATAATTGTTAGAGTATGCCCAAAGATCAATCATATGATGATTGTAATAATACTTTTATTTACCGATTTTATTGAATAAAGGCATTACCGCTATTATTTTCATTTATATAGATATTTGTTTAACATAAACTGGAAGATAATAAATTCCATATAATGACATAATTGTTATTATTAAAATATCCCTAGTCAAGTATTATTATGGGCATGGACAATAATAATACGCTTAAGACTAACATGTTATTGATTGATGACAACGAGTTGTCATTGACATAGAGATGTCTGAATTGATACATGAATATATTGTTAGAGAACAATGTATTTGATTGACCGACCATGAGCATATGTCTTGGATTATTATGTGACAGTCATAACATTTTTCTCATGGTGATAACTATATGTATGATCCTCAGACTTGAGATCAATACTATCCCAATATATATTGTTGTATGTTTTGATGCAACTAAACAAGCTCCGTAACTGGTTGCTCTATAAAGACTGTTATTGAATATATCTCAATATATGTAGTGTGTGTATGATTAAGATATGATTTGTCCTTCCTACATAATAGGAAATATATCATAGGTCACTTGAATGAGTAAGACTAGAAACGCATTTCCATGCTCGAATAAGTTGATATGAAATATCATAAACTATTCGTTAATTACAGTCAACTCTAGATATCAAGAAATAATAGATGGGGTATACAAGTGTGACTATTACAAGACTTGTGCCTATTCTAGATATAAAGGATATAAGGATGTAATACATAAAAGAGTTAATCACCAAGATGATATGTCAAATCATATTTTCTTCTAACTTAGGTGACAATGATATATTGCTATATGTCACTCATTGTATGTAATATTAGAATTGTTCTAATAATTATTGCTAACGTTACAAGAACCTACAAGGTCACACCCTATGATTAAAGCGAGCAAAGATGTACAATTTGTTGTACGTAACTAAAATATATATCTAGAGTTAATTAAATATATATGTTTTAATAATCCCGAATATTTAATTTCAATTAATTAAAAATAGATTTAATTAATTTGAAATAATAAAATCCCTAATATGATTAGGGTAACTTGGATATAAAAGGATTATTAAATTCTAGTTAATTAAATATAGATTTATTTAATTTGAAATAATAAAACCATAATATGATTAGGGTAACTTGGTTATAAAAGGGTGTGTTAGGTCTAGCAGCCGTTTAAGAACACACACAAAACCTTCAGCCGTTTTTCTCTCAAAACTGTTTTGGGGAAGAAAAATATTACTCTCAATCGGGTGAACTGAGTAGAGGACGAGACGTGATTTCGTGGAGTCTTACGATTCAAACCGATCTTCACCACCAGTATTCACTGTTGTCCTTGTTGTTTTTTAAGGAACCCGCTGTAAGTATTCGCATCCCTTCCTCCCGATTTCAGTTTTTCATACTTGGATCGCTGGTGAGACTGTCGAGTTTTGTTTTCGTTGTGCCATGGGGTGTACCGACGGTCCCAACAGTAGTATCAGAGCCACTTGTACGATCTGAATTTGGGTTAAATTTTTTGTTGATGTGATATGTATGAGATGCATGTTTTAGTTTTATCGATTTTGGTAAATATGTTGATATTATTGTTCGAATCGATAACCGCAAAGATTAATATGTTAACTTGTTAATATGTTTTTCAATCGATTTGTTGCTGGATGATCAGTGGGAGTGCAATAGCATATCACGTTTGGAAGTGAAACAATGGTTGTTCCGATGCAGAAAACCTTCAGAATTGAAAATCCCAAAGGCGTAACAACGTATATATATATATATATATATATATATATATTTGCACGGTGTTTGATATGCATGGTTTTAGCCCTTGTTTAATTTACAATGGTTTATTTTGAAATACGATCTACGAGCCGTGCCTTTCTATATCTCTGTTGTATTTCTCTTCTCATCTTACTCCCTCGTATGTAAAATGAGTTTCTTTTAAAATTATAAACCTGTGAAGATTCACAAGGAGCACAAGAATGGCGAGAATATGCCTAGAGAATAGTCTTAGGCTTTAAGGTTCTTGGTTCTCCCATTGGCTTGGGATGGGCCACCTTAGTCATTGTTTTGGGCTATAACCATTGCATCTTATTTATTGTTATATTTTTTATGTATGCAATGCATCAAATGATAAAATAAGAATAAATATTGATGAGATCAATAAGGGCCTAATATTAAAACGAATAATGATGAGATAATTACGAAAATCCCTCTTTATAATCTAAGTTAACTTAACCGTTCAATATTTACCCTCGTTAAGGCTTTGATCAATATTGTGTGGGCTTTTCCAAAGCATTGGCACATAAATCTATCTTGGTTAAACGTGAAAAATAAGCAAGTGATATTCATCGGTTGAAATATTTGCAATAACTTAGCTAAGTTATTCTAATAGGATTAGAAACCTAGAGATTAAATATTTGGATAAGTCATGAGATGACTTGAACAAAAGTTGTTCACCAAAATGAGGAGTTACATGAGATGTAACTAGTAAAGTGTTACTTACCTAAATAATCACTATCCTAAAAGAAAAGCCAAAGCTAATTTAGGAAATTGATGTATTATGGATCCTAACCCACTAGAAAAATTTTGGCTGAATTTTTCCGAAATTAAAATAAAGAGGGTTTTTAATTTTGAATAAAATAGTGGGAGTAATTTGTAAATAAAGTCCTATTTATAAATTTTAATTTGGTAAATTTACTTACTTTAATATTTCTATTGATTTAATGGAAAACAACACTTTATCATTGCGATCACTCGTTGAGAAGGATAAACTTAATGGAATAAACTTCATTGACTGGTTTCGTAATTTAAGAATTTTTCTCAAACAAAAAAGGAAGGAATATGTCATTGAGGAACCTGTTCCTGATGAACCGGCAGCTAATGCTTCAAAAGCTGACAAAGAAAAATTCAAGAAACATATGGATGATATGTTAGATGTTGGATGTCTAATGCTTGCCACCATGACTCCTGAGCTTCAGAAGCAACATGAGGACATGGTTACATATGAGATGATTCAAAATCTCAAAGAAATATATGAAGGGCAAGCACGTCAAGAGAGATATGAGACCTCTAAATCTCTATTTCAATACAAAATGGCAGAGGGAACTCCTGTAGGAGCTCATGTCATCAAGATGATGGGCTACATTGAAACGTTGGAAAAGCTGGGATTTCCTCTCAAAGATGAATTGGCTACCGATGTTATCCTGCAATCGTTGACAGATAGCTTTAGCCAATTTGTCCTTAATTTCAACATGAATGAAATTAACAATAGTTTGCCACAGTTACTTGGCATGTTACAAACTGCTGAAAGTACCAAGAAAAAGGTTGGACCTAAGCCTATCCACAAGGACAAAGGACAGGGAAATAAAAAGGTAGTGGCAAAGTCTAAGGGCAATGGTAAGACCAAACCAAAAGGGAAAATGCATTGAAACCCAAAGGGGGAGTTAGAAAAGAAGGAAAATGTTTCCATTGCGATAAGACCGGACATTGGAAGAGAAACTGCCATGTTTACCTTGAAGAGGTTAAGAAGGCAAAAGCAAACAGAACGTTTGTTTCAGGTATTTATGTTATTGATGTTAATTTGTCAACATCTACTTCTTGGGTATTAGATACCGATTGTGGTTCTCATATTTGTACTTCTGTATAGGGACTGCAAAAGAGAAGGAATCTGGCTTAAGGAGACGTGTACCTACGAGTGGGAAATAGAGCAAGAGTTGATGCATTATCTATAGGAACATATGTTTTATCTTTGCCTGGTGGACTTGATTTAAATTTAGAGGAT
The DNA here is from genome assembly GCF_006381635.1 of Hibiscus syriacus. NCBI lineage: Eukaryota > Viridiplantae > Streptophyta > Magnoliopsida > Malvales > Malvaceae > Hibiscus > Hibiscus syriacus. The sequence continues at coordinate 521,851 of NW_024062696.1, read as the reverse complement.
TGTTATTATGTGCCTAGTTTGACTAAGAACATTATTTCTATTTCTTGTTTGGACAAGATTGACTTTGAGATTATTATTAAGAATAATTGTTGTTCTTTTTATCTCGATAATGTTTTTTATGGTTCAGCACAATTGGTTAATGGTCTCTATATTTTGGACCAATATAACACCATTTATAACATAAATACTAAGAGATCAAAAACAAATGACTCGAATCAAACTTATCTTTGGCATTGTAATTTAGGCCATATAAGTGAGAAACGTATATCAAAACTCCATAAAGATGGATTCTTAGATTCATTTGTTTTCGAACAATATGATGTATGTGAATCTTGCTTGTTGGGAAAAATGACTAAAACTCCTTTTAATAGTAAAGGTGAGCGAGCAAGTGATTTATTGGGGTTAATACATAGTGATGTATGTAGACCAATGAATACACAAGCCAGAGGTGGGTTCCATTACTTCATTACTTTTACCGATGACTTCAGTCGGTATGGGTATATTTATCTTATGCACCATAAATCTGAACCCCTTGAAAAGTTTAAGGAATTTAAAAATGAAGTACAAAATCAACTAGGAAAGAGTATTAAGGAACTTTAATCAGATCGAGGTAGAGAATACTTAAGCATAGAGTTTGATGAACTCCTAAAAGAATGTGGGATTGTCTCACAGCTTAGACCACCTGGTAAACCATAGTGGAATGGAGTTTCTGAAAGAAGGAATCGAACACTATTAGACATGGTTCAATCGATGATGAGTCATAGTGATCTTCTGACTTCTTTTCAGGGACATGCACTTGAAACAACCGTTTTCACACTAAATCATGTTCCATCTAAATCGGTTCAAAATACACCATACGAGATATGGACTGGGAAACATCCCAGTATGTCTTTTATGAAGATTTGGGATTGTGAAGCTTATGTAAAACATCAGATGTCTACAAAGCTCGAACATAAATCTCATAAGTGTATATTTGTTGGATATCCTAAAGAAACTAAGGGTTAATATTTCTTCAACCCTAACGAGAACAAAGTGTTTGTTGCTCGAACAAGAGTTTTTCTCGAAAGAGAATTTCTCTCAAAGAAAGGGAAGGGCAGAAATATTAAACTTGGAGAAGTTCAAGAGCAACAAATAAATAAACTTGAATTTGAGCATGTTTCACAAGTTGTTGAGGAGAATTCAACAGATTTAGAAATACAATTATTTCCTAGATCCACAAGAGAACATCGTACACCTGAGAGATTTGGATTTCTCGTTATGACACATGTAGATGTTCTTCTTACAGATCAAGATGAGCACAGGACTTATCAAGATGATGTGTCTAGCCCAGACTCTGAGAAATGGTTTGAAGATATGAGATCTGAGATGGATTCCATGTCAGTAAACCAAGTATGGACTTTGGTTGAACCACCTAAAGGGGTCAAACCTATAGGGTGTAAATGGGTTTTCAATAAGAAAACTGACATAGATGGTAATGTACAAACATAAAAGGGGTGATTAGTTGCTAAAAGTTTTCGACAAGTTCATGGTATAAACTATGACGAAACATTCTCCCCTATAGCTATGTTTAAGTCCATCCGGATCCTGCTCGCAATGGCTGCATTCCATGATTATGAAATCTAGAAAATGGACGTAAAAATCGCCTTCCTTAATGGAAAACTTGAAGAGGATGTGTATATGACACAACCAGAAGGTTTTGTCTTTCCAGGAAATACTGGAATGGTTTGTAAGCTATAGAGATCTATTTATGGACTAAAGCAAGCTTCTCAAAGCTGGAATCTTCGTTTCAATGATGCAATCAAAGAGTTTAGTTTTATCAGAAATGAAGATGAGCCTTGTGTTTATAAGAAGGCTAGTGGGAGCATTGTTTCTTTCCTAATCTTATATGTAGACGACATACTCATCATAGGAAATTATATACCTACTTTACAGTATGTTAAGACTTGGTTAAGTAGTTATTTTTCTATGAAAGATTTGGGTGAGGCAACGTATATCTTAGGAGTTAAGATCTATAGAGATAGATCAATACAACTTATAGGTCTGAGTCAAAGTACATATATAGACAAAGTGCTAAAAAGGTTTAGTATGGAAGAATCCAAGAAAGGATTTTTGCCTATGAGGCATGGCATTTCTCTTTCTAAGGAAATGTGTCCTTCAACTCCACTAGAAAGAGAACGGATGAATAAGACTCCATATGCTTCGGCTATTTGTTTTATAATGTATGTCATGATATGTACTCGACCAGATGTATCGTATGCTCTAAGCATGACGAGTCGGTATCAAGCAAACCCTGGAGAAAATCATTGGGTTGCGGTTAAAAATATCCTTAAGTACTTCAGAAGAACTAAGGATAAATTTCTTGTCTATAGAGGGGATGAAGAGCTTAGTATAAAAGGTTATACTGATGCCAGCTTCCAAACTGACAAGGATAACTCACGATCGCAATAGGGTTTTGTGTTTTATCTTAATGGAGGTGTTGTGAGCTGGAAAAGTTCAAAGCAAGACACAGTAGTTGATTCTACAACAGAGTCTGAATACATTGCAGCCAGTGAAGCAACAAAAGAGGTTGTTTGGATCAAGAAATTTATATTGAAATTAGGGGTTGTTCCCAGCATATCATATGATGTAGAACTCCGTTGTGACAATAATGGAGCCATTGCACAAGCAAAGGAACCCATATCTCATCAACGATCCAAACATATTCTTAGGCGCTTTCATCTCATTTGAGAGATCATTGATCGAGGAGATGTGGAAATATGTAGAGTACACACGGATGACAACATTATTGATCCCTTGACGAAACCTCTTACACAGCAGAGGCATAATCATCACACTGAGTCACTCGGTATTAGATATATGAGTGATTGGTCTTAGTGCTAGTGGGAGATTGTTAAAGTATGCCCAAAGACCAATCATATGATGATTGTAATAATACTTTTATTTACCGATTTTATTGAATAAAGGCATTGCCGCTATTATTTTCATATATATATATATGTGTGTGTGTTTAACATAAACTAGAAGGTAATAAAGTCCATATAATGGCATAATTGTTATTATTAAAAGATCCCTAGTCAAGTATTATTATGGGAATCGACAATAATAATACGCTTAAGACTAACATGTTATTGATTGATGACAACGAGTTGTCATTGACATAGAGATGTCTGAATTGATACATGATTATATTGTTAGAGAATAATGCATTGGATTGACCGACTATGAGCATATGTCTTGGATTATTATGTGACAGTCATAACATTGCTCATGGTGATGACTATATGTATGATCCTCAGACTTGAGATCAATACTATGCCAACATATATTGTTGTATGTTCTGATGTAGCTAAACAAGCTCCGTAACTGGTTACTCTATAAAGACTATTATTGAATATATCTCAATATATGTAGTGGGTGTGTATGATTAAGATAGGATTTGTCCTTCCTACATAATAGGAAATATATCACAGGCCACTTGATTGAGTAAGACTAGAAATGTGTGGCCATGATCGAATAAGTTGATATAAGATATCATAAACTATTCGTTAATTACAGTCAACTCTAGATATCAAGAAACAATAAATGGGCTATACAAGTGTGACTATTCCAAGACTTATGCCTATTCTAGATATAAAGGACATAAGGATGTAATACATAAAAGATTTAATCACCAAGATGATAAGTCGAATTATATTTTCTTGTAACTTAGGTGACAATGATATATTGCTAGATGTCACTCATTGTATGTAATATTAGAATTGTTCTAATAATTACTGCTAACGCTACAAGAACCTACAAGGTCACACCCTAGGATTGAAACGAGCAAAGATGTACAATTTATTGTACGTTACTAAAATATATATCTAGAGTTAATTAAATATATATGTTTTAATAATCCCAAATATTTAATTTCAATTAATTAAAAATAGATTTAATTAATTTGAAATAATAAAATCCCTAATATGATTAGGGTAACGTGGATATAAAAGGATTATTAAATTCCAATTAATTAAATATAGATTTAATTAATTTGAAATAATAAAACCCTAATATGATTAGGGTAACTTGGCTATAAAAGGGTGTGTTAGGTCTAGCAGCCGTTTAAGAACACACACACAAAACCTTCAGCCGTTTTTCTCTCAAAACTGTTTTGGGGAAGAAAAATATTGCTCTCAATCAGGTGAATTGAGTAGAGGCTGAGACGTGATTTCGTGGAGGCTTACGATTCAAACCAATCTACACCACCAGTATTCACTGTTGTCCTTGCTGTTTTTCAAGGAACTCACTGTATGTATTTGCATCCCTTCTTCCCGATTTCAGTTTTTCGTACTTGGATCGTTGGTGAGACCGTCGAGTTTTGTTTCCGCTGCGCCATGGGGTATTCTGACGGTCCCAACAATAATGTCGCCCTTCTTTGGAATGCATTGCACTTGACTAACCCAATTGATGTCTGAAATTGGGTATATAATCCCAACATTCAACCATTTGATAATCTCCTTTCGAACCACTTCTTTCATGATTGGATTTAAGCTTCGCCAATGTTCAATCGAGATACTATTGGGATCCTCCAAAAGAATTTTATGCATGCAAAATTATGGACTAATGCCTTTTATATCAACAATGCTCTATGCGATAGCCTTCTTATGTCTTGTGATGTTGTAAGTTGTGCTGCCACGATGACTTGAAATGTCTCATTTTCTCTAAGATAAGCATATTTCAAATGATTTAGAAGTTGTTTCAATTCAAGATTCGGTGCCTGAATGATATGATCATGTACTTGCAAAGGTTATATGTTCTAGAGATACTTACTACAGTATTCGGCTTCTTCATCTGTCAGAAATTCTTCAAATGCTTCGAAATCACATAAATTTGTATATGTGCAATAACATTTCTCCAAATGCTCCTGTACAAAAATATCAATCACATCAAGTGAAAAACAATTAGCATTGTCATTGATATAAAAACATTATTCCAGACATTAAAAGTAATATGTTCATCATGCAAACGTATAGTCAATTCTCCCTTTTCAGCATCAATCAAAGCTCTGCATGTAGCAAGGAATGGGTAACTGAGAATAATTGGGACATCTTTGGCCGCTTCACAATCCAAAATGATGAAATCCATAGGAAAGATAAACTTTTCCACTCACACAAGCATGTTTTCCATAATGCCACTAGGATGTACAGTGGAGCGATCAGCAAGTTGTAAATTGCCGCTCCCAAATTTCCTAAAGATTGAAAATGGTATTAGATTTATGCTAGTACCCAAATCACATAAAGATTTAACTACAATGTGTCACCAATGTTATAAGGAATAGTGAAACTCCCTGGATCCTTAATAATTAGTGGCAATTGACTTGTAACCATGGTGCTACATCATTTAGTAAGAGTGAATGTCTCAAACTTGCTAAGTCTTCATTTATTCGAAAGAACTTCCCTCATGAATTTGATATAATTTAATTTTTTTCTCTAAAGCATCAATTAATGAAATGTTCACTGTAAGCTAGCGAAGTATATCAATGAAAGCTTTGTATTGTTGATCTTCTTTTGCCTTCTTAAAGCATTGTGGAAAAGGTGGAGGCAATTTTGTTTGATGTTGCTGAGGTAATAGAGTCAAATATGCATTAGATGCATAAGGGATTATTGTCGGTAATGATTATGTGTTACTGCTTTGCCCCACATTTGGTGCTGTAAATTGACTCACATGAAATTCAGGCTCAGTCTCTTTTCTCTTCCCTTTACCATGCTGATGAGCGTCCTCATTCTTCCTCTACGGTTCTTTAACTAGGTCACCAATATAAATTTCAATTCTTTTGGTAATGGCCTTACAATATTCCTTACCATTTTTATTAGGATTCTCAGTGTCGCTAGGAAGTAATCCTAGCAATCGACTATTTAAAGCATTAGCCATTTTTCCTATTTGATTGTCAATAGCCCTTAGTGAGGTGGATTGGCTCGCCATATTTTCTTTCATCATGGCTTCAAAAGGTGTCAAGATTAAAGTTTGGTTTGAAGATTGGCCTTGGTAGTTATGCTTTGTTGTGGTTGAGCAACTGGTTGATATGCCTACGTTTGTGGCATTTGACTCTACTGAGTGTAATGTTACGACTGATATTGTTGATCCTGTGGATTGGCAAAATTTTTGACTTCTCCAAGAAAGATTGGGATAATTAATGAAATTCGGGTTGTATGTATTTTTAAAAGCGTTACCATTCCTTGGAAAATTTTGCACATAGAAGATAAACTCTGGATTTTGGGGGCATTCGTCAAAATTGTGATCATCGCCGCAATATACGCAAGTAATAAGAGATACAGCTTTGAGTTCATACATTCCTCCTAGCTTATGCAATTTTTTTACCATTTCAATCAATTTTTAAATCTAAGAGGCCATACAATTAAGAGCTTTCAAGTCTACTGTTGCAGCACCATACCGACCAAATGTATTACATGTATTAGTGTATTGGCAATCGTTGGTGGAAATTCTATCAAGTATATCATATGTTTCATTGTATGTTTTATCCAGTAAAGCTTCGTTTTCTGAGGCATTAACCATCATTCGAGTGTAAATATTTAACCCATTATAAAACATCTCCATTTGAGTCCAATGTGGGAACCCATGCATAGGACATTTCCGTAACAAATCTTTGAATTTTTCCCATGCTTCATACAAGCTTTCATCATCCATCTGCTTGATTTAGATTAAGTCATTCTGAAGCTTAGAATTTTTATTTAGTGGGTTAAATCGTAACAAGAACTTATGTACTAATTGATTCCAGGATACTACAGTACTTGGCGACAGTGAGCTCAACCAAACCCCTATTTTATCACGCAATGAATAGGGAAATAGATTCATCTTTAGTGCCTCATTCGGAACACCTTGTTGAATAAAAGAATCGTAAACCTCCATGAAAGATCACAAATGGGCTCTACAATCTTTAGTAGCAGAACCTCCATATTTTTTTGTAGATTGTAACATTTGGAACATAACTAGATTTAATTCGAAGTTTGTAGTATTAATAAATGGTCTCACAATGCCTAGATGCAAATCATCTAATGTCGACACCAAATGGTCACGAATAGGACGATTTCGATAATCTAAATTCTGATGTGGTTGCTCAGCTCTAATGTCATATGGCAACTCATCATTCTCTCCATTTTGTAGCGGGGGTAAAATATCATTCCCTCGTCCAGTCATAGCATATTCATAGCAACATCTGTGAAATGTTCTTTCAATCTCTATATCAAACGATTCTAAGTCGTTGTCACTTCGGGACATAGACTAGTAAAAACAAAGACTAAGAAATATATAAATGAAGAAAAACATGTAAGCAATATTAAAAGAACTCTAAATCAAATCGATGCTCCCTGGCAACGATGCCAAAAACTTGATGGTACAAAAATGCTATAGCATACACCATAAGTGCACACATCACAAATCAAGTAATAAAGTGGAAACTATGAGAGTTTCAGATGTCAAACCCACATAGAGCATATTATTGTCATTTGAGTTTTTCATAGCAAAATGTATTAAGGAAATGACATGCTAGATAGAAAGTAATAAAATCAATCACAAGAAGTACCAGTTCATGCTACAACATTCCAAAAAGCAATTGGTTAGCTATCAAATCAAATAATATGATATCATGACTTCCAAATTTTTTACAAACATGATATACGTAGTTGATGTGATCAACATTGATTAAAACTGTTTGAATTACTTTAATAACTTTCATTAATTAAAGATTCAAACTATTAACAATGTTAATCTAATGGTTGCACACTTTTCAATGCACATATGCTACTCTACAACACCAAATCTTACAAATGTATATAGCAATTCGAATGAAAATATTTCTAGATTCAAACAAAAACATTATATATTTAATTGCAAAATATTTCTACTCACAAACATGAAGTTCAAAGCTCATAAACTAAATACCCAAGTAAACACAAAATATGAAGTTCATAATAAACATCCAACAAAAGTTTAAACATTCAAATCACTCCCTCTCTCAATAGAAGGCACTGAACGTGATCTGCTGACCACTGAAGCTCCTCAGCAAGCTTCTTTTCTACTGCAGCAATCCTTGCTAGAGGATTTAGGCATCCATGGCATGAGAAGATATAACGTGGAAAATGGTACTTTGGATCTCTCCTAATCGTCACACTCTTTTGCACCAAAGTACTCCCCTTTTATAGCTTGAATGAGAATTCCATTGCCTAATAGGAAAAGTCCACGTTTCAGGTATTATCATCCACATGACAGCTACCCGAGCCAACTGTGTCAATCCAGAAGGTTCTTCCAACCGTATGAAGCTTAGACTACTACTACAACATCCGATCAACATTTTCTGCAATGCTACAACATCAGTGTAATAGTTTGCAGAAACAAAAATCAATTTTAACCCTTAAACCCATGACACTCCTATCATGCAGAATATGCAAAATTAAGTAAATTTAATCCTAAAATGCTTCTAAATATTCTTAAGTTTAAACTAAACAATGGTAATTAAGGCTACCAAATATAACTCTTTTAGAGAGTTATAACAGGGTAAACGATTCAAAGATTAACTACAAAATATAGTCCAAGCCTTCGTTAACAAAAGCCTCCACACGCACATGAAGTTTGAAGAATTCAATGAAGGAAAATCACTCATCTTTCCTCTTTCATGAACTTAGTTCACAACAACCCAAGTCATTTCCAGGCCAAACTATGAAACCCAATAAGATATGCTCGTAATTGAATTTTAACCACCCTGAGCCCAATAATCTATAAAGTTACCCATCGCTAAATCTATAAAGCCTGGGATAACTCATTACCTTAGGGAATTATTATTTATTTTATTTTATTTTAGGATAAGGACAAATAGGTCATTGAATGTAGCCTTTGATAGCGTATCATCCTCTTCCCTTACTTATCACGCCAACCATTATCATAGGCCCTTAATAACCTATCAAAACTCATCTCCCTTGCTTACCATAAGCATGAGAGCCTATCAAGAGATAATATCTCTCTATGTTGCCTCTTCACCTACCAGAAGGAAGATCCGGACCTTCTATCAAGCCTCAAGAGCCTTTTCATGTCTCATTTCTTCTATGTTGTCGGATCAAAGCTTCATCAACGACCACCTGTAACACCCTAAATTCTAGGCTAGTAGTTTCAAGTTTACTCGAGAGGTTGGTGAACCTCATAGATTTTATAATTAAATTCGTTGGGCTGAGTTGAGCTTAATTAAATTGAATTTAGGTCCGATTGATCATAAAAAAGTGGATTTTTAAATATAAGGCAAATCGTGAATAACCAAAAGTGCAATAAGACCATTTGAGAAAATGAGTTTAAAGAGTGTTGGACGTGGATTTGGAGCAGAAAAAAGAAAAGATGAGCATACCCTATTTTCTTCCTTATTTCTCCTCAATTTTCTTCTTTCATCTCCTTATTCAAGCTCCATAGATCAAAGTGGGAAGTAAGATTCTTATTCTTCACTTCTTTAGACTTCAAATTCATCCTCAATCCTTCCTATAAACTTCCTTATGCTAAGGGATTCTTGGGTTTCTTGTTTGACTGGAGAAAGAGTTAAAAAATCAACTAAGTCTTAGAGAAAAGGTGTATGGATAAGCAAAGAGCTTCATTTGGGATTGTTTATTCAAGTTAGTGTATTTTTAATCCTTTGTGGTGTCATAATTTCCATAAACCATAATGCTTGTTGAAGATTTGAGTAATTGGGTATGTTAGGGTTTGTCTTTGTTTTTTTCATAGATGATGTTTTTGTTAAAAAGATAGTGTTTTTATAGTGCTAGATGACCCTAAATAAATTCCATAAGCTTTATTAAACATTTATAGACCTTAGGAAGGTTTTGAGAGTGATTTGGAGAGTTTTCTTGTAAGAAATAGGGTAATTTGCAACTGAGGTTTTGAAACACCCCGAGATGGTTTCAGAACAACTTATCCAAAATGCAGAAATTGTACTGTAGTTTCAAAAAAAACCTAAGGTGGTTTCAAACCCCCTACACAAAATGTCTAAAAAGGCATAAAATGTTGCTTGGGAGGCCTTAGGCCCATAGTATGATCATAAATGAGATCCAATATGTGTGAAACACTAGAATAAGTGTTAAGGAATGTGCTTAAAGGTGGGTTACAATGGATGCAACCATACTAAGTGAAATACGCCTAGGTATCTTCAGTCGAGCGAGTATTGAATATTTGAGAACGAGAATCATTGTAGAGATTGTACTGACAAGTGGTACTATAAGTAACGTCATAAAACATGAACTTCGAGGATGTCACTGAACGAAAACGTATAAGTCATCCCTCTACTTCAAGGGTTATGAAAAAAAAGTATGATAAGAGGGACTAAAGTGACGCTACTCAGTGTTGAACCCGAGTCGGGTATCGAGCTTACGAATAGTATAGCCAGTGGATGACAACTACAAAGATCATCGTAGAATCATCAAAACATGTAGAGACTTCCTTAGAGATAGAGAATGTATAAAGTGCCCTTAAGTAACGAATGAAGAGAATAGAGTAGCTTACTAACTAACAATGAATACAGAATAATAAACACTGGCATAATGTTTTAGATGAGAGAACGAGCGTGATAGAAACTAGTGAGAGGATGACCCCACTTTAGTTTGTCTAGCTAAGCTAGAGTGTAGTCAGAATACCTTAGTTGCCTAGTGGGGTATTGTCAGTGCGTGAAGCACTTTAGGAGCTAGCCAGGGCGCGATGCCTAAACACTCGCAAGGAGTGGGTTAGCAGTGTTAGTGTTGTATGGCCTTTGAGCCTTAGATATGTATGTATAGTTGCATCAATCCAATACAACAATTAGCAGAAAAACTTGGCTTAAGGATGTGTGATACCAAGCCAAAGCTTCATTTGAGTGGGAATATTCGATGCTATGTGATACCATAATTCTTTATCCATGGTCTACATAATGCTATTTGATACCAGTAGATCTTCCAATAGCTTAGTGGGGACCTTACCAATTCTATGTGATATCGATACCCTCTCTTAGTGGGCTAGTATTTGATGATGTGTGATACTAGATACTAGTATAGCAGAGCCGGTATTGCATTTAGATAATGTACAAGAGTATCAGTGTCGTGTTTAGATAATGTGTAGCAGTTCAATCAGTAGGGTTAGAGACCCTTTAGAAATGTACTCATTGTTAAGCCCTTAGTAGAAGATTTAGGGGAACATGAGACCCCTACTTCATTGAATAAACAGTAAAGCCTTTAGTAGGTAGCACTTAATCAAGATCATTTGTTTACCTACTTCTTAGTAACATGTCTCCAGCATGCTTGTATTTATTAAATTCTCACGCTACTCTATATTAGCGATTATACTGCTAGGTATTGAAAATTCATCCTTCAGATGTTTTTTATTGGCAGGTCAATAGCTTGGGCAGTTCGCAGAGCATCGTCGCAGAAGTACTTCCAGTATCTCCTTCAGATTATTGTACCATAGCTTAGTGGGCATATATATTCATAGAACCTTACTCATGTATTCAGTTCATGAAACTCAAGAGTTTTTTATTTTTTAAATCATGTGTCAAGGAGCTCTGGTTTTGTAAAATGTTTTATAACAGTTATTTATGTTTATTATGATATCGTTAAGTATGTTTGAAAAAGAAAATGAATAAGTTTTGAAAATTAGGGGTTACCTTAGTAGCCCAATTTGGCACTTTAGTCCTAATCGGGTTTAGGGTGTTACACTGCCATTCATTACTGCCCATCATACAAGGATTTAGGATATTTTTTATTATTTTTTCTGATATTTATTGTTATTTTATTCATCAATTATGTTTCACTAAGGATTCCTTAAATAATATATAAAGGAGGCCCTCCCCCTCGTTGTAATCATTAATTTCTTTCTTCTATACAATACAAAGAGAATTCATTTTTGCAAGACTAATTTCCTTGTTCATCTGAACATTATTTTTCTTTTAGTTCTTTTGAGCTCTTGATAGAAAGATACTTCACACTCTGGTTTGCCTATTCATTGCGATTAAGAGGGTTGGTTAGAATCGTATTATCGAGTTTTCCTTTTTATTACGACTAGGAGGGTTTGATAGAACATACCATCTATTTTTCCATGTTCCATCATCATTTTCATCATCTATCATCATCACGCCACATCTACAAACAAACCCTAGGGTTTGAGTTATCTCACATACTACCGAGGGTAAATATTTAATTCAGTTTTTCTCTTAATCCAACCATATGATCTTAATTTTGTTTTCACCATCGCAATCCTTGATTCATCCTCTTTTCAACGAGTACTCATCCATCAAAATCCAACAAGCTTAGTCTGGGCACCAATCTTAAAGGGAAGATAAGTTGTTTTCTTTTCTTACATGTTTTATCTCTTTTTTTAAATTCTTTTACCCTTTTTTCTTTTGTCTTTAGTCATTCTCAATCTTATTACCCTTGTTTTTATTGTCTTTAATCTTGTTTCCTTGTCTATTTTCTAGCATCTAAAATTCCCCAAAAACCCTAATCTTGCCACCAACCCTAATTCACTCATTCAAAGCCTTTTGTTTCTTCATCGAGACTCGAGCCTTTTAGGTTTGTTTCCTCAACGAGAGCAACATTCACATCATCCACTGCCACTTCTCTATCAAGGAGGAAAACGAATATATTAGTATATTAGGAGTAATATAAACTCTTTATACTTCATATGTTCACAAAAAAATGGTGTTGATGTTTAGATGAATTAGTAATGTCTTTAATGTCTTCATTGGTTTTATAATAAAGAATAGGGTAAATCACACATTTAATACCTAAACTATCAGTTTTATTCCGTTTTAATACCTAAACTTTCAATTTTTTTAAACCTATACTTAATGTTTAGTTTCTTTTTTCATTTTAGTACCCCATTGTTAAAAACTTAAATTGTTTAGTATCTAAACAATTTTCATTTTACTCCATTTTTAGGTATGATTTTGAAAATAATATAAAAGTTTAGGTACTAAAATTGATAAAAACTTATAGTTAAAGTAATAAATGCGTAATTTTCCCTAAAGAATAAAAGGGTTTTTCTCTTTTTCTCTAACCTAAGTTTTTTTTCTTCAATATTTTTGTGTCACCTTTCACTTTTTCTTTGATTTTTGTTTAGCCGACTGCGACACTAATCTTAATATTGGTTGTCGACCGCCGCTGATTATTATTTTTCTTATTCTTTTTCATATTATGTCTTTTCTTTTTCTTTTTCTTTTTTTCTTGAGTTTTTTCAGTTTTAAATAAGAATCTATGTCCTTGTGACACGCTTTTCTCTACTCTTGTAGCACGTTTTTTCTCTGCTCTTGTGGCATGTTCCTTATGGCTTTTGGTAAGTTTTTCGTATACCTTTGCGGTTGTGTTGGTGCTTGCACAAAAATCCTTACGGCATTTATTTTCTATTTGGTTTATCAGTGGTCTCGTATTGTCATATCCTCTATTTGATAAAAGGTTGTTTGTCAATATAATCAGAATTGTGTAGCAAAACAGTCTATTAAATTATTTTATTCGCTTACCACTCCTTTATCACTTCGTAAAGTGTCTCATTCGATAAAGACAATGAGTTTTATGAAGGTTATTGGGTCCTTTCGATGCTGATAATCATTTTTAATGGAATTTTTTTATCTTTAGGTTTAATATTATTGTTTTATTTATGAATTTTTTCGGTTACTATTATCTTCAATTTTCTCTTCAGATATATTATAATTTTATCCATTATTATCTTATAAAAACAACTAAGCTCTTATAAAATCAATTAAGCTGGTGATGGTACAGTTTTTTCCCTTCGTAATTATTATTGTGATCAGTGTCGGAAACATGCATCAAATAATAATGGTAAAAAGGCATCAAAGGCCCCTGTACTTTTGAAAAAATAATCAATATGGCCATCGTATTATTTTTCTCTCAATGTGACCCTCAAACTCATAAAACAAATCCAATGTGACCCTTTCACCAACGTTTTTTATCGTTAACCATTACGGTGATTATGTGATAGTTCACTGTGCTGATGTGGCAGTCTACGGTACTGATGTGGCAGCCTATTGTAGTTGATGACATGACAAATGAGCTAAATTGAGTTTTTTTTAGTTTTGTTTGAGGGCCAAATTATGTTTTTTAAAGTTCAAGGGTTTATTTAATTTTTCTAAAAAATGAAAAAAATTATTTTAAATTATAAATATAAAATTATTCAAATATTAAAATTAAAAATTAAATAAAAAATGAAGATTAAACTACTAAAAAATTAAATATACATATTACAAAACTAAATGTATTATCATTTTTTTAATATATATATATATTATAAAATAATTGTCGAAAGTGTGATTGGGGCTGTGTTTCTAGACACAAGCATCACAATTGTCGTTTGGGTCTGGACAGTTTACACTTTTGATTCGAAGAATAATCTGGTCAGGGAAAAAGGAGTACAGAACGTTGTAGTTCCATTGACCTTCACTAGTCATAACATCCATAAAAGAATAGTTGGCCACAGAACGAATCTGAGCAAGAAGATATTAGTTCCCTATGGTACAAGCAATATTAGTTCAGAAATTAGCCCAATGGTTGGAGAGTGCTCGCCGTAAAGGAGAGCAAGTGATACGAGAAACGACAGTCTGGCAAAGAGTAGAGATCTTATATTTCTCGCGCAAGAGGCGAACCCATAAAGTGTCAGTTTCGGTAATAATTTTGAAGCTGGTTTTATAGAGGAAGGCGATGTTGAACTCTTGAATGTTTCGCAGCCCCAGACCACCATGGTCTAAAGGTTGACAGAGGGCCTCACAGTGAACAAGGGAAATTTTTCTCGAGGTATCCGTGGAACCCCATATAAAGCTCCGAACAATGGATTCAATCTTTCGACAAACACCTATAGATAAAAGGGTCGATTGCTTAAAATAGATAGGGATGGCAGAGAGAACCAACTTCGCTAAGGTTATCCTACCGTCAAGAAAGAGGGATCTAACCGACCACCCATTAAAGCAATTGCGCATCTTGTCAAGGATAAAATTAAAATCGGAGATTTTAACTCTGCTATGGTTAATAGGAACCCCCGGATAAGTACCCAGATTATCAACCGGCAGAATCTTAGATGATTGCTAATGGCAAGCTTCAAGTCCTCGCTAGTATTCGGCGAAAAATAACTTTGGGTTTTTGCTTTGTTAACAAGATGACCCGAGCTTACTGAATATCTACTTTTTAATACAAAATAAGGTCGTCAGCAAAAAATATGGGAAAAGGGGTACCATTTTTAATGAAACGGAAAGGGGACAAGGAGCCTCAGTTAACATATCATGAATGGGGTGACCCAGGTGCTCCATCGAAAGAATGAATAGGCATAGGACAGAGGGTCCCCTTGGCGAATACCGCGCTAAGGATTGAAAGGTTGAGAAAGAGAGCCATTCCATTAGATTTACAAAGATGAAGTGGTAAAACAATCTATAATAATGCAACGAATGCCACTAGGGGAACTTGCATCAACGAGAAAATCATGAATAAAGTCCCAATGGTGGCGATCAAAATCCTTCTCATGGCTGACAATTATTGTCATCTAGTCATTTTTTGCTTTGGATGTGCTCATAGAATACACATTGGAATATCTCAAAATTTGGACTAGAGACTAAAATGTAAATTATGAAAGTTTGAGGACCAAAGTGTAAAGTTGTAAAAGTTCAGTGACTGATAATGTAAATTTTTAAAAGTTTTATTTTTGGTATATTAATAAGTAGTTGAGTCCAAGACAATTATTTTAGTGGGTTTCATAATTTTGATTTAGAATTTATATAAAAGTTTATTAAAGGGCAAAGATCGGAAGAATATTCGGATAATTAGATCTAATCGGAAGTTTATAAAAATTTGAATAAATGTAGTTTTGGGTTAGAAAAATTATATGAATATTTTTAATTAGTAGAATTTGAAGTGGATTGATGTAATTTGATGAAAATTGCACTATAAAGTGGAAAAATACAATTTAGTAATTAAAATAAAATTTTAAAAAATTGGAGGGTCAAAGAGAAAAATATAGAGATGAGATTTTTATAATTATTTAATAATATTAAAATAGAGATGAAGGAGTGGCATGAGAATAATTTTGTTTTTTTGCCCAAAATTAATAATATATATATATATATATACTTATTTAATTATTAATTTAAAGGAAAGTAGGAGATTTTCTTTAAGAAATCTCACGAAACTCTCCTTCCTCTGCAGCTTCTGGCCGAACTCTATAATAGGTAAGTGGGTTTTTATTTTTTTCTCATTTTTATCCAATTTATTGAGTTTTGGGACTAAAGTGTCAAAATAA
Source organism: Hibiscus syriacus (assembly GCF_006381635.1). Taxonomy (NCBI): domain Eukaryota; kingdom Viridiplantae; phylum Streptophyta; class Magnoliopsida; order Malvales; family Malvaceae; genus Hibiscus; species Hibiscus syriacus. Next base: position 505,561 of record NW_024062696.1, on the reverse strand, counting down.
GAAATTGTTCTATACTAGTTTTTCTACAATTTAGTGTAATTATTTCTTTGAATTATGCTTGAATGGTGGAAATGGGTATTTATGGTGGATGAAGGGGAAGTTGGTTTTGATTGAGTTAAGGTTAAATTTGGATCTTATGAGTGTTGTGGAGTTATAATTGAGCATGAAAGTTGAAAAAAAATTGTTGGATGAATTGGTTTAGTGATTCGGCCATTGAAGGAATTATTGAATAATTGTGTGAATTTGATTTGTGTTGCTTTGAATTTGATTGGAATAGATTAGAAATGGTGTGTTAAGGATTAAATTGTGATTGAATCGAAATGGGAGCCATTAGGGGGATATTTTTGCAAAGTTTTGGTCCAAGGAGAAATTAAAGGAAACATTTTGTAAAAATTTCCTAATGTTCTAGATTGAATGTAAGAATGATTCTAGGTGCTTGAAGTAATGTTTGGGATCAAATTGGACCTTTGTTAAATGTTGAGGACCTTTTTGCAAGATTTGGTAATTTAAAAAGGTTAATGTGCAATTGTTGAGGAATTGAAGTTCTATGTTGAAAATTTTATTAGAATTTGGAGTTGGGTTGAAATGAAAAGTGATGTAAGATTAAGAATCAATTTAAAAGGTCTTGGAAACTAATTAGTTAACTTTACAAGTATTGCAAGGATAAGTCGGTTATTGCGATACATGATAATTTTTAGAACTGATAAGTTAGTTTGGTTATGTTAAAGTTGGTTTTGATTGAATGATGGAAATTTTATCGAACATAGGTCGATAGCATTTCTTTTAGAATTTTTATACGAAATTGGGTTATTATATTAGTTAAGGTATTAATTCGTGTTTGAAATTTATATGTTGGATTAATCGACGCTCGTGAAGATCACGATCGAAATAGAGCACTTAACGAACTAAAAGATAAGGAAAAAGTTGATAACGGAGTGATCGCAATAATAAAGTGTAGTGATGCTACAGGTGAATGCGACTCAATTTTCTTTTATAATAGATAATACGATGAAGACTTGTGATGAGTGAACCTCAATCATTTTTTTAAAGTGTTTTAAATTATTACTTGAACATAGATTTTATGAAGTTGTTTTATTTTATAGCATATAATTATTTTGAGTATGAATTGCCCAAAGTTTTGATTTCTAATGGTTTTATATTAAATTATCTGAATTGTGTTTGTATGCAAATTAGTAATTGATTTAAAACAAAACTCATTGTATGAAAATGAAAGTTAGTGGTACAATGGCATGCCATGAGGTGAAGTGAATCTGAATATGTTTATGATGTGACACCAGTGTGGATCACTCGTAGTCTGACTCGGTGTACCTTAGTGATGCACGAGGTGGAGTGATTCGGTGTATCTGACTAGCTTTATATGTGCATTATATGGCATCAAGATTGGTCACTTGGGGTCTGACTCAGGTGCCTTAGTGGTACACGAGGTGGAGTGACTCAGTGCAATCTATTCTTACAGTAAATTTGTATATAGAGCGTTCACTCGTTATCTGATTTGCGTATCGCATATTCTTGTGATGATATAGTGGGTAAAGTAATGATTCGAATAAAATATGGAAATGATCTATTTAAAATGAAAAAGTATAAGTTTAAAAATAAAATTAGGTACGAATGATTTATGAAAATTGTTATAATGTTATTTTTAATTTTAATATATGTTTGATTTAAATTTCATTGTTTATTTTAGTAAAAAGTATTTTTAATTAAATCTATTAAACACTTTTTTTATTTATGATGTCGCCTCACTAAGTGAAATAAAACTTAGTATGTGATTGGTTCACACATAGGTAAAACAGAACCAAATGAGTAAGGAGTTAGGCTAGACATCCTACATTTTGAAGACTTGTTCAGATATTCAGAATCAGTATGACATCTTCCCAATGATTTGATATTCATAGTTGGTGTGCATATATTTTTATTTTAATGTTCTGATTCGAATATGTTTGAACTCTTTTTGATTTTGTGATGAATGAATAGTATTTTAAATATTTTATATTATAATTTTAAATTATAATTACTTATTTAAATGTTAATTTTAAATGAAACAAAATTTTATCGATTTTCAAACAGCATATATATTTATACGCTTAATATGACATCTCTACCTCGTATACGAGGCCGTATACGGGATAGGAGTGTTATAAGATAGCTTCTTAATTAGTAATAATATTGTCAACAATGGATCTGTCAGAGATAAAACTCGTTTGGTTGATCTGAATCAGGATAGGAAATATAAGTTTTAGGTGCCCTATAATGATCTTAGTAAGAATCTTATAGGTGATCGTGCAAAGGATGATGGGTCAAAAGTGTTTAAACGTCTCAGGGTGGTCAGTTTTAGGGATAAGAAAAAGGATAGTCTTGTTCAAATCAGGTTCGATAGCACCCCCTTTTATAATATCTTGGATAAACTCGCAAATAAAAGGGCCGACAATGTTCTAGTGCTTTGATATAATTAAGCACGAAGACTGCCCCACTCAAGAGACTTAAACGGAGCCATATTCAAAAGAGCCGCGTGAATCTGATCATAAGTAGGGGTTTCCAAAGAATTCATTATCGAAATAGGAATTGACGGGAATCGTCCGCGTAAGGGGAGATTACCAACGTTAGAGATATCAGTGGAGAAAATGGGAAAAAGTGGTTACCAGCTTCCTCACGAAGAACATCGTTGTATGAGCACCATTCACCATTATTCAATTAATTTAAGATTAGAGATGTTGTTCCTTTGGCATCGATAAACAGCTCTCTGATGGAAATAACGGGTATTTTGGTCCCTATTAGTGATCCAATCGGGTCTGGATTTTTGTCTCTATAAGGTTCCTCCTGATCCATGACGCTTTTAAGCTCGAGTAATAAAGTTGCTTCTAAATCAATTAAAAACCGAGACTTACGGATACTCAAGGAATTTTGGATGCCTCTTAGGCACGCCATAATGATACGCTTTTCGGTACCTATGTGGCCAAAAATAGATTTGTCTAATTTTCGACAGCGTTAGTGAAGTTAATAATAGTAGATGACATACTTATGGAAGGGTCTAATTATCCATAGCCAAGCGAGCAAAATCGTCATGAGAATTCCAACCTGAGTAGTACCATAAAGGACGACTAGTAGAGAAATTAATAGAATTACCCACCTTAAGCAAGATAGGTCTGTGGTCATAGCGTATACGCATATGGTAGTGAACTTGAGTTTCAGGAAACACTTCATCCCAATGATCATTGCAGAGAAACCGGTCGAGATGGGCATTGGCATTTCCATGAGACCAAGTGAACCTAGAGCCTTGGAACCCCTTATCACGCATGTCAACATCAGAAATAAAATTTTGAAAAGTGGTACTAGGCTTAGTTAACTTGGCACACTCCATTCTATTTGAATCAGTTAGAGTAGTATTGAAGTAACCAAAGATAATCCAAGGAGTGTGGGTGGAATTAGTCGTACGGTGCAGATGACTCCAAAGAGCAAACCTTTTGGTACTATTAGGGCTTGCATAAACAGTGGTAACAATGAAAGACTTGTCGATGCTCTTAATAGTAAATCGGAGGTGGATAAATTAAAAGTGATTCAGAAGAACATTAATGTGGATGGAATCATATCAAGCTAGTCAGATCCCCCCAGAAAAACCAACAGTTTCGATACGGTGAGAGTAAGGGAAGCCCAGAGAGTGAATACTAGAGTCCGTTTTCTTTCCACTGACGCACAATTCAACAAAAACAATTAAGTCTGGCCGAGAATCATGAAGATATTGCTTTACAATGGTGGTGAATTTTGGATGGCTGTATCCCTGTACGTTCCAATAAAGAGCTTTAAAATTCATTAAAAAAATAATATAAAAGTTAAGAAGAAAACCCAAAAGAAAAGGCAGGTTAAGTCAAAGATTGTATGTCTCCCTGATGTGAGACTTGTTCGCTACAAGTGATTGAATCACTATAGTTCTGCAAGTTCGCTTCAACATTGACATTTTTTTACTCCATGTATATGTTTCCAGTAAGATCGAGAGGATCACTGGAATGAGGCTTAGATTGGGGGATCGAACCAGGAACTTTGCCCACCACCACATTATAGACATTAGGATTGACACTTTCGTCTATAACAATGGCAGTAAGGTGGGATGAGTCGAGAGTAGTAACAGGTTGCTTCCTAAAGCTGCTAGCCTGGTTGGAGTTTTTTAACGATATGGGAATATCCAAGAGAGATAGTGGACGGTCTTCTTACGTGGGTCATTTTTTATTGTTTTTGAACCACAAAAGATTTGCCTTTCTGCTCGGGGACACTCTTAGGAGCCACACGTTCCTTGGTTATTCTAGGAGAAGCTTGGTTAGAGGTAATTTTAGCAGAATCCAGATAAGGGTGCTCGTTAGATGGTTTAAATATAGGATTGAAACGCGATTCAGAAATCTCTATATTGGTGTTTGTCTTTGGTAAGGTTTGCGATTTCTTCGATGGCCGACATCGTCGTTTCTCAACGATCATCCAGGAACCAAACATCAGGTCGTCTTTCTTAGTAACATCATTCGCTTCTGGGATCACCGCTTCCTCTTGCTCTTAGGAAGATAAAGCACGGGAACAAGAGTCTTGTAAGTGGTCGTATTTTCCACAATTGAAGTAGATTGTTGGAAAAGCTTCATATTCTACCATCTGGATCCTCCCATTGACAAAAAATTTTGAAACTAAAGGCTTGTTTAGATCAATATTGATAGTCATACTAGCGAATCGGTCGCGTCTACCGCTCTCAGTTTGATAATCCAAACGAATAACTCTGCCAATACATGCCCTATTTCAATAATAATGTTGCGCTTGTAAAGGGTTGCTGCTACGTCGTAAGCATATCCAAGCCATGATCTTTTTCGGATAAGGATTTGTTACCGAGAATTCCTCTGTCCATTAGGGTGTGAGTTCAATCGAGTCGAGTCAATTTTTCGAGTTTCTATTTAAATTTAATTATAAATATTTATAATATTATTTTATTTCAATTTAAGTGACTTTTTATAGTTATATATATAATACAAATATATTTTTTATATGTGATATATATATATCATACAAAGCCTAAGGACTCAGCCAAACTTGAAAATAAATTCATTAATTATTAAAAAATTTGAAGTTAATTCGAGTCGAAAATTTCGATTTTTTCGAATTGAGTCGAGTTTTGCTCATCTTTACTGTCCATGGTTAGACAGTAAGATAGTGTCCAAAAATTGTCTATGGTCCATCTGCAAAACAGTAAGAAAATCATCACGAGAGTGAAAAGTAGCAAGGAAATAATCGTTTTGGATGTCCATAAGTTTGATTGCTAATTTTGGATTCCTCTGTCTATAGATTTTGCTGTCATAGAACTGATTTGATCCGAAAAATCGATCGAAATCTGACCATCAATCATGCAGCGAACCACTTTACCTTCCTAGATCATGATGTCTTCGTCGTCGAGAATATCTTCGTCGAAACTGCAATAAGCAACGGTATTATTCATGAGCAAGGCTTTGTATGACAAAGGTTTATGACTCGTTTCAGCCTGTGGCATTGCCTCGTCAATATTTCCTTCACCGACAGAGGGAATATCAGCCACAACAACGGATAGAGGGATCTCCTTTGGGATTGCATCGTCGATAGGCACAGGGCATCCACCTTCATCTGGTGGATCGACATCTTGGCGTTTAGGTTCTTGAGGGTTACGGGGACAGTCTGAAGGTTCAAAGAGAATACCTAGGGGTGTTCATTCGGTTAAAACGGTGACCGACCGAACCGAAATACCTTTAGCTGAATTAATCGAATTTTTTTTCTTTAACCGTTAACCGAATCGAACTTTTTTTATAGTATTAACCGAACCGAATAAATTTCGGTTAATTCGGTTAATATTCGAATTAACCGAATTATTTTTTAGAATTTTATAATTTAATATTTTTTTAATTAAAAAAATAATTTACAATTAATTTAAATAATATCTAATTAATTTGATTCAAACATTTGCATTTAGTTTTAATTCAAACATTTGCATTTATCCACTACCCTACAATTCTACAAGATACACAATGAAGAAAGACCTAATGCAGCATAGGAATTTCTTTACTTAATCCTAACAAGCTACACTTTCCTGGTGTACTATCTAGCGTCAGTAGTTAAGGTTCTTAAATATTCCTCCAGCAACAATCCGTATGGTCAGACCAGGATACCACCTTTCAGTTACTGCCTCTATTTAGCTCCATTTCCATATGAATGGCCTGCAGGCAGGCAAATATTAATGCAAATGGTTGGAAAAACAATTCTTGGGGGAAACAATGGCTACACGTACAAATTATAAACCATCAAAGAAACCAATTCTTTTGTTCTTAACTTGCAATGTAGGAGGTAACACCAGATACATGTATCGAGATCTCGGATGTTAGTGTGGCGAAGAAACTAATGCGCCAGCATGTGCGCAACCTTCTCCGTGTTCTCAGCCCAAGAGAGAGGAAGATAATCAGGCTACAATTTGGTATCAAAGAGAGTAGAGAGAATTCTCTGTCCGAGGTTGGAAACATGCTCGGATTGTCGAAGGAAAGGGTGAGGCAGCTGGAGAGCAAGGCAATATACATGCTAAAGCAATGCCTCATCGAACAGGGACTTGGTACATATGCAGATTTGGTTACTTAGGTATATATAGAGATACATACATATTTGTTTTGGGTTGAAATGTTCATCCGAGGGCATGAATTAATTCTGTTGTTAGCTAAAGAATAGCCTATATAACATGGATTTAGTAATGCTTTTTAGAATGTAATGCTGCTGTCTCACGCCCTCACCCATGCTCTACTCCACTATACACTTTTGCCCATTCTCCACCTGCCCATACCTTACACAAATCAAGGCAGAAAATAATTGATATTTGAGGAGCACATGAAGGAAGCGGGGAGCAGCATATCATGAGGTTAAAAAAATATTAAAAAATATTTAAGGGTTAATTCGGTTAATTAACCGATTTCGAACCGAATTAACCGTTAACCGAATATCCAAAAAAATCATTAACCGTTAACCGACCGAACTAATTCGGTAATTACTATTGTGATTAATGAAGAAACCAGGCATCAAATAATAATGGTAAAAAGGCATCAGAGGCCCTTGTACTTTTGGAAACAAATCAATGTGGACATCGTATTATTTTCTCTCAATGTGACGATCCAACTCAGAAAATAAATCCAATGTGACATTTTGACCAACATTTTCTGTCGTTGACCATAACGGTGATGATGTGACAGTTCACGGTGTTGACATGGCGGCCTACAGTGCTGACGTGACAACCTATGGTGGTTGATGACATGGCAAATAACATGACAATTGGGCAAAATTGATTTCTTTTAGTTTTGTTCGAGGGCCAAATTATTTTTAAAAAAAGTTTAAGGGTTTATTTAATTTTTATAAAAAATAAATAAATATTTTTAAATTATAAATATAAAATTGTTTAAATATTCAAAAAATAAATATAAAAATACAAAAAATAAAATAAAATTACTAAAAATTTAAATATACATTAAAATAATAAATATATTATCAATTTTTAAAAAAAATGAATATATATATATATTATAAAATAATTACTTATAAAATATTCAAAAATTAAAAAAATTAGAAAAATATATTATACATAACATGTACACGTAACATATAGACATCATTAACACTCATACAAAATAGTCTTACTGGTTTTATCCAGAATTACAAAATTTAAATTAGTCAGACTTATAATTTTTAGATTAGTCAAAACTTATTATGCTTTGTTGAACTATGTTTTATAATATTTTGATATAACAAATTAAGACAAAATGTTTTTGGACTTGATTGAATTTATTCAAAGCTTTCAAAAGTTTTCAAAAATAATTCAAAGTCCATTAAAATAGAATTTGAGCACAAAACGTTTTTCTGGGTACGTAGTACCGATATTGTTCTTACAGAATCGATATTGCATTAAAAGTACCGATATTGTTCACGTGGTACCGATACTGTTCATGTGGTACCGATACTGTTCACGTGATACCGATACCAAAGGTAAGACAAGTCTCGATACTCTCTAGGTAGTATCAATACTAGCATGTGTTTTCCAAATTGCTCAAATTCTAGAATGCAAAATAGGTATCAAATACTCAAAGGAGTACCGATACTACTTTACACAGTGGTATCGATACCATGATCATAGTATCGATATTGGTCAAGCCCAACAGTTAGTAACGGCTAGTTGATTTAAAAATTATAAAGGAAGTACCGATACTCATTAAAGGAGTATCAATACTCCCTGTCCTGTGTAGTTTTATTTTGTAGAAAAATAATCCAACGGCTCCAAATAATCCCAACGGATCCAAATCATCCCAATGGCTAGAAACGGACACAAACACATTCCAACATATAAAAACAAGTTGAGGACACTTGAAGAAGGTTACCAACACCTATCCAAGCATTCATACACAAGAGGAAAGTTTTTCAATCCTTATTTTCTTTCTCTTGTAAATATTAGTGTGTGAGCTTAATTGTATATGTTGAACTATATTTTGATATAACAATTAAGGCAAAATGTTTTTGGACTTGAATTGAATTTATTCAAAGTTTTTCAAAGTTTTCAAAAAATAATTCAAAGACCATTTATAAGGAGAATTGAGCACAAAACATTTTTTCTGGACAAGTAGTACCGATATTGTTCTTACAGTATCAATACCTCATGAATAGTACCGATACTGTTCATATGGTACCGATACCAAAGGTAAGGTAAGTATTGATACTCACTAGGTAGTACCGATACTACCAGCTTTGCTCAAATTCAAGAATGCAAAAATGGTATCGATACCCAAAGGGGTACCGATACTACTCTATATAGTAGTATTGATACCATAGGCATAGTATCGATACCATCAGGCCCCAACGGCTAGTAACAGCTAGTTGATTTAAATATAACAAAGTTATTACCGATACTCCCTTTAGGAGTACAGATACCCTCTGTTCTGGGAAGATTTATTTAGCAAAAAAATTGATCTCCAACGGCTCCAAAACACCTCCAACGGCTAGAAACGGCCACAACAACATTCTAACATATAAAAACAAGTTGAGGACACTTGAAGAAGGGTTAGAAACACCTATCCAAGCAATCAAACACAAGAGAAGAATTTTTCATTTTTATTTTTCTATTCTCTTATAAATATAGTGGTTTAGTGAGCTTCAAATTGTAAACACCCTACCTTGTAGAGGTTTATTTGTTTACTTCTTTTTTTCTTTTGTAAAAGAGGTTTGGTTCTAGTTTAGCCAAGTGAAAAAACTAGGGAGTGTAAAGGTTATCTCTTGATCATGTAAAAAGAAAGAACAAATTAGTGAATTTGTAAGAAAATCCTTAGTGAGGAGCTAAGGTAGTGGAGGTAGACTTAGTTGAGAAGTCGAACCACTTTAAATCCTTGTGCCATATTTTTTCTATCTTTTGCTCTCCTTACTCCCTAATTAAATTTTTGTCATTTAACCCCCTTTGCACATTTTCGATTGTTTAAATTGAGCCTCTTCAAATCCTAACAGTATATATTCAAGTCTTGTTTTTGTGAGCTTAAATCTTTGTAAACACTTCCTTTTTAGAGGTTTTTCTCGTTTACTCTTTTTTATTCATTTTGTGAAAGGGAATTGGTTCTAGCTTAGCTTGTGAAAAGCTATGGAGTTGTAAATGTTATCTCTTTATCCTGCAAAAAGAAAGAACAAATTAGTTAATTTGTTAAAAAATCCTTAGTGAGGATTTAGTTAATTTGTTAGAAAATCCTTAGTGAGGATCTAAGGTAGTGGATGTAGACTTGGTTGAGAAGTCGAACCACTATAAATCCTTTTGAATTTTCATATCTTTTTAATCTCCTTACTCCCTAAACTCAAAAAGTCAATTCACCCCCTCTTGGCAATATTTGGTTGTTCAATCGAGCTTTCTCGATAATCCCAATAATTAGTATATAGCTTTGTTGGGTTTTGCGGAAGCTCGAATTGACAACCGAAAGAATTTTCCATGAGGGGTTGAATTGGTTTTTGTGTTTAGGGAGTAAGAAGATTAGAAAGATAGACAAATTGTACAACGATTTATAGTGGTTTGACTTCTCAACCAAGTCTACATCCACTACCTTAGCTTCTCACAAAGGATTTTCTAACAAATTCACTAATTTGTTCTTTCTTTTTACAGGATCAAGAGTAACCTTTACAACTCTCTAGCTTTTAATGGGCTCAGCTAGAACCAATCCCTATCTTTTCACTTGGCTAAGATAGAACCAACCCTTTTACAAGAAAAATAAATGAAAACAAATAAAACCTCTCAAAGGTATGATGTTTGCAAGAATTTAAGCTCACAAGAACAAAAATATTTACAAGAGAAAGATGAAATAAGATTAAAAAACTCTTCTCTTGTGTTTGATTACTTGGATAGTTGTTCTCTATCATCTTCAAGTGTCCTCAGCTTGTTTTTATAGCTTGAAATGAGTTTTAAGTCGTATCTAGCAGTTGGGGATGTTTTGGAGCCGTTGAGGATTCATTTTCTGCAAAATAAAACTGCCTAGAACAAGTAGTATCGGTACTTCTTTAATGAGTATTGGTACTACCTTTGTAATATTTGAGTTTTTGACCGTTGGGCTTGATATTACTGTAGCAGTATCGGTAATCATTTTACATTCGATGTTTTTTAGCATCGATACTGTTCATTAATGTTCACACAATATCGGTACTATTTATACAGTATCAATACAGTACTATTCATAAAACAATTTCTGCTCAATTCCAACTTAAATGGACTTTGAATTATTTTTGAAAACTTTGAATAAATTCAATTCAAGTCCAAAAATATTTTGTCATAAATTATTATATCAAAATATAGTTCAACAATCTCCCCCTTTTGATATAACAAAACATTTGAAAAATTGTTTTTGGGAAAATTCCCCATTAATAAAATGTTTAATGAAAAAGATACCAATCGTTACCAATTGTTGGAAAATATATAAAATGTTGCTCCCCCTTTTTCATTAAGAAATTGAATTTTTCAAACCGTACTTCTCCCCCTTTTTGTTATATCAAAAATAATTCAATCTTTAAAGTTCTAAAATAACTTTGGAGATTAAGTGATAAATATGACATTTAAAAATCATTTGAAAAAATCAAAGCTCCCCCTCAATAAGTGCATTTCCAAACAAAATTTAGCTTTAAAAACTTGACATTTAAACAAAATTGAATTTCAACAAAGAATAAAAAACATGTTAGTAGCACATGAAATTCAATATATCCAAGTCTAAAATACTCTATGCAATACCAATTGTTGAAATTAAGTGCATATGCATAAAGTTTTCTAAAAATGTTATGCATTTGAAAATTTTGATATCAATTGTTAGAGAGATATCATTTTCATTTAAACCACATCCATAAACATTCAAATTTAGGTCAAAAATTAAAAATTATAAAATTAAATCATTTGAAAAATTGATATAAATTGTTAGAGAGATAGCATTTGCATTTAAAACTAATTTTGACCAAAATTCCTTATGATGAACTAAAAATTATGAAAAAATAATCAAAACTTTAAAATGTTCATCACAATTTCCTCTTAACATACATGAGATTAAAAAAAACATGATTATTTAAAATCAAAACTCATGCATGCTTAAACTAAATGAGCAACCAAATAACCAAAATAAAAGCATTAAGCTTAGATGTTACCCATTCCTTTTTGAAGTGTGGCTAGAGCATTTGCATATCACTTTCATCATCATTGTTCTCACACACCTACAAGAGACATTTAAGTAGATTTTGGTATCCAAATTGCTTTGGATCCTTGAACGTTACTCTCAATGCCCCTTGTCCCTTTCGGAACCCATACTTGTCTAATTTTAAAAAGTTTTTCTTTCTTCAAAGGACAAGCATGTTCCTTGTGACCATGATAATGGCAATGTGAGCATTTTGTCATTATTAAACTAGATGAATTATTTAAAATGATTTCTTTTTCTTTTGTTAAGCATTCAAGCTTAACTTTTACATCAAAATTTTCTTTTTCAAAACTTTCAATTTTCATTTTTGAAAGCTCTAAATCATTTTTCAGAAATTTATTTTGGTTTCCAAAATCCATTTTAGCTTTCAAAAGAAAATCATTTTCAATTTTAAATTTTGAAAATCATTTTCTTATATTTGGAGTTCATGGTCTCAAACTTCGAAAATAATTCATCGTATGCATCTTGTAACTCATTAAAATAATAAGAATTTAATTAATTTGAGTTAGAAGATACCTCGGGCTCTTCATGAGCCATTAGAGACACCACCTTTGTTGGTTCTTCTTTCTTGTCTCCATAGATTTCCTTGAGCTTATTCGAAAGTTCCTTAGCATTCGAACAAGAAGAAACTCCTTCATAGATATATGGACCAAATGCAAAAAACACCATGTGCATGGCCTTGGCATTTTGTTGAGCTTTCTTCCTTTTCTTGGTCACTCCACTTCTTCTCATTCTTCATATGAGAAGAGTATCCGTTCTTGATCATCTCCCATGCATCAAGGTCATTGGATTAGATAAATAACTTCATTACTTTCTGCCAATGATGGTAGTTTACTCCATTTAAATGTGAAGGCTTGTCGATCGGTTGGGAGTCTTCCATGTAAAACGAGCCGGAGGTGGAAGCCATCTTCTCGATTGTGTTTGAAAATTGGTAGAGCTAGTTCTAGGATATTCTCAAGGTGATTAAACCTTCTAGAGAGTTAGGCTTTGATTCTAATTATTGAGTTAATCGACAGGATGAATCAACCAAGAGGGTGTGAATTGGCAATTAAAATTTTGGTGGAAGCTTTGACAGAAAATTGAAAATATTTGCACAATAATTTTGAGTGGTTCGACTTTCTCAACCAAAGTCTACGTCCACTACCTTAGCTATCCACACTAAGGATTTTCCACAAATTCACTAATTTTTCATTCTTTTGAGGAAAAAGAGTAACCTTACAACTCCCTCAAGAATTATACCCCAAATTCTTGAGAACACTCTCTCTCAAAGAGAAAATTACAAACTTTGCAAACTTACAGAAAAACCTCACCAGGTAGAATGTTTTCACAATTCTAGAACAAAGAAATAACACTCAAAGATGAATACAATTGAGCACAAATTGTGTTTTTGAAAGCAAAATGAATATTGAAAGGATTTTGGCTTGAATTGCTCAAACTTGATGTTTAAGGCTTTCTTTTTTGTTTCTCTAGCTTCTCTTAATCATCAGTGGCTGCAAGAACTTGTTTAAATACACCTCATATCAATTCTAGATGTTGGGGATCTTGGTGAAGTCAATAGAGCCGTTGTGGTGTGAAATCCACTTTAAAAAGCTGTTGGGAGCGTATGGGTATCGGTACTCCATCATAGGGGTATCGATACTACCTGTATAAAATTCAAATATTTCGATCGTTACAAAACCAAAGGTATCGGTACCTCTCAATGGGGTATTGATACTACTATGTAAATAAGTATCGATACCTTTCGTGGTATCGGTACACATTTTGGATTCTGTTATTTCTCGGAGTCAAAATCAAATGAGGGGTATCGGTACCTTTTGGCTAGGTATCGGTACCTCTATATAAAGGGGTATCGATACCCTCTGGGGTATCCATACCTCTTTTGCATTCGATGTTTAAGGGGTATCGATACTTGTTAAAGAGGTATCGATATCTTCCTATTAAAAACTCATTTTTGAATCGATTGTGGTTTGAAATACTTTGTCAAAATTACTTCAAAAATATTTTAAGAGTGAAACACAATTTTTCATTTAAGTTAGGAGTAAAATTGATATTTGAAAAACTTGGAGTAATATTTGTGATATTCAATTAATTGAATCGAATATTATATTTAAATCGAATATAAAATCTTAAAATTCATTAACACTTTATTTGTTATATTGAAACATCAAAATGTTTTGCAGGATTATGAGTTGAAAAACTATCGAAATCCAACTTTAACTTGTTGATTTGAGCAAAATGGAGAGTTTGAGTGCTTTAGGGAGGGAACGATGAGTGAGTGTTGAGTTTGGGGTTTGGTAAAAATGTTGATTTTTAGGGAGGTATCGGTACCCCTCGAGGGGTATAGATACACATTCAAGGAGAATATCGGTACTGTATGAATTAGTATTGATACCTATTGAATTAGTATCGATACTATGCTAGTAGTATCGATACCTAGCAAGAGGGGTATCGGTACTGGGTGGCCAGTATCGATACCTAGTACATAGAACTGTCAAAAATCTGTATTTAAACACTTATCAAGAAAAATTTATTACCTCTAGTGGTATTGACAACTCATATCAAAAAAATTAACTATGTTCAATCAATCAAATCGTGCAAACAACAACAAATCTCACTAAATCTCTATTTTTAAGGTAAATTTTTCTAAAATATTATTTTATTGATTTTTGAACATAGGACTAGTTTTAGTTAGTTCTAGTTCGAATTAATGATTGGGCATTACTTATATTATGATTTTAAACTAGAATATACAAGAAATTTTATCAAAACACAAGATTTTTCAAAAAAATTTAATTTTCGAAATTAAAAAAAATGTTTTTGATTTAATTATGTTATTTTTCATGAAAACTATATACATTATAATCTTTCAAACTTAGTTTTTCAAAATAGTTTTCAAACTTTCCCATCAGACACTAAGTTAGAGAACCTTGAATATTGAGGACTCGTATTGAGTTTTGAGAATAATTGTTGCATACATGTGTTTTTAAATTGCAGGTATTACATCTTATTCCGATTTTAAACCATGTCTAAAAGAGCTAGGACATATTCTAGTCGATCCAACCCACCTCCAAACCCACCTCCTATTCCACCAAAAAATCCTATCCCTAATGAACCTGATATGACAATTCTAAACTCTTGTTTTAATGAACCTAATCGTAGAGGTCTCTACTCTAGGTTCGTTAACCACTTCGAGTCTTATAATATTAGGGAAGAACGTATCCCATCTCTCCAAGATATGGAAGAGATGGAATTCAAATATCTCCCTACCCTCAAATCATGGAAATTTGATAAACTTTTTAAGAGTGAACCAGTTGTTTATCACCAACTAGTTCATATTTTCTACTCTGATGTGGTGTGTGTACAAAATGAGTCCCAAACCGCAACCGAAGATATTCACTCCTATCTCTTGGGGGCAATACATCTATATAGACTCGGACTATATAGCTAACGTATTTGGTCTAGATAATAGAGGGTTAGATAATGAGTGAGATTTAGTGCCTACCCCTTATAAAGCCAAGTCTAGTGCGAGTGTTTTAGATTATCATGAACGTTTTCTTCATCTCATTATCTCTTTGTGGTTTAGACCATCCGGAGGAAAATATTCCACTCTTAGAGCACTTAACTTATGGTGGATACATTGTATCCAGCAAAATAAGAAAATAAATCTCCCTCAAATTATCTTTGGGGAACTCGTAGAAACCGTAAATAACGTTCATTCTAAACGTGTTGAAATATTAGTTTACGGTTGTCTACTTAGTAATATGTTTATGAAAGCTAATCTTAAGGTAGAATTAGACGTATACATCCCTCTAACCACACAAATCAACAAAACATCTTTACGAAAATCGGAATGCGCTGGAGACAAAGATCAATGGGTTCGAGCAACAAAGAAAACCCCTAGTGCTAGCTCTTCACAAGCTGCTCTGGCTCCGGCTCAAGAGCTAGAAGACGTTTTACGGGATGTCGATGATCCTATAAATCAGTTCGAGGACGAGCCAACCAGGCAAGACAATTCAATGTCTTCATACTTTCAGTTTTTTATGGATACATTAGATTTGAGGTTTGTATCCTTAAAGTCTCATTTGACTTCTATGGGAACTCAACAGTTGAAGAATCAAATGGAAAATCAAGCTCATTGTGAAGCAATGGAAAATAGATTCAATGCAATAGACGAGAGACTCGATGCACTAACTCGTGGTGTTGCTTTCTTGAGAGCACATTTTTCTCCTCCCGATCCACCGATGGATGATTGACCTTGCCTTGCTAGTTTTCTTAGTTTGAATGTTAAACCTAATATTGTCTTAAACATTTTGATGAATTTATGTATTTGAATATTTGGATGTTTGTTTTGAATATTTGGTTGTTTGGTTTGTTTGTTTGTTTTGGATGTTTTTGATTGATTATGAATGATATTTAGTATTTGAACTTAAATTGATGATTTATTAGTTTATGCATCATTTACATTTTAGTTCAATTATAACCAAATCCCCATTACATATTGTTTATGACTATTGATTTTATGGACTAATGACTAATATTTCTCTTGACTTTGATCTTAACAACTATATACATATATATACATCAATTTGGCAAACTTATTTTAAAATGAATCATAGAATCTTTTTGATTTAAGAAAAAGGAGGAGAATACAGTAAGGGGGAGTGGGAGTAAATTTTATAAAAATGATTTTTCAAAACAAAATCTTAAAATTTCAAAAATATTATGTTATATCAAAAAGGGGGAGATTGTTGAAAACATTTTTGATGTTTCGATATAACAAATAAAGTGTTAATGAATTTTAACATTTTATATTCGATTTAAATATAATACTCGATTCAATTAATCGAATATCACAAATATTACTCCAAGTTTTTCAAATATCAATTTTACTCCTTATTTAAATGAAAAATTGTGTTTCACTCTTAAAATATTTTTGAAGTATTTTTTACAAAGTATCAAACTACAATCGAGTCAAAATGAGTTTTTAATAGGAAGGTACCGATACCTCTTTAACGAGTATCGATAACCCTCAAACATCGAATGCAAAATAGGTACTGATACCCCATAGGGCAGCGATACCCTTTTATATAGAGGTACCGATACCTAGCCAAAAGGTACCGCTGCCCCTCATTTGGTTTTGACTCCGAGAAATAACAAAATACAAAATGTGTACTGAGACCACGATAGGTATCGAAACTTATTTACATAGTTATATCAAAAAGGGGGAGATTGTTAAAAACATTTTTGATGTTTCGATATAACAAATAAAGTGTTAATGAATTTTAATATTTTATATTCGATTTAAATATAATACTCGATTCAATTAATCGAATATCACAAATATTACTCCAAGTTTTTCAAATATCAATTTTACTCCTTATTTAAATGAAAAATTGTGTTTCACTCTTAAAATATTTTTGAAGTATTTTTTACAAAGTATTTCAAACTACAATCGAGTCAAAATGAGTTTTTAATAGGAAGGTACCGATACCTCTTTAACGAGTATCGATAACCCTCAAACATCGAATGCAAAAGAGGTACTGATACCCCATAGGGTAGCGATACCCTTTTATATAGAGGTACCGATACCTAGCCAAAAAGTACCGCTACCCCTCAATTGATTTTGACTCCGAGAAATAACAAAATACAAAATATGTACCGATACCACGATAGGTATCGAAACTTATTAACAAAATAACAAGATACCCCCTTGAGAGGTACCAATACCTTTGGTTTTGTAACGGTCGAAATATTTGAATTTTATACATGTAGTATCGATACCCCTATGAAGGAGTACCGATACCCATACGCTCCCAACAACTTTTTGAAGTGGATTTCACACCACAATGGCTCTATTTACTCCACCAAGATCCCCCAACGTCTAAAATTGATCTGAGGTGTATTTAAACAAGTTCTTGGAGCCATTGATGATTAAGAGAAGCTAGAGAAACGAAAGAGAAAGCCTTAAACATCAAGTTTGAGCAATTCAAGTCAAAATCCTTTCAATATTCATTTTGCTTTCAAGAACACAATTTGTGCTCAATTGTATTCATCTTTGAGTATTCTTTCTTTCTTCTATAATTGTGCAAACATTCTACCTTGTGAGGTTTTTCTGTAAGTATGCAAAGTTTGTAATTTTCTCTTTGAGATAGAGTGTTCTCAAGAATTTGAGGTATAATTCTTGAGTGAGTTGTAAGGTTACTCTTTGTCCTCAAAAGAAAGACAAATTAGTGAATTTGTGGAAAATCCTTAGTGTGGATAGCTAAGGTAGTGGACGTAGACTTTGGTTGACAAAGTCGAACCACTCTACATCGCTATGCAAATATTTTCAATTTTCTGTCAAAGCTTCCACCAAAATTTTAATTGCCAATTCACCCCCTCTTAGCCGATTCATCCGATCAATTAGCTCAACAAGCTTGACTCATTAGAAGGTCTAACAATCATGATACGATCTTTGAAAAAGCTCTATCCATTTCTGCCACAACCGAGAAGATGACTTCCACTTCTGGCTCGTTCCACATGGAAGACTCCAAACAGATCGACAAGCCTCCATACTTCAATGGAGACAACTACCGTCATTGGAAGAAATTAATGAATCTATTCATCCAATCCAATCCAATGATCTAATTGCATGGGAGATGATCGAGAACAACTACTCTTCTCTAAAGAAGAAGACGAAGGAGTGTAATGCCATGGAACGAATAAAACGTCCAACAAAATTCTAAGGCCATGCACATGTTGTATTGTGCACTTGGTCCCGATGTTTATGAAGGAGTTTTTTCTTGTTCAAATGCCAAGGAGCATTGGAATAAGCTCGACGAACTTCATGGTGACAAGAAAGTAGAACCACTAAAGGTAGTGTGCTTAACGGCTCTTGAAGAGTCAAAGGTATATTCTAACTCAAGTGAATCTAATTCATATTCTTTTAATGAGTTAAAAGTTGCCTATGATTAGTTGTATTTGGAATTTGAGACCATGAATTCCAAATATAAGAAATTAATTTCAAAATTTAAAGTTGAAAATGATTTGATTTCGAAAGCAAAAGTTAATTTTGAAAAACAAAATATAACTTTGAAAAATGATTTAGAGCTTTCAAAAATCAAAATCAATGATTTAGAAAAAGAAAATTTTGATTTGAAAGTTAAGCTTGAAAGCTTAACAAAAGAAAAAGATTTAATTTCTAGAAACAATTCAATATGTTTAAAAATGGCAAAATGCTTACATTGCCATTTTCATGGTCATATGGAACATACTTGTCCTTTAAAGAAAGGAAAACGTTTTAAAATTAGACAAGTATGGGTTCCTAAAGGAACAAAGGGCATTGAAACTAAAGTCTAAGGATCCAAAGCAATTTGGATACCAAAATCCAAATGAATGTCTCTTGTAGGTGTGTGGGAGCAATGGTGATGAAAGTGAAGATATTCAAATGCTCTAGTCACAATTGGAAAGGAATGGGTAACCTCTAAGCTTAATGTTTTTGTTTTGATTAATTAGTTGCCTATTTGTTGTAAGCATGCATGAGTTTGATTTGAAATGATTTTATGTTTTCTATCTCATGTATATTAAAAACAATTGTGATGAACATTTTCTAAAGTTTTAATGATTTTTCATAAATATTTGTTCATCATAATGAATTTTGGTCAAAATTGGTTTTAATGCTTTGTTTTTACAAATTTTAATTTTTGGCCTTAATTTAAATGTGTATGCAAGTTATTTATTGCAAATGATATCTCTCTAACAATTGATATCAATTTTTTAAATGCATAACATTTTTGGATAGCTTGATGCACATGCACTTAAATTCAACAATTGGTATTGCATAAAGTATTTTAGACTTGAATATATTGAATTTCTTGTGCTACTAACATGTTTGTTCATCTTTGTTGAAATTCAATGTCTTTTAAGTGCCATGCCTTTAAAGTCAAATTTTTTGTTTGGAATGCATTTATTGAGGGGGAGCTTTTGATTTTTCAAATGATTTTTACGCTAAAATTACCACATACTCTTCATTGTTATTTTTGAACTTTAAAGTTGAATTATTTTTTATATTACAAAAAAGGGGAGAAGTATGAGTTTGAAAAAAATTCAATTTATCAATGAAAAAGGGGGAGCTTTAATATTTTCCAAATATTTCTCTTTTTCATGAAATATTTTTATTAAGGGGGAGTTTTGCTAAAAAACAATTTTCAAATGTTTTGTTATATCAAAAAATGGGAGATTGTTGAACCATGTTTTATAATATTTTGATATAACAAATTAACGTAAAATGTTTTTGGACTTGATTGAATTTATTCAAAGTTTTCAAAAATAATTCAAAGTCCATTAAAATAGAATTTGAGCACAAAACGTTTTTCTAGGTACGAAGTACCGATACTGTTCACGTGGTACCGATACCAAAGGTAAGAGAAGTATTGATACTATCATGTGTTTTCCAAATTGCTCAAATTCCAAAATGCAAAATAGGTACCGATACTACTTTACACAGTAGTATCGATACTGGTCAAGATCAACGGCTAGTAACGATTAGTTGATTTAAAAATTATAAAGGAGGTACCGATACTCATTAAAGGAGTATCGATACTCCTTGTCCTGGGTAATTTTATTTTGCAAAAAAATAATCCCCAATGGCTATAAACGACCACAAACATATTCCAACATATAAAAACAAGTTGAGGACACTTGAAGAAGATTACCAACACCTGTCCAAGCACTCATACACAAGGGAAAAGTTTTTCAATCTTTATTTTCTTTCTCTTGTAAATATTAGTGTGTGAGCTTAATTGTATATCTTTAGGTCTTGTTTTTGTGAGCTTAAATCTTTGTAAACACATCATTTTTAGAGGTTTTTCTTGTTTACATGTTTTACCTTTCTAAAAGGGGATTGGTTCTAGCATAGCTTGTGAAAAGTTAGGGAGTTGTAAATGTTATCTCTTTATCCTGCAAAAAGAAATAACAAATTAGTGAATTTGTTAGAAAATCCTTAGTGAGGAGCTAAGGTAGTGGATGTAGACTTAGTTGAGAAGTAGAACCACTATAAATCCTTGTGCCAATTTTCTTATCTTTTTAATCTCATTACTCCCTAAACTCAAAAAGTCAATTCACTCCCTATTGGCAATAATCGGTTGATCAATTGAGCTTCATCGATAATCCTAACATGCTTTCTAATTATTTTTTTCTAAGTATCGACTAATTAAAAAGATAATTATACTACCTCCGTCTACTAAAATTGTCCCTTATTGACTTTTTTGTTAATTTTTTCCAACTTAGACTATTTTTTTATTTAAAATTTATTATTTATAAAAATATGAAAAAATAGTTTTTTAAAACCTTGAATCAAGTAATTTTGAAATATATATTTTATAGAATTTAATTTTTCAAAATATTTAAAATAATTGTAGTCAAAGTTTAAAAATTTTTACTTTTAAAAAGTCAATAGGAGACAATTTGAGTGAGACGGAGGGAGTAATAAGTTTCGACATAAAAGATAATTAGAAAACTTATAAGTTTTGACTAATTCAAAACTTGCAACTCTCCACTAATTTAAATTTTGTAGGTCTCGATTAATTCATTAAGAATATTTTGTATAAGTGTTGATGATATACCTATATATTATTTGTATATATTATGTGTAATATATCTTTTGATATTTTTTAAATTTTAATAATTTATAAGTTATCATTTTAGAACCTACAATATATATTCAATTTTTTAATTTTTAATAGTTTTAGTATTTCTAATATTTTTATTTTTATTTTTATTATTTTTTATATTTAATTTTTTGAATATTTGAACAATTTTATATTTAAAATTTAAAATAATTTTTAAAAAAATAAATAAACCCTTAAACTTAAAAATATTCAATTTGACCATCGAACAAAACTAAAAAAAACCAATTTGGCCCATATATCATGTCATTAATCACATCATCAATCACTTTGACTTGTCACATGAATATCGTGAACTGTCATATTAACATCATAACGATCAATGACGAAAAATGTTATTTAAAATGTCACAATAAATATATTTTTTGAATTGAAATATTACATTAAAAAAAATATGAGATACACTTTAATTTTTTTTTAAAAAAAAAGTACACGAGGCTGGTGCCTTTTTGCCAATAATAATATTATCATTACAAAAGTCTGCATGTGAATGGACATGAGTTGGTTAAGACAGAATATTTTCTTTTATGATTCCATCATTAAATTTTGAATTGAGATAAAAATAAAAAAAAATTATAAATTAATATTTATATTCAAATTATATATTGTTAATCCTTATCTTAATTTTTAATTTTAATTATTGAAATTTGGTCTAATTTATTTGATGTTAATCATATACAACTAATAAAGCCAAACATACAATTTTAATCATTGAATTTCTTTAATTAAATAAAAAAAAGTGGTTTTATATTTTTAAATAATAAATAAGGTCAACATCAAAATACTATAATAATTTGGCCAAGCCCTCAAAAACCCCAAACCAAAACAGAATTTTTCCAAAATCTTCCAAATTAAAAAAATTGTGTACAAATTCTAATTCCCCCAGATTTTCATATTAATATTTTTGTTTAATTCGTTCTGGTGGGATTTCCACCTTGTAACGTTAACCTCACGTTTGGTGGGAGAGCCAATGGGTAATCCCACGTGGTCCAACTAGCTGTCTTCCAATCAGAAAATAGGTGGCTTGGCTTACTGGCTCCAGCCGTGGAGAAAGAAATTGGGCTCGGCTTTTTTACTCTTTCCTTAGTTATCTACTTCTTAATTCAATCTTGATTTTTATTTTGGCATAACAATGAAAATATCTCCTGGGTTCATACAAAAGGTTACTTTATACCTTTTTTTTTTTAGCATTTTATCCCTTGTATTTTAATTTTTGGTTAAAATAGACGTTGTTAGATAAAAACTGTTAGTTGACTAACAGTCGACATATATTGATGGCGAGATATTTTTACATATGTTTAATTGATGACGTGATATATATTGATGGCGACATATATCCCTTTTAATTTGGATGGAGAACTTTAATTGGTCATTGGTCATTGTATTTTTGTGATAGAGATGAAAACATAAGGGGTGTGAAGTAAGTGGAGAGGTCTCTCTTCTTCGTCGTGGTTGAGAGATATTTATAGTGACCTTAGTTGATGGTGTGATGCATAAGATAACTTTGACTACATGTAGGTTACCAGGTTAAATAGATGTGGTTGTCAGATCTCGAATTTTGATCTAGCATATCACATAGGTCTGTTAAAGGATTTATTTATATACTCTAAGATACTCATGTATCCAGAGTATGTGGATTCCTTGGAAGCTCCGGTAAGTGAAGGAGTTTATCTGGAGGTCTCGGCTTGTAGAGAGCTAACAATTTCTGGAGGTGACCTTCGAAGGTATAACATTTGTGCCTCATTGACTGAGGGAATGTCATAAAGTGACTTGATTCGAGACTTATGGTGTAAAGTATAGCAATCACCTCTTATTTTTGTTCACATCTAAACGCTCTTATGATGTATTATCGATACTTTATAATATATATTTTTTATTAATCTGGGGTAAGTACAAGACAATATTTATTCAAAGAAAACTCTTAACCATTTGACATTGAACGCTCACACCTCTAACATTCATGGTTTTCGAATTCGGGACCTCAAAGAATTACAACAATACCTTTACCATTGAGGTCACTTGGATCATGCTTTGAAATATGTTATACGAAAGTGTTTTCATTATTTTTTTTGGGAGATCTTTGATGTTTCATGAAATATTATCTAGAGATTTTTCAATGTAATGTTGGTTTGATGATCTCAACGCTTAATGCGGAGCTATCCTTGATATTCTGGCGAGAGCAGTGTAAAATTTTATTTGCTTCATGTAATAGCGGAAGTTATTCATGCTCACAAAAGTAATTTTACTGTGAATTTAAGGTAAAGAATCTCAAAAAAGTATGTTGATACTCCATTATAAATGTACGCGGATGATCTCGACGGTATAACAGAAGAAAGTATCTCCGTCATGTCATGGTGTGTAGGCTTCTCCACGCAAAGTCCTCGATGCTAGATGTACAAGTATTAATCACGTGAAATGAGCGCTAGTGAAGAAAACAAAAACATCATGAAGGTGATATTTAATTGATCATCCAGTTTAAACTGGAATTGAATTCCAAGGTCCTACAGGGAGTGAACCCAGGTCGCTGGATTCAAAGTCCAGAGTGCTAACCACTACACCATAGAACCAATTGTTTATCACTTTTTTATTCTCCAATTGGGTTCTTTTGATATTATTTTATTGTTTTTCTTGAAGCAAGATTGAGCTTTTTCCATGGGAGAACTTGTTATGAGGCTCATACGAAGCATAAGACCACTACAGGACTAGAAGAAACCCCATTCTCTTCCAAGTCCAATCAGTGCAACACCTTCTCTTCTCCATCTTCTTCTTCAACTTCTAGTAAAGGCAGGTGGCGGTGGCGGTGATATTGGCGGAATATGGCTCAATCTCTTTGTTGTTCATTATGACATATTATTTGAATTAATTTCACGAAAAAATTATATTTAAAGTATACAACATTACCATTATAAAATCAAGAATAGAACCTGATAGCATCTAAGATCAAGATATGAGAAAACACAATAAAATAATGTTGCTTTAATGATTCAAGCCGGAACACGAGAGTAAAATTTAAGTCATGTATGCGGGATTTTGTTGGTTTACAATTTTTGTCATTTTTTTCCTGGTATCGGAATACCATACTGAAATTATTTTAAATTTTGAGAGAGTTTTATTTATTGTTTTCATTTTGGGTCAATAATCATGAACCAATTAATGTTTTATATTTTTCAGGGGCCAGTCAAGCTGCATTTATCACTCCTCGACAAGTGACGTGTGGTTTGGGCACTCGTCTGCTCCAACCACCTGCTGCAGCAAAACATTATGATCTTTTATGTAGTATTTTTAAGAAATATATTATTACATATTTATTTTTTATGTAACATAAATTACTATAAAATAAAATATTAGACAATCTTTTTCAACAAAAAAAATTAGATTTTTATTAAAAACAACATTTAAATATTTATTAGAATTAGTTTCATCTCATCTCTTTTTTTCGTCTATGTTAATCGACTACGGCATTAACTTTAATATTTATTGTCGATAGCCGATATTTTTTTATTGTCTTTTTCTTTTCTATATCTTATCTTTATTTTATTTTGTTTTTTAATTTTGGGTAAACTATTCCAATGGTCACTAATATTTCAGATAGTTTTCGTTTTCACCACTGATGTTTTAAAAGTTACAAATCGGTCACTACCGTTATCGTTTGTTACAAATTGGCCAATCGCCGTTAACAGGAGTGACGAAAAACACATGTGGCCTATTAACAACAGTTAACATGCTTACCTGGATGGTATAATTATACAAATAGTCCATGTTATTTATATATTCTTTTAATTTGATCATAGTTTTAATAAATTAAAATATATTTATTTTTAATTCTTATAAATACTGATATATTTTTATACAAAATAATTAAATGTTTTTTTAGTTATAAAAATAAAAAAAATTAGCGTGATGATATTATCATTATTGATATGATGAAAAATTAGTACTAAATCATGCTCTATATAGGAAAGCAATTTTAAATGAATCGTTACCAAAGAATTCATTTTTCTTTTCCCCATTCGATATATCGTAAAGTTGTTACTTTTATTGATACTTCCTGTTTCATGGAACATGTGTTTGTATTTACAGTAAATCATTTCTGTTGGTGCCAATACTTTTTGCCATTGATCAATGCAGGTTTTCAAATCCTATGGTTGGACGCTACCTTCGATTTTAATTTCGTTGTTGTTTGGCACTGGCCCGAAAGCTTTCCTCATGGCACTAGCACTTCCACTTGGGCAGTCGGTGATAACTTTGGCCTTCAAAACGATCTCAGGAAAGCCATGAAGCAAGCAGAAGCTTAATACCAAGGTGAGGAAATTGAAAAAATACGCATCGCGACGTACCGTGAGAAATGTTAAAAGGGTGAGAGAACATGAAGGCTCGAAGAATAGAAAGAGAGTGAAGGAGGTCAATCATGGACTGTCGATGACGATTCTCTCAACGAGAGTGACCAGGTACGAGTAGCTTTGTATGATGGGACGAGCTCAATGGCAGGGGATCGATGAGAACACCGTCAGCAATTGAAAATGGACGACAACAGACCGCAAAGGTGAAGGACAAGTCTAATATGGAACAAAGCAAAAGCAATGAACCTTTTCTGTTGAGATTGTTGATTGCTGTGCTCCCATTTTTAAGTTCATGGACAAGTTGTTTTGGTGACTACGTTTACTACAAGCCTAGTAGTGGAACATGACATCTTTGATTTCTTGTGTGCAGCATATTTGCTCGTTTCGGTTCCGATTCTCAGCCGTGCTTGAGGCCGGAATAACACGTGTATGCGTGTGAATAATACTTATTGAGAATTGATTCAAACCACACTATTTAGTTCCATTTTCTTAAATTCGATTTGATTTTCAACATTTTTGGCAACGATTCATTTAAAATTGCTTTCCTATATAGAGCATGATTTAGTATTAATTTTTCATCATATCAATAATAATAAATCACGCTATTTTTTTTTGTTTTTATAACTAAAATTCATTTAATTACTTTTTATAAAAAGATATCATTATTTAGAAGAATTAAAAATAAATATATTTTAATTTATTAAAACTAGGATCAAATTGAAAGAATATATAAATAACATGGACTATTTGTGTAATTATACCATCTAGGTAAGCATGTTAACTGCTGTTAACAGGCCACGAGTGTTTTCCGTCATGCCTGATAACGGCGAGTGACCAATTTGTAACAAACGATAACGGTAGTGACCGATTTGTAACTTTTGAAATATCAGTGGTGAAAACGAAAACTTACCCAAACATTAGTGACCATTGGTGTAGTTTACCCTTTAATTTTCAATAAGTCTGTCTGTGTTGCACGTTTTCATCTATCTTTATGGCACATTAATTTCTTATGCTTTTTGATATGGTTTTCAATTCTTTAGCCCTTTTTTCATTTATCTTTTCTTTTCCAAGGATTGATTTGACATCACTACGACTGATCAAGATATCACTTATCTGATATCTTGTTGATTTTTTCTACTTTGGACTCTCGGATTGGATTTGAATACCCGATTTATGTTCGTAGATAGCAAGTGATATTAGGGATAAATAAAACTCAATTCGACTTAAAATTTCAATATCTTTTATTTAACTTAAATTGATTTTGATTTGTAATTATAAAAATTTAACTTGAATCGAAATATTTTAAATTCAAGTCAAGTTATAAAAATATATAATATTTATAATAAAATTTAGTGAGAAACTCGAATAACTCGATTCGACTGGACTCGAATTAAACTCGACTCAAAAACATTTCAAATAAACTGTGTTATAAAAAAGGTAAACTACTACAATGGTCACTAATGTTTGAGTAATTTTTTGTTTTCACCACTGATGTTTCAAAAGTTACAAATCGGTCACTACCATTATCGTTTGTTACAAATTGGTCACTCGTCGTTAACAGGAGTGACGGAAAACACACGTGGCCTGTTAACAGCAGTTAACATGCTTACCTGGATGGTATAATTACATAAATAGTCCATCTTATTTATATATTCTTTCAATTTGATCCTAGTTTTAATAAATTAAAATATATTTATTTTTAATTCTTATAAATAATGATATATTTTTATACAAAATAATTAAATGTTTTTTTAGTTATAAAAACAAAAAACTTAACGTGATGATATTATTATTATTGATATGATGAAAAATTAGTACTAAATCATGCTCTATATAGGAAAACAATTTTAAATGAATCCCTTCTAACTTTGATCATGAAACTTGCACTAACAGCTCTTATCTATACTCTTTGGGATGAACGCAACAAACGTTTGTTCCAAGATCGATCCAGAAACTTACAAGATCTTCTCCTTCCCATTAAGGATAATGTTAGACTACAATTGAGTGATAGGAATATTAATAGGAATGATAGTGTTAATATTACTCTATGTGAGCATTGGGGTATAGAATGATATGATTCTTTTTGTATAAGCTGATATTTGTTTCTGAACTCTGATGTTTTTTGTAATAGATTCTGTTCTTGGATAAAAAAATAACGAATTATCAAAAAAAAATTTAAATGAATCGTTGCCAAAGAATTCGTTTTTCTTTTCCCCATTCGATATATAGTAAAGTTTGTTACTTTTATCGATAGTTCCTGTTTCATGGAACATGTGTTTGTATTTACAGTAAATCATTTCTGTTGGTGCCAATACTTTTTGCCATTGATCAATGAAGGTTTTCAAATCCTATGGTTGGACGCTACCTTCGATTTTAATTTCGTTGTTGTTTGCCACTGGCCCGAAAGCTTTCCTCATGGCACTACCACTTCCACTTGGGCAGTCGGCGATAACTTTGGCCTTCAAAACGATCTCGGGAAAGCCACGGAGCAAGCAGAAGCGTTATGCCAGGGTGAGGAAAGTGAAAAAATACGCATCGTGACACACCGTGAGAAATGTTAAAAGGGAGAGAGAACATGAAGGCTCGAAGAATAGAAAGGGAGTGAAGGAGGGTTATCAATCATGGACTGTCGATGACGATTCTCTCAACAAGAGTGACCAAGGAATGAGTAGCTTTGGTGGATGGGATGAGCTCGATGGCATGTGATCGATGAGAACATCGTCAGCAGTTGAAAATGGACAACAACAGACCGCAAAGGTGAAGGACAAGTCTAGTATGGAACAAAGCAAAAGCAATGAACCTTTTCTGTTGATATTGTTGATTGTTGTGCTCCCATTTTTAAGTTCATGGACAAGTTGTTTTGGTGACTACGTTTACTGCAAGCCTAGTGGTGGAACATGACATCTTTGATTTCTTGTGTGCAACATATTTGCTCGTTTCGGTTCCAGTTCTCAGCCGTGCTTGAGGCCGGAATCACACGTGTATGCGTGTGAATAATACTTATTGAAAATTGATTCAAACCACACTATTTAGTTCCATTTTCTTAAATTCGATTTGATTTTCAACATTTTCAGCATTTTGGCAACGATTCATTTAAAATTGCTTTCCTATATTGAGCATGATTTAGTACTAATTTTTCATCATATCAATAATAATAATATCATCACATTAATTTTTTTTGTTTTTATAACTAAAAAACATTTAATTATTTTTTTATAAAATATATCATTATTTATAAGAATTAAAAATAAATATATTTTAATTTATTAAAACTAGAATCAAATTGAAAGAATATATAAATAATGTGGACTATTTGTGTAATTATACCATCCAGGTAAGCATGTTAACTGTTGTTAACAGGCCACGTGTGTTTTCCGTCACGCCTGTTAACGGCAAGTGACCAATTTGTAACAAACGATAACGGTAATGACCAATTTGTAAGTTTTGAAACATCAGTGGTGAAAACGAAAATTTATCCAAATATTATTGACCATTAGTAATTTATCCAAAAAAATTCATCAACTTGAATAACTTAAATTTTTTTATTCAATTCGACTCGTTGATCCCTAAATCATAAACACGTATAGATAAAAGGATGGTTGTGATCAAAATTTGCGTCATCGGGCATCAGGGAAACGCCATGCTGATGAAATTTCAAAAGGGTTTTAACTTAAGCATAAGGAAAGTGGAGGGTCTTTAATTGGCGAGGCCGCCAACTCTTGCCCCCGTTTGACCCTCCCAATGTTTTAAACAAATCTCTTCTCTATAAATAATCATTCATTCATTCATTCACAAAGCCAAACAAACAATCAAAATGACTGAGAAACAACATTGTTGTGTTGGTTTAAATGAGCCAAGATTGGCGGTGAGGAAGATTTTGGCTAGGCCACAGCATGGAGGAGTTGGAGCTATTGTAAGAAGAAGCATTGGCAGGTTCGTGCTTTTTTTTTCCCCATTAAAATGAATGATTCTTTTACCGATTCGACTTGTTTAGATTAAAGGGTATCTTCGTTTTTGCAGGTTTGAGTTACGATACTTTGATCCTTTCCTTGTTTTGGATGAATTCTCAAGTCCATGCTCTGTTTTCACGTAAAGTAATTTCATCTAGTTTTAGCATTATTTTCATGTTTTTAAAACGTTTTGATTCTGAAAATTGCAGTCACTGCACCAGCTGGATTTTCCGATCATCCACACAGAGGTTTTATTTTCATGCTTCCCCCCCCCTTAAAATGTGCACTCTGATTCTGAAAATGGATATATATATATATATATATATATATATATATATATATATATATATATATATATATATATATATATATATATATATATATATATATATATATATATATATATATATATATATATATATGTATACTCTGTTTCTTTTTGTTTAACAGGATTTGAGACAGTCACCTATATGCTTCAGGTATAGAATTTTGACCATTCAAGGAATACATTTTTATGTTTATGAACTTTTAGATTAATGTCTATTATAATCAAAAGATTAAACATTGTAAAATCATTGCTTTTCCTGTGTCTTTTTCATTTTCATTCTCTATTAGTCTGTACCAAGGTTTACGCATTAAAAAAATCAAATCAGATGTGCTTGTTCAACTTAAAATAAAGCAACTGATGAGGTTTCAACCGATGACAGATGTCTCCATAATGATATATTTAGTTTTTTATTTCTATATATTCAAATATATAAGCCTTTGGTAGGGATATATTTGAATTTTCTTTTCTTTCCATTAGGGCTCAGTCACACAGGAAGATTTTGAGGGGCATAAGGGGACCATTGGAGCAGGTGATGTCCAGTGGATGACTGCTGGAAGAGGTATGTGCACTCTGAGATGCCTGCACCACAAGGAACCCAAAAGGGTCTTCAACTTTGGGTCAACCTCTCCTCCAAATATAAAATGTAAGTTCCATTTCGAAAATATTGATTTTAAATCGTAAATTTGTTAAAGTTAACTACATAAACCAATCTGATTGAACTCAAACTCGATTCAAAGATGTTTGCACTTCATCTATCTTTATTTTGAATTTTAATTCATGGTTTATTAAGTCCAAGTAAGCTTTGTTGTACCAAAATATTGCAGTTCAAACAATCGAACAAAAAGTAAATATTCTTGAAAGTGGCCTTGAATTCACCCACTTTAGCATATCTTTATCCATGAAATGGCATATTGCTTGTCCCACTAGCTACACATGAAATCCAAGCCTCTTTTGTTGCATATTGTCAAAACCTGTAATAAATTTGATACTGTTCTTCTAGGTTGTCATAAATATATCAAATACATGTATAATTGTTCAATCTTCGTCTTCATGTTATTATTCACCGGATTGAACCGAAGTATCAAGAAATGTCAAGCAAGGACATTGCAGAAGCCACCAAGGATGGGATCAAAGTTAGAGTTATAGCCGGTGAAGCCTTGGGGAAAAAGTCACCAATCCTTGCTAGGGGAAAAAAAAACTATATTTGAGAGTTTGATGGTATGAATCCAAGTTGAGACACGGTTTAGTGGTAAGGTGCTAGAGCTTTCTGTTTTTTCCCAGCAACATAAATTTAATACCCAGTAAATGCATATATTTTGTAATTTCATATTTAGCCAAATGAAATAATGACTTGATAATCATTAAGTAAAAATTATATAAAATTAATTCAAAAATTATTTTAACTTTTTTATTGACATGACATTTATCACCTTTGCATATATAGTACCATCACATCAATATGCTACACAATATAAGATTATCACAACATTTTCATACGTTATCAATAGTGAACTAATAATTTCCATCCATATGGACTCTTTAACCCTAAAATGAAACATTAGAAGTTAATATGCTCTATAAAAAAGGGACAAAACCAACTATTTTGCCAAACGTTTAAAAGCGTTCTTTTATCATTATGCGACTAGTTTTTTTTAAAAAAAATTAAGGTTATAATATTATTTAGGAAAAAGAAAAAAAACTCACTAAATATGAAATGTCTGGTAGATTCGGGTAAATTCGAATAGTAACATGTTAATTTAGTGCAGATAAAAACAAATTCAGATTTTAAAATAGAACTGCAAATCTATAGTTGAATTTTGCAATTTTACCTATTGGAATCCACTACTTAACATCCACCCACTTCACATGTTAGGGAAAAGAAATATCGAAGGAAGATCCTGAAGGATGTCGTACGGACTTCAACTGCAGGCATCATGTAACAATTTTATCATCAAGTTGATTGTTGTACATAACCTGGAAAGTAACATCGGGTTTAACAGTCTCACATCCATACCAACCAAAATAGGCTAAATTTATGAAGTTCAATGTACTAACTTCAAAGTACATGCAACTTAAGGATATGAGAATACTGTTGCATAGGGACACAGCCTTTTACTTGACATGCAAACTAAAAGCTCAACACTAACACAACCTCAAATGTTCTAACAGCAAAAAAAAAAAAAAAAAAAAAAAAAAACGAAGTATTTTGATCTGAAAGATGAAATCTCAAGTAAGAAAATTTTAGGCAGCTCCCTTTCCTTTCTTTCTCTGGAGCTTTTTCATGTAGAATTCCAGCTCTTTGCCCTCCAAGATATGCCTGTAAAACCCCTTCGGCATCATATTAAAATATGAGTGGTAATAGTTATTGTTACCAAATAACTACTTGTCCTGCATATCAAAGAGATTAGTGAATGGTAAAACTATAATGACGGCTATCTAGTCACATTTAACAGGTCAAACAAAGCAGTTGTAGCCTTGTAGGTACTGAGAATAAAAGGTAAGAGGTTAGGGGAACATGATTTAAGGATTATGTAGGAAGGCATTTAAGAGATGATATACCCGTCAGCACGGCCACACTGGCCAGGCCTTGAAGAGATGCAAGCCAGTAAACGACCACTACTGAATTGGTCCTCAATATGGGGGTCAAGCTTGCGACTCTATTGACGCTTCTCCAGCTTCCTCAAGACATGGTTGCTCTTCTTCGCCTCTTCAGTAGCAGTTTCACCTTCCTATAGGCAAATAAAGTGAAACAATGTAAAACTGCAAACAGCAAGATCCTCAGTTGAGGATTAAAAGAACCACGTCATTAGTCTTAAACTTAAATCTTGCCTAAGTTATCATACGCATTGATAGCCATAATAGTGAGGGCAAATTGCAACAAGAACAGCTGTGCAGAGACAAACTGTAACTTGCAAGAAAAGGTAAAGAAAAACTAAAATCAGCACCTCACAAAAACAAAATAAAGACGTGCTAAAGTGGACAACAAGAAGGTTCAGTTTCCAGATGACAAAAAAATACTAAAAGAAAAATATATCAGAATGACTACAAACTTACTCTAAAATAATTAATTCGTCAACATAGCAATTAAACTATTGTTATTGAAGCAAAATCTATGAGATGCAAACAGAAAAATTAAAGTCCTACCTCTCCCTCTTTTTTGGCTCCTCCAGCTGCTGCTTTCTTCTTGCGACCAATGTCAACACCATAGTGCTGGAGTTACCACTGCTTGAATTGAGCAGCATCAACCTGAACAATGGCACTCTTCACCAAAGTTTGAGTACGAACTAGTTCGTTGTTAGATGCATTGTATACCACATCCAAAATCCTGGTCTTCCGAGTCACTGCCTCACTTCCCCATGAGTAGCTTCCCTTGTCAAGCCTCAGTGCACGCCACTTCACATTTCCACCACGAACACGAATCTGCCTTACGGTCTTGTTGCTAGACAGCTTTGTGTTTGCAGGTTGCCTTCCGAGCACATACCTTTTTAAGATAAACCCACAAAATTAGAAAATTAGAATAAACTTGGACAAAAAAACATCAAGTGAATCAACCCAATAATAATGGGAGAAAAAACAGACAAGGTCTCTGGAGCTAAACAAACTAGAATGGTTGAACTTTAACAGTCATAAAATAAATAGCATAGTTGATGGTAACGATAAGGAACTTGAATCTATTAACCAAAACCATTCTTGATAAAATTGCTCCGAGATTTTCAGTAACACTAAAATGAAGCAATGTCTAAAACTAAATTCCAAAATTAGAATATTAGTTCATAAATCAAAAGAATAAAAGCCCCCATTTATCAATCATTTCAAATCAACTTTCTCAGCAACCAAGCAAAGGAAAAAATTATCATAAATGAGTCAAATCACAAGACATAGAGATAGAAAAGGGTTCCGTAGATTACTTTCTCTTCTTCCTCCAAGCCTTCTTTTTTCCACCAGTGGCACGCCTCTTGTGCATGGAATCACGAGAAATACCTATCATAACAAAAGAATAAGAATTAAACCCATTAAAAAAAAGAATGAATCAGAAAATTGCATGATTTAGAATATATTAATAATAAAATAAGTAGAGGGACGTTAGGAATACCCATTTTAGCTGAAGTATAAGCTCACTCCACCTGGGGGAATTTTGTGCGCTGAAACAAGGTTCAAAGGGAATGATAATCTGAGATTTGAAGCTCCGTTATACACAAAAACCCTAGTTTTGGAAATTACTAGTGTGTCCTTTTTGGGTCTGGGTTTATGTTAGGCGATGGATAGATTATAGCCATCCGCCCAATAAAATGTTTGGATCTAATGCTTAGTCCTTTAAGGCCTAACGCCATTGGATGCTTCGGTTAGGGGTGAGTATTTGTTCGAGTTAAGTAAAAAATTTCGAGTTATTCGAGTTGATAAGTTGTATTTCACAACTCAAACTTAACTTGAAATTTTTTTCTAGTCGAGTTTAAGAAATTCGAGTCGAGTTATTCGAGTTTCTATACTAATTTTATTATAATTATTTATATTATTATGACAAGGATTTGTTCTAATTTTTTGATTTTCTCTAACCATAATATATATA
The DNA here is from genome assembly GCF_006381635.1 of Hibiscus syriacus. Taxonomy (NCBI): domain Eukaryota; kingdom Viridiplantae; phylum Streptophyta; class Magnoliopsida; order Malvales; family Malvaceae; genus Hibiscus; species Hibiscus syriacus. The sequence continues at coordinate 470,973 of NW_024062696.1, read as the reverse complement.
TATATATATATATTGTTTTCACATTATAATGTTATTTAATATATCATATATAATATAAAATTATAAAATATATTCATAATATTATATTTTTAAAGAAATTATTTTGAGGGTAAAACATTGACGAGAGTATAAAGGAAATAAATTTATGGAAAGAATGAATTTAAAAACAATTGTAGTCAAAAGACCAAATTGAGTAAAATGCAAAGTTAAGGGACTAAATAAAAAGAGAGAGTACATTTTAATAAAGAAGTAAGAATTGAAGTTACATAGTCTTCTATTATGGTATATGAGCATGTGGTTAAAATTTGGTAAGAAACGAACTTATAATAAAAGACAAATTGAAGAAATAAGAAAATTATGAAAAATTGAGAAACTAAATTAAAAAAATAGAAAATTTATTATCAAAAAGGAAAATTGAAAATACATATATATTCTACTATAGTTTAGGAGCATGTGGTTCAAATTTAGTAAAAATGGACTTACAATAAAGGAGAAATTGAAGGAATAATGAAATCAGGGACTAAATCATAAAATTATCAAAATACTTAGAAATTTTTTTGGTTTTTCGAGTAACTCAAAATTTCAACTCGACTCGAACTCGAAAATCGAAATGATAATTCTAGTTGACTCGAATAACTCAACTCGAATAACTCAAAATTAAAAAAACAATTCGATTCGAGTCGAGTTTTGCTCATCCTAGCTTTGGTATATTAGAAAAGATAAACCAACTTTTAGTCTACGAGCTTGATAACTTTTCCATTATGGTCTTGAACTATTTTTCTGGTCCAACATATCTCTTGGATAGGTAGTTTTTTTTCTTTTGTAGTCTCTTTGATTATGTGATACTCTGATACTTTATCATATATGTGAGCTCATAGTCAACCGTTATCAAAATGAACAAAAATTTAAATTTAAATTAATATTGACCAAATAAAAAGTTTTAAGACCAAGTTGGAAAAAGTTATTAAATTTAATGATTAATATGAACAAAAAAATTTAAGAACCAAGGTGAAAAAAGTTATCAAACTCTTTGTTTCTATCAAGACAGAGATCCCTCATCTACACCTACAATTTTTTTGATGTGATCATGTCAACGCCTCCAGATCCTGAAATCATGCCGCAAGGACCCATCACTCGTGCAAAGGCCAAACTATTCAAGGATGTTCTTTCTTCTAAGTGTATTCATGCTTTTAATACTTTTAATGAAAAAGAACCTTTAAATAATAGGTTATACAACATGTTACGTGTTGCCATTTGATATAATCTATAATTCACATATTTACTTTTAGTTATTTAAGCTCTTCATCTTTATTTATGTTATTTTTGTTTTGTTTTGTAGGAGTAATTCAGTCACACACACATTTATATACCCATCCAAGGTAAGTGAAGAGCCATGTTCACATTTGAAGCATTTACACCTTCATGAATCCATTTGTGGCGTGAATGCATTTATTCCAAGGCATGAATCTCATTATGATGTGAACAATGCAAATTCATCCAAGGCAGCCAAGAGACTTGTTCACCTTCAAGGGATATGAATTCATTTATTCCAAATTCATTCACCAAGCAAATTCATGCATGCATTTAATGCACGGTAAGAGAGGGTGAATTTAATCCAATTGAAACATCCATATCCCGTATACCTTTTCGTACACGAAATCACTATAAAAAGACATTACAAATATATTTTGTTAAATTTAATTACATGCCAGATAAGTTTCAAAGTGATTACTATTGTCCTAATGTTACTGATGAGCCAACCTTAATTGATGATATCTACTGCTACGGCTGCACTCCTTACTTGATTAGTCTCTGCTTTTACATACGCGTGGAAGCAACACACGTTAAGTATTTACTTAGTGAGACATAATATTGTAAAGTGACCTTTATGTATACATAAGTATGTCATATAATTTAGTTCACACTAAATTATATATATTCTTTAAGAATTCTAAAACCCTCCTCAGTTAAACCGTATTTCATTCACAATTATCATAATTATTTTTAGTATGCCTAGCATAACTATCTTTCTTTATATTTTATTTTTTCTCTTTAACTCTTTAGTCATTATTCTTTATTTTCATTGATAGCATCTATTCATACTTATAATGCACCATTATGCATTTTCAGTTATAACATCATTTCATGCAAAAAATGCACCCATATGCATTTCAATTATGGCATCCTTTCATGCCAATAATGCACCCATATGAATTTCAATTATGGCATCCTTTCATGCCAATAATGCACCCATATGCATTTCAATTATGACATCCTTTCATGCCAATAATGCACCCATATACATTAATTTATTCATTCGTTTTAGAGCAATTCATACTCTAAAACTCATTCACAATATCCTTTCCATATATGAAATGAAAACATATTAATTACTGTAAAACATACATTAAATTAAAACATTCTAACTTGACTCATTGTAAATCGTCTTCATCTCAATTACATACAATAAATGTACTCATCTGATAATCCTCGCTAATAAGATGTAGAGATGTCTGGCTAATCAACAACTTTATCTTTCCCCCTTTTCTTGCTAGATTCAGGAGCTTGATTATGATCTACACAATAATCCATTCAAGACATATACCATACCAAATATTAGTATATTCCCTAACATTTATACTTTAATACTTAAAAGTACAATTATTTCAATTTTTATAACAATTTCAATATATCTTATAGTTCCAATCTCATTAGTATATGTACTACTATATTATGTGTTGCATGGTATCGATACCTTTCTTTCAGTATCAATACTACTATACTATGGTACTGATACTCCCTTTCAGTATCAATAATATTTTGATATTTTGGATCCATGGTATCGATACTTCCATTTGTTAGTATCGATACTCCATCAGTATCGATACTACTTGCATCGGTACCGATATTGTTCATCATATTTCTACTTATTTACACATATAGTATCGGTACTGTTCTATCAGTAACGATACCATTGTCCAGATTTACCATTTTTCAGCTCGATTTTCACTTAATTTTCCCCTCTAATCTTATACTTTTACCTCCAACAATTATATTAAACTCCTCTTTACTTAACCCAACTAACTTTACTTCATTTAACCTCTTATACTATCTAGAATCTTCATAGAACAATTCAACTCAAGAATCATATCATTTTTCTAAGCATGTGTATCTCATACTTCTAATATCTTATTCAATCATTTGACAAGTCAATTCCACTAATAGACCTCAATAAAAACACATATATCAACATATCATTCAAAAACCCATTTCCTTAAATCTCATATAAAACATCCCCCACTTATTTTTAATCTTCTTTAATCATTCCTTAAGCTTACATATCACTTAATGTTACCAAAGTAACCCATAATTTAAAGGAAGAACTAGCTAATGGAAGTTTACCTTATGCTAGAGAGGAGAGCCTTACCCACGTGAAGAAGAAGAAAAAGAGTAGAAAATGGCTTACTTTCCTCTTTTCCCCTATTTAAAATCCCTAATCACAATACATTTTAAATTCATTCTCCCTCTTAAAAGACCAAAGTGCCCTATTAATTTATCTATTGATACAAATTAGTCTAAACACTATTCCAAATCATTTTCTCATCTTTTACCAATTATTCAAATAAATCTTAAATTTTCAAAATTTTTTAATATAGTCCCTGACCTGATATTTGGGGTATTACAATTCTACTCTTAAGAAATTTTGTCTCGAATTTAAATAAGTTCCTAGAACGAAGAGGTATGGAAACTACATTCTCATGTCTTCCTCTATTTCCCAAGTAGCTTCTTCAAACTTATGATTTTGCCAGAGTACTTTAACTAAAGGAATCTTTTTGTTGCTCAATTCCTTGATTTCTTTAGCCAGAATCCACACTGGTTCTTCTTCATAAATTAAATCCGATCGGATCTCTATCTTCTCTGGTGTAATAATGTGAGACGAATCTGATCGATATCTTATGAGCATTGATACGTGAAAAACATTGTAGATCCTATCCATATCCGGAGGCAAAACTAATTGATATGCTACTGGTCCGACCCTTTTTAATATCTCATAAGGTCCAATGAATCTTAGACTCAGCTTTCCTTTACGCCCAAATCTAAAAGCTTTCTTCCAAGGCAACACCTTTAGGAACACTTTATCTCCCACTTGAAATTTGATTTCTTTTCTTTTCAAATCAACATAAGATTTCTGCCGATTAGAGGCTATCTTGAGATTTCCCTGAATAATCTTTAATTTCTCCTCTATTTCTTTAATCAACTCCGACCCAACTAGGTCTCGATCTTTTAATTCAAACCAATTTAATGGTGTTCGAAACTTTCTCCCATATAAATCTTCATACGGGGCCATCTTAATACTCAACTGATATTGTTATTATACGTAAATTTCACTAAAGGCAAATACCTTTCCCATGATCCTTTCAACTCAATCACACATGACCTTAGCATATCATCAAGTATTTGATGGTTCGCTCTGATTGTCCATCTGTTTGCTGATGAAAAGTTGTGCTGAAGTTCAATCGAGTACCTAATGCCTCATGCAACGACTTCTAGAATCTTGAAGTAAACCTTGGGTCTCGTTCGGACACTATTGAAATAGGCACTCCATGCAGTCTGACTATCTCTTTTCTATACAACTCTGCAAACTTATCCATCAAGTAATCTACTCGAACTGGAATAAAATGAGCTGCTTTTGTCAATCGATCTTCAATTACCCATATGGAGTCCTTTTTACCCGGAGATAAAGGTAGCCCCGAAACCAAATCCATGTTAACTCGCTCCCACTTGCACTTAGGAATGGATATCGGTTGTAGCAATCTGGAGGTTACTTGATGTTCAGCTTTCACTTGCTTACATGTCAAATATTTTTCCACAAATTTCGATACAACTATTTTCATACCAGGCCACAAATAACGACTTTTTAAATCCTGATACAAGTTATTCTCACCTGGATGCATCGTCAAAGGGCTATAATGTGCTTCATAAAGAATATCTTTCTTCTATTAATCATTATCAGGAATACAAAGTCTTCCCCGATAATATAAACATCCATTCACTCTTATTTCGAAGTCTTTGGTCTTATTATTTTCGACTTGTGCCATTCTCGCCAAGAATTTATCATCTTGACCTTGTAGCTCTTTTATCCGATCTAAAAACATCGACTTTAACATAAACTCAGCAATCAAGGAACCATCTTCCTTTAAGGATATATGCACATCCAAAGCCCGTAGAGAGGCAAAAAGCTTTCGGCTCAGTGCATCCGCTACCACATTTGCCTTTCCAGGATGATAATCGATAATTAGGTCATAATCCTTTAGAAGCTCAATCCATATTCTTTGTCTCAAGTTCAATTCTTTCTGAGTCAAGAAATACTTTAGACTCTTGTGATCCGTATAAATATGGCACCTCTTACCATACAGATAATGACGTCAGATTTTCAATGCAAACACAACTGCTGTCAATTCTAAATCATGCGTCAGATAATTTTTCTCATGATTCTTCAACTGTCTTGAAGCAAAAGCCACAACTTTTCCATCTTGCATCAGCACACACCCCAGTCCATTATGGGATACATCACTGAAAACAACATAGTCTTTTCCCGACTCAGGTTGTACAAGTACAGGGGCCTTTGTTAATATTCTCTTGGTCCTTTCAAAACTTTCTTGGCATTTCTCCATCCAAATAAAAGGTACATCCTTTTGTAACAACTTGGTTAGTGGCAACGCTAACATTGAAAAGTTTTTCACGAACCGTCTATAATAACCAACAAGCCCCTAGAAACTCCAAACTTCATAAATATTCTTTGGGGGTTGCCAATCCACTATAGCTTGGATCTCCTTAGGATCTACTCTTATGCCTTATGTGGAGACGATATGACAAAGGAAAGAAATCTCGGCTAACCAAAATTCGCATTTGGACAATTTGACATACAATTTCTTTTTGCGAAGTGACTGAAGAACCACTCAAAGATGAGCATCATGTTTCTCTCTTGACTTGGAATATACCAAAATATCATCTATAAATACTGCCATGAATTGATCCAAATACGGTTGAACTATTTGGTTCATCAGGTACATGAATGCTGTAGGTGTATTAGTTAAACCAAATGGCATCACTACAAATTCATAATTCCCATATCGAGTCCAAAAAGCTGTCTTTGAGATGTCATCCTCTTTGATCTTTAACTGATGGTACCCCCGACCTTAGATATATCTTAGAAAATACTGTTGCTCCTTTCAATTGGTCAAACATATCATCAATCCTCGAAAGAGGATACTTGTTCTTTATCGTTACCTTATTCAACTGGCGGTAATTGATACATAATCTCATAGACCCGTCATTCTTTTTCACAAACAGCACAGGTGCTCCCCAAGGAGAAACATTGGGTCTTAGAAATCCCTTATCGAGTAACTCTTGTAGTTGGGATTTTAATTCTCTCAATTCAACCAGAACTATACTATATGGAGACATAGAAATAGGTTCGGTACCCAGATAGACCTTAATCTTGAATTCTACCTCACGATCTGGAGGTAATCCCGATAACTCCTTTAGAAAAACATACATAAATTCTCTAACCCTGGGAATATCATTTACTCTAACTTTTGGTATTCGAGTATCTATCACATTGGCTAGAAAAGCTATACATCCTTTCGACATCATATTCCTTGCAGTCATGGCTGATATCACATTTGATGGCAAAATCACTACTATTTCTGAACCTTCGACATCTTTTAGAAACAAACGTTTCTTACGACAATCTAACCATACATAATGTGGAGACAACCAATCCATGCCCAAAATGATTTCAAATTCATCAAAGGGCAACTCCATCAAGTTTGCTGGAAACACAATCCCTTGGATCTTTATATGGCACTTTCTATATACTCGAGTTACTCTCGTACTATGACTCATAGGGTTTATCGCTATCATCTCACTAACAATTGGTTCTAAAGGAATTTCTCTAGCTCTAACCAACTTTGTACTAATGCATGAGTGTGTAGAACCAGGGTCAACTAAAACAAATATAGGCTCATCAAAAAAATGGAAAATACCTGTTATGATTTCAGGGTCATCCCGATCCTCCTTGGTCTTAATATTGTAAATTCTAGCGACTCCCTGAGTCTCTTATCTCTGCATTTAATCCGATTGTCCCTGGATCTATCTCTTCATTTGATTCTATTTGAGGCTGCCACCGATATTTTAGACTGCACCGAATTATCCCTAGATTTCTTAGGGCAGTTTCGGGTAAAATAACCAGTATCGCCACATTGGAAACAAGATCCACTAATAAATATACATACTCCACGGTGTAATTTTCCATAGGTTTGACATAAAGTCCTTTCCCAGATGCTCTACTCGAGCTAGCAGTAAAAGACTGGGATTGTCTATTTTCTATAAAGCTGTTGTAGAACTATCTCTATCAATATATCTGGAACTCGAGCCCTTGCCTCTTTTAACATGATGAGGAGTTGAAGGCATTCCCATTCTTTTCCCCACTGTAAACTCTGTTCTGTAGCTAGTGTCTCCTCCTGAGCTCTTTCAATAAATTTGGCTCGGTTTATGACTTCTTGTAAACTCGGCAAGTTCAAAGCCAACATCATCTCTTCAACTTTGGTCTCAAACCCCTATAAACCAATCTCGTCTTTCTTTATCATTAGGAACTACTTCAGTAGCAAAACGACTCAACTTGTTGTACTCAGCCTCGAACTCATGTACGACTCGATCACCTTGCTTCAGATTAAGGAACTTTAACAACATTACCCATCTGAATTGTTCACCCACATACTTGTTCTTGAATTCTTCCATGAAGAATTGCTAGGTCACTTGCTCCGGTGGTGCATACATCGTAGTATTTGACCACCATACCCGAGCTGATCCTCTTAGTAAAGATACAATTCTACCTAACTTTTTCGGATCCGAACATTACAGACTTTTAAGCATTATCATAACATCATTTAACCATAAGTCGGCCTCCATAATACCCTCACCCTATTGTCCACAGAACTCTGGAGCTCCCAAACTCTTCAGCTCTTTTGGGATCAACATTCTTGGTACTGGAGGAGCAAGGGGAGGTTGAAACCGAGTAAGTATGACATCAAGGGCTTGTATGAAAGTTCCAAACTCAGGCACATAAATCCCCTGATGTGTAGGTAAACTAGCGTTTTCATAGAGGAGAGGTTGTCACTATTAGCCTCATAACTTTCACTACCAGTTCCTTCTCTCATCTCTTGTTCCCCGCTCTTCGCAATATCAGTAACATTGACAATATTAATGGCATGTAATCCTTTTCAATTTTAAAATATAACTAGTTTCGATCGAGAATCGGCTAAACCTGTAGCTCTGATACTAATAAATGTAACACCCATATCCCATATACCTTTTCGTACACAAAATACAGATGTCACCTCACTTTAAAAACATATACTCATTTGAAAACCCATAAAATTATGTTTCAATCTTAAATCCATCGGAGTTAACACAATAATTAAAAATTCATTCAAAACACATTACAAAATATTTTGTTAAATTTAATTACATGCCAGATAAGTTTCAAAGTGATTACTATTGTCCTAATGTTGCTGACGAGTCAACCTTAATTGATGATATCTGCTGCTATGCTGCACTCCTTACTTGATTAGTCTCTGCTTTTACCTACGTGTGAAAGCAACACACGTTAAATATTTACTTAGTGAGAGATAATATTCTAAAGTAACCTTTATGTATACATAAGTATGTCATATAATTTAGTTCACACTAAATTATATATATTCTTTAAGAACTCTAAAATCATCATCAGTTAAACCGTATTCCATTCACAATTATCATAATTATTTTTAGTATGCCTAGCATACCTATCTTTCTTTATATTTTCTTTTTTCTCTTTAACTCTTTAGTCATTATTCTTTATTTTCATTGATAACATCCATTCATACTTATAATGCACCATTATGCATGTTCAATTATAACATCATTTCATGCCAAAAATGCACCCATATGCATTTCAATTATGACATACTTTCATGCCAATAATGCACCCATATGCATTTCAATTATGACATCCTTTCATGCCAATAATGCACCCATATGCATTTCAATTATGGCATTCTTTCATGCCAATAATGCACCCATATGCATTAATTTATTCATTCATTTTAGAGCAATTCATACTCTAAAACTCAATCACATTATCCTTTCCATACATGAAATGAAAACATATTAATTACTGTAAAACATACATTAAATTAAAACATTCTAACTTGACTCATTGCAACTCGTCTTCATCTTAATTACATACAATAAATGTACTCACTTGATAATCCCTTCTAATAATATGTAGAGATGTCTGGCTAATCGATAACTTTATCTTTCCCCCTTTTCTTGCTAGATTCAGGAGCTTGATTATGATCTACACAATCATCCATTTAAGAAATATACCATACCAAATATTAGTCTATTCCATAACATTTATACTTTAATACTTAGAAGTACCATTCTTTTAATTTTTATAACAATTTTAATCTATCTTATAATTCCAAGCTCATTAGTATCAGTATTACTATCCTGGTATCAATACTTCTATACTATGGTACCGATACCCCCTTTCAATACCGATACCATTTCTATATTCTGTGTTGCATGGCATCAGTACCTTTCTTTCAGTATCGATACTACTATACTATGGTACCGATACTCCCTTTCAATATCGATACCATTTTGACATTCTGGATCCATGGTATCGATACTTCCATTTGTTAGTATCGATACCATTTATATTGGTACCGATACTGTTATTCACATTTCTACTTATATACACCTATAGTATCGGTACTGTTCTATCAATACCGATACCATTACCCAGATTTACCATTTTTCTGCTCGATTTTCACCTAATTTTCCCCTCTAATCTTATACTTTTACCTCCAACAATGCTATTAAACTCCTCTTTACTTAACCCAACTAACTTTACTTCATTTAACCTATTATAACATTTAGAATCTTCATAGAACACTTCAACTCAAGAATCATATCATTTTTTAAGCATGTATCATATCTCATGCTTCTAATATCTTATTCAATCCTTTGACAAGTCAATTTTACTAATAAACCTCAATAAAAAAAACATACATCAACATATCATTCAAAAACCCATTTCCTTAAATCTCATATAAAACACCCACCACTTAGTTTTAATCTTCTTTAATCATTCCTTAAGCTTACATATCGCTTAATGTTACCAAAGAAACCCATAATTTAAAGGAAGAACTAGCTAATGGAAGTTTACCTTATGCTAGAGAGGAGAGACTTACCCACGTGAAGAAGAAGAGTAGAAAATGGCTTACTTTCCTCTTTTCCCTATTTAAAATCCCTAATAATAATACATTTTAAATTCATTCTCCCTCTTAAAAGACCAAAGTTCCCTCTTAATTTATCTATTGATACAAATTAGTCTAAACACTATTCCAAATCATTTTTTCATATTTTACCACTTATTCAAATAAATCTTAAATTTTTAAATCTTTTTAATATAGTACATGACCTGATATTTGGGGTATTACACCAATATATTGATCCAATGCACGTACATTAATGCATGCATTTCTAGTAACCAAGGGAGTCGAGTTTGATATACAAAAGGGGACTGAATTTGTGTGCACATCAAGCCATTAAAGGGGGTGTATTCGACCAAGAAGATTTAATGCCTTAATGGAGGAACATACATCAATTCAATGCCTTGTTTGTATTCATATTGGCGTGGAATGAACCTACAAGAATGATGATCATTCATTCATTAAATGCCTTGTATTCATCCTATGCACTTAGGCTTATAAATAACGTAGCATTTCATTTGTAATTCGAACAACTTTATCAATCAAACAACTTTGTGAGTTTATCTCTATTTCAAGTTCTTTTTAGAACTATTTCGATTAAGCAAGCTCATATACTTGTGGCGTCACTTCTATCCACCTTGATACTTTTAGTTCCTAGATTTCTATCTAGTGGGTTTAAGTCACTTTTACTATCCCTCAAGCAAGTTTGTAGAGAACGAGGTTATGCTGCTCTAGCATAGTTTCTTCTTTGGAGAGTTGAGATACTATCAATAACATCATCATCACATCCATCCATCTTCATCAACAATTCAACCTATCATCATCTTTCACACCCATACTTTAATTATCAACTTATCCTTTCCATTTTCATTTAACTTATCTTTATTTTATTACCGTAACTATTCTAATTCATTTCACTTTCTTTGTTGTAGCCAAAACTTTAATTCTGGGGCTACACTTGTTGTCTCTCCTATATCGGGAACCAACAAGGCTATCTATTATTCTTCATCCTCGGAGGAGTGTAGGTCATCTTATATCAAGTTGTATTCAGAGTATTGGTTCATTGACAACAAGTTCCCATTAACATTGCAATAACATCAAAGAAAAGAATTGCAAAGAAAAGCAAACGAAAGGAGGATCCTACATCATTTCAAAGGAGTTCAAAAGAAAGAAAGAAAGAGCACCTACATCAAGAATCATACTTGAAGAGATATCCTTGTTGTTTCTCATGACAGGAGATTGGTAAGTGTCGTGCTTGATTTGTAAGTCTCACATTCTTTCTTTTCTTCCTTTTACTAAGCCTTACTTTATATCATTTATTCTTCCTACCCTAACCAACATTGCAGCCAACACACACAAGGTTGAAGATTTGCTATAATATTGAGTTACTTCTACAAAGAGCCCAACATGAGAGATTGCGAGGAAAAAGGAAAAAGAGTGAGTGAGAAAAGAAGGGGAATCGTAAAAGCGAACAATATATTCCCAAGTGAAACATGAACATTTGAGTGGAGTGAAATCAAAGTTTATTTGGAATTAAATTTTTGAGGTTTTGTTGAGCGTACTAGTAAGGTTTAAATCTTTTATTTATCTAACCAACAATGTAACAAGATTCGTCAGTTTCTTAAGCTATTTCAAGACAAGTTATTGTCATTAAAATAACCTTAAATCTCCAAACTATGGAGGACGAACAGAGGGAAAACATATTCCATACTCGTTGCCATGTTAAAAATAAAGTTTGTGTTATGGTCATCGATGGTAGAAGTTGTACAAACATTGCCAGTACATTCATCGTTGAAAAGCTTGGATTGAAGACTCCTAAATATCTGAGTCCTTACACATTATAATGGTTGAATGACGGTGGGGAGATGAAGGTCACCAAGCAAGTTGTCATTCCATTATCAATTGGGAAATACCAAAATGAAGTTCTCTATGACGTTGTGCCAATGAATGCTGGTGAATTGTTGTTGGAAAGGCCATGATAATTCGACAAATGAGCAGTACATGATGGATTCACAGACCGATACTCATTCTTCCAGAATAGCAAGAAGTTTATTTTTCCTTATCTCCTAGTCAAGTGAAGGATAACCAACACCATTTGAAGAAAAGTATTGAAGCAACCAAGGCAATTATAAAGGAAGAACCTAAAAAGATGAACATTTATGCTAGAGGAAAAAGAAGTCCGCTAACATCTTCTATCTCACAAAGCTTTAGTTGTACTCATGTACAAGGAAAGCTTTCTTTTGACTAACCCTTATGAGAATTTTCCTTCTTCTATTTTCTCTTTATTACAGGAATTTGAAGAACTTTTTCTCAAAGAAATTCCTAGTGGATTACCACCTATCCGAGGAATAGAACACCAGATTAATTTCATTCCTGGTGCAACCATTCCAAATTGACCAACCTATAGAAGCAATCCCAAAGAAACAAAAGAACTACAAAGGCAAGTTGGAGAATTAATGGCAAAGGGTTACATTCGTGAAAGTCTAAGACCTTGTGCTGTTCTGGTCTTGCTTATGCCTAAGAAAGACGAAACATGGAGGATGATTGTGTATTATTGTGCAATAAATAAAATCACTATCAAATATCGGCATCCCATACAAAGGCTTGATGAAATTATAGACGAATTGAGTGGTGCCACCATCTTATCCAAAATTTAGCTCAAGTGTGGATACCATCAAACCTACATGTACGAAGGAGACGAATGAAATATTGTATTAAAGACAAAACAAGATTTGTATGAGTGGATGGTGATGCCTTTTGGCTTAACCAACACACCCAACACTTTCATGAGATTAATGAATCACGTTCATCATCCATTCATTGGTAAGTTTTGTTTTTTTATTTTGATGACATTTTGATATATATTCAAAACTTGGAAGCGCATGAACGACACTTGAGATCTGTACTCAAAACTTTACAAAAGGAGAGACTCTATGCTAATCTTAATTCATGTGTATTTTGCACTAACAAGCTTTCATTCTTTGGATTTATTGTGAGTTCGCAGGGCTTAGAAGTGGATCCGGAGAAAATCAAAGTAATTTAGAAGTGGATGAGACCAACATCTATAAGCCAAGTGAGGAGTTTCCATGGTCTCACTAGTTTCTACCGACGATTCGCACCTAATTTTAGTTCCATTGCTACCCCTAACAAAGATCATTAAAAAAATTCAACTTTTACTTGGGGCAAGGAACAAGAAGATGATTTCAATGAGATTAAGGGATGCCTAACCAAGGCCCCTTTGCTTGTATTGCCAAACTTCGACAAGACTTTTGAAGTAGAATGGGATACGTCTGAAATTAGAATTGGAGTCATATTAGCTCAAGAAGGACAACCTATTGCCTACTTCAATGAAAAGTTAAATGGTGTTTCCTTGTACCACACAATGTATGATAAGGAAATGTATTCTCTTATTCGGGCACTTAAGACTTTGGAACATTACCTATGGCCAAAGGAATTCGTTGTACACACGGATCATGAAGCCTTGAAACATATCAAGGGTTAACACAAACTCCACAAGCATCATACTATTTGGGTTTAGTATCTAGAATCAGTTCCATACGTTATCCACTACAAAAAGGGAAAATATAATGTTGTGGCAGATGCACTCTCTCGGAGGTGTATACTTCTTAACACCTTGGATTCAAAGTTGCTTGGTTTTACTTTCATCAAAGATTACTATGCTACTGACCATGACTTTGGAGAAAGGTATAAGTTGTGTGATAAAGGTGTAGATGGAAAATTTTACAAGCACGAAGGGTAACTTTTTAAAGAAGGATGACTATGCATCCCTCAAAAATCATTCCGAGAAGTCCTAGTGTGAGAAGTATATGAAAGAGGACTCATGGGTCATTTTGGAGTAATAAAAATGTTAGGAATATTGAAAGAGCATCTCTATTGACAAAAAATGAATATGAACGTTGAAAAAATTTGTGAACGATGCATCTTTTGCAAGAAGGCCAAATCAAAATCTATGTCATATGGATTATAAATGCCTATTCCAATTCCTAAGAAACCATGAGTTGATATATCAATGGACTTTGTGATCGGACTACCAAGAACAAAGAATGGGCGAGATTCTATATTCGTGGTAGTTGATCGTTTTTCTAAGATGGCACAGTTCATGCCATGTCACAAGATTGATGATGCAACTTTTGTGGCTAACCTATTCTTCAAAGAAGTGGTGAGATTACATGGCGTACCAAGGACTATAGTTTCAGATAAGGATGTAAAATTCCTTAGCCATTTTTAGAGAACCTTCTAGGGCAATATTGGGACTAAGCTATTGTTCTCTACAACATATTATCCCTAAATAGACAGACAAATGGAAGTTGTAAATAGAGTGTTATCAATATTGTTAAGATCTATCATCAAGAAGAACCTCAAAACATGGGAAGAATACTTATCATATGTTGAATTAGCCTACAACCGGTCAGTTCATTCAATAACCAAGGTTTTACCATTTGAGGTGGTATATGGGTTCAATCCTCTAACACCTTTGGAATTCCTTCCTTTTCCTCAAGAAAACATTGTTATCAAGTAAGGCAAGAGAAAAGCTGAATTCATCAAGAAACTTCACGAGAAGGTTCACGACAGTATAGAGAAAAGAACTAAGCAATATGAAAAACAAGCCAATAAAGGACACAAATACCTTAGTTTGGAAGTATGAGACTGGGTTGTTGGGACTGTCGACGCACCCCATGGTGGAACGAAAACAAACTCAACGGTCTCACCAGTGATCCATGTATGATAAAACTGAAATCGGGAGGAAGAGATATAATTTCTCACATTGGGTTCCTTGAATAACAGTAATACAACAACAATTAATATCATTTTGAATCCTAAGCCTCCACGAAAAATGTCTTGGCCTCTACTCAGTTCACCCAGTTGAAATCAGTTAAGAGTAATTTGTTTCTCAAAAAATTTGTTCTTGAGAACAATTCGTTCCCTAAAGGATTAAGCGACTGCTAGACCAATATCCTCCTTTTATATCATGTTGTACTAACCCTTAGGGTTTTATTTCAAAAATTATAAAAGGAATATAATTATCCTAATTATATTTTTTGAATTAAATTCAGAATTTCATGTATAATTAAAATTACAACTGCATATATATATTAATATTAATTATACATTTTATTCATGCACAATTAAACTTGTACATGTGTAACTCATTTATAAATTGCTCTTTTCAACCCTAAGGTGTGACCTTATAGGTTATTGTAATATTAGTAGTAATTACTAGAACCATTCTAATATTACAAACAACGAGTGACATCTTCGCGACTAACTCTTTTAATGTATTATATCCTTTTGTCCTTTATATCTAGAATAGGAACAAGTCTTGTGATATTCACACTTCTATAGCCCATATATTATTTCTTGATATCTATAGTAGACTATAATAAACGAATAATTTGTGATATCTCATATCAACTTATTCAAACATGGCCATCCCTTTCTAGTCTCAGTCAATCGAGTGGCCTGTGATATGTTTCCTATTATGTATGAAGGAAAAATCCTATCTTGATCATTCACATCTCACTACACATAATGTGACATGTTCAATATCAATCTTTATAGTGTAACAAGTTATTAAGCATGTTTAACTGTATCAAAACATATAACAATAAATGTTGAGATAGTAATGATCTCAAGTCTGAGGATCATACATATAGTTGTCACCATGAGTAATATCGTGACCATCATATAATAATTCAAGACATATGCTCATAGTGAATCAATCCAATGCATTGTTCTCTAACAACATATTCATGTATTAATTCTGACATCTTTATGTCAATGACAACACATTGTCATCAATCAATAACATTGCTAGTCTTAAGCATATTATTATTGTCCATGCTCATAATAATACGTGACTAAGGATCTTTTAATAATAATCATATTATTATATGGACATTATTATCTTTTAGTTTATTTAATAGACATAAATATAACAAAATAAAATAACAGTAATGCCTTTATTTAATAAAATTGATAAAGAAAATATGTCAATACAATCATCATATGATTAGTCTTTAGTCAAACTCTAACAATCTCCCATTAGCACTAAGACCAATCACTCACGTATCTAATACCGAGTGACTCAGTGTGATGATCATGCTTCTGCTATGCCAGAGGCTTCGTTAGGGGATCAATAATGTTGTCATCCGTGTATACTCTGTAAATCTCCACATCTTCTCGATCTATGATCTCTTGAATAAGATGGAAGTGCCTAAGAATATGTTTGGACCATTGTTGTCACAACAGAGTTCTAAAGCATCCGATATACTGGGAACAAGCCCTAGTTCAAATATGAACTTCTTAATCGAAATAACCTCTTTTGTTACTTCACTGGTTGCAATGTATTCAACCTCTATTTTAGAATCAACTACTGTGTCTTGCTTTAAAATCTTCAATCTCACAACACCTCCGTTAAGATAAAACACAAAACCAGATTGTGATCGTGATTCATCATTGTCAGTTTGGAAGTTGGCGTCAATATAACCTTTTACACTAAGCGCTTTTTCACCTTTATAGACAAGAAAGGCATCTTTAGTTCTTCTTAAGTACTTAAGGATATTTTTAATTGTAACCTAGCAACCTTCACCAGGATTTACCTGATACCGACTTGTCATACTTAAAGCATATGATACGTTTGGTCGAGTACATATCATGACATACATGACAGAACCAATAGCCGAAACATATGGAATCTTATTCATTTGTTCTCTTTCATATGGAGTTGATGGAAACATTTCCTTCGAAAGAGAAATACCATGTCTCATAGGCAAAAATCCTTTCTTGGATTCTTCTAAATTGAACCTTTTCAGCACTTTGTCTATATATGTGCTTTGACTTAGACCTAGGAGTCGTATTAGTACATCTCTATAGATCTTAACTGCTAAGATATACGTTGCCTCACTAAAATCTTTTATAGAAAAACAACTACCTAACCAAGTCTTAACAGACTATAAAATAGGTATATCATTTCCTATGATGGGTATGTCATCTATATACAAGATTAGAAAAGAAATAACGCTCTCACTAGCCTTCTTATATACATAAGCTCATATTTTGTTTATGATAAAACCAAACTCTTTGATTGCATCATTGAAACAAATATTCAAGCTTCGAGAAGTTTGCTTTAGTCCATAAATAGACCTCTATAGCTTACAAACCTTTCCAGTATTTCCTGGAACGACAAACCTCCTAGTTATGACACTTTCTCTTCAAGTTTTCCATTAAAGAAAGTGATTTTGACTTCCATTTGCCTGATTTCATAATCATGGAATGCAACTATTGTAAGTAAAATCCGAATGGATTTAAACATAGCAACAAGGGAGAAGGTTTCATTATAGTCTATACCATGAACTTTTTGAAAACCTTTAGCAACTAATCACCTTTTGTATGTTTGTACATTACCATCCATGTCAGTTTTCTTCTTGGAAACCCATTTACACCCTACAGGTTTGACCCTTTAGGTAGTTCAACTAAAGTCCATACTTAGTTTACTGACATAGAATCTTTATCAGATCTCATGGTTTCAAGCCATTTCTTAGAGTCTGGGCTTGACACTGCCTCTTGATAAGTTCTAGGCTAATCTTGATCCATAAGAAGCACGTCTCTATATCTGGTAACGAGAAATTCATATCTCTCAGGTACATGTCGTTCTCTTGTAGATCTTTGCAGTGGTTGTGTTTTTAAATCTGTTGATGTTCCTCAACAACTTGTGAAACATGCTCAACCTCTGTTTCATTGATATGTTTTTCTTGAACTTCTCCATGTTCAATATTTCTACCCTTACCTTTCTTTGAGAGAAATTCTCTTTCGAGAAAGACTCTCATTCGGGCAACAAACATTTTGTTCTCATTAGGGTTGAAGAAAGAATACCTTTTAGTTTCTTTAGGATAACCAACAAATGTACATTTATGAGATTTATGTTCAAGATTTGTAGACATTTGATGTTTGACATAAGCTTTGCAACCCCAAATCTTCATAAAAGACATACTAGGACGCTTTCCAGTCCATATCTCTTATGGTGTCTTTTGAACTGATTTAGATGGAACACGATTTAGTGTGAAAGCGGTTGTTTCAAGTGCATGTCCCCAAAACGAAGTCAGAAGATCACTATGACTCATTATCGATTGAACCATGTCCAACAATGTTCGATTCATTCTCTCAGAAACTCCATTTCAATGTGGTGTACCAGGTGGTGTAAGTCGTGAGACAATCTCACAATCTTTAAGGAGTTCATCAAACCTTATACTTTTGCCTAATTGGTTTTGAACTTTAGTTTTAAACTCCTTGAACTTTTCAAGGGCTTCAGAATTATGGCACATAAGTAAATATACCCATATCAACTAAAGTCATCAGTGAATGTAATGAAGTATTGAAATCTACCTTTGGCTTGTATATTTATTTGCCTACATACATCACTATGTATTAATCCCAATAAATCACTTGCTCACTCACCTTTACTATTAATAGGAGACTTACTCATTTTTCCTAATAAGCATGATTCACATACATCAAATTGTTCGAAAACAAATGAATATAAAAATCCATCTTTATGGAGCTTTGATATGCAGTTCTCAATTATATGGCCTACACAATAGTGCCAAAGACAAGTTTGATTTGAGTCATTTGTTTTTGGTCTTTTAATATTTATGTTATAAATGGTATTTTCTTGATCTTAAATATAGAGACCATTAACTAATTGTGACGAACCATAAAAGACATTATCGAGATAAAAAGAACAACAATTATTCTTAATAATAATGTCAAAGCCAATTTTGTCCAAACAAGAAATAAAAATAATGTTCTTATTCAAACTAGGCACAAAATAACAATCCTCTAAATGTAAATCAAGTCCACTAGGTAAAGATAATACATATGTCCCTATAGCTAATGCAACAACTCTTGCTCTAATTCTCACTTCGTAGGTCCACGTCTCCTTGAGCTAGATTCATTCTCTTTTACAATCCTTGTACAAAAGTACAAATATGAGAACCAAAACTGTTATATAATACCCAAGAAGTAGATGTTGACAAATTAACATCAATAACATAAATACCTGAAACAAACGTTTCGTTTACCTTTGCCTTCTTGACCTCTTCAAGGTGAATAAGGCAGTTTCTTTTCCAGTGTCTGGTCTTGTCGCAATGGAAACATTTTCCTTCCTTGCTAACTACCCCTTTGGGCTTGTCTTTACCCTTAGGCTTTGCCATTATTTTTTTCTTTCATTTTCCTCTGTCCTTGCGGACCATCAGAATAGGCTTAGGTCCAACCTTTTTCATGTTACTCTCAGCAGTTCGTAACATACCAAGTAATTGTGCCAAAGTATTTTTGATTTCATTCATATTGAAATTAAGGACAAATTGATTGAAGCTATCCGACAACAATTGCAGGATGACATCAGTAGCCAATTCATCATTAAGTGGAAATCCTAGCTTCTCCAATATTTAGATATAGCCCATCATCTTGATGACGTGAGCTCCTATAGGAGACCCCTCACTCATTTTGCATTGAAATAGAGCTTTAGAGGTCTCATAACTCTCTTGACGTGCATACCCCTCATATAGTTCCTTGAGGTTTTGGATCATCTCATATGCAAACATGTCCTCATGTTGCTTCTGAAGCTCAGGAGTCATGGTGGTAAGCATTATACATCCCACACCAAACATATAATCCATATGTTTCTTAAATTTGTCTTTGTCAGCTCTAGAAGCATTAGATGTCAGTTCAGCAGGAATGGGTTCTTCAATGGCATATTCTTTCCTTTTCCTGTTTGAGAACAATTCTCAAATTACGAAACCAGTTAAGGAAGTTTATGCCATTCAACTTCTCCTTCTCAAGGAGTGATCGCAGAGATAAAGAGTTGTTTTCCATTAAATCTACAACAATGAAAATATTAAAGTAAGTAAATTTACCAAATTTAAAATTTTATAAATAGGTTTTTATTTACAAATTACTCCTACTATTTTATTCAAAATTAAATACCCTCTTGTTTTAATTTCAGAAAAAACATCTCAAAAGCTTTTCTAGTGAGTGAGGATCCATACATCACCCTCTTCCCAAATCATCTTTGGCTTTTCTTTTAGGAGAATGGTTATTTAGGTAAGTAACACCTTACTAGTTACATCCCATGTAACTTCTCCATTTGGTGAATAACTCTTGTTGAATCATCTCATTATTCATCCAAATAATTAACCTCTAGGTTTCTAATCCTATTAGAATAACCTAGCTAAGTTATTACAAATATTTCAACCGATGAATATCAATCGCTTATTCTTTGCGTTTAACTAAGATAGACTCATGTGCCATTGCTTTGGCAAAACCCACATAATATTGATCGAAGCCTTAACAAGGGTTAATATTGGACGGTTAAAATTAACTTAGATTATTTAGAGGGATTTCATAATTATCTCATACGTGTTCATTTTATTATTAGGTCCTTATTGATCTCATCTCATAATGTTCATTATAACATTATCATGCTTCGCATCACATACATGATAGATATAAGCAGTAAATAAGATGCAATGGTTATAACCTAAAAATAAATAACATGATAGAATCATGTTTTTTGGATTTTTCAATCCTGAAGGTTTTTTTTTCGCATCTGAATATCCATTGTTCCTCTGCCGAACGCGATCTGCTATCACATACCCACCGATCACTATGTCAACAATTAATATACGAATATCATATAGTGGGGAAATTTGAAAAACAACACTCTCTATTTCTATGGAAAACCCTCACAATTTGACAACATTTAATAAATAAAATCATGTTTTTTGGATTTTTCAATCCCGAAGGTTTTTTTTCAAATCGGAACAACCATTGTTCCTCTTCCAGACGCGATATGCTATCACATACCCACCGATTACTGTGCCAACAATTAACATACAAATATCATATACCCTTACAGAAACAAGGACAAGATTAACTCTTAACCACTAATTATAAAGTTTATTAAACAGATTAACATATTAACTGTGGTTGTGATCAATTTCTTATTTTGCACAAATATTACAATCGAAAACAGTAAAATCAAAATATGCATCTCATACATATCGCATCAACCAAGTGTTTAACCCAAATCTGGATTGTACAAGTGGCTCTGATACTACTGTTGGGACCATCAACCCACCCTATGGCAGAACAAAAATAAACTTGATGGTCTTACCAGCGATCCATACACGATAAAATCAAAATCAAGAGGAATAGATAAAATTTCACCTTGGGTTCTTTGAAGAACGTCTCAGCCTCTATCAGTTCACCCAGTTGAAATCAGTTGAGAGCAATTTCATTTTCTTAAAAAATTTGTTCTTGAGAAAAATTAGTTCCCAAAAGGATTAAACGACTGCTAGACCAATAACATCCTTTTATATTGTATTACCCTAATCCTTAGGGTTTTATTCCTAAAATTATAAAAGGAATATAATTACCCTAATTATATTCTTTGAATTAAATTCAAAAATTTCATGTATAATTAAAATTACAACCACATATATATATCGAATATATATTAATATTAATTATACATTTTATTCATGCACAATTATAATAGTACATGTGTAACTCATTTATAAATTGCACTTTTCAACCCTGGGGTATGACCCTGTAGATTCATGTAACATTAGTAGTAATTATCAGAACCATTCTAATATTACAAACAATGAGTGACATCTAGCAATATATCATTGTCACCTAAGTTTCAGGAAGTGACGATTCAACATAAATTTTCATGACTAACTCTTTTAATGTATTTTATCATTTTGTCCTTTATATCTAGAATAAGCACGTCTTGAAATAGTCACACATTATTTCTTGATATCTAGAGTAGACTATAATAAACAAATAATTTGTCATATCTCATATCAACTTATTCAAGCATGACCATGCATTTCTAGTCTCACTTAATTAAGTGGCCTGTGATGTGTTTCCTATTATATAGGAAGAAGAAATCCTATCTTGATCATTCATATCTCACTACACATATTGTGACATGTTAAATATCAGTCTTTATAGTGTAACCAGTTATGAAGCATGTTTAACTATATCAAAACATACAACAATATATGTTGAGATAGTAATAATCTCAAGTCTTAGGATCATACATATAGTTGTCACCATGAGCAATATCGAGACCATTACATAATAATCCAAGACATATTCTCATAGTGGATCAATCCAATACATTGTTCTCTAACATCATATTCATGTATCAATTCTGACATCTCTATGTCAAAGACAACTCATTGTCATCAATCAATAACATGTTAGTGTTAGGCGTATTATTATTGTCCATGCCCATAATAATACTTTACTATGGATCTTTTAATAATAATCATATTATTATATGGACATTATTATCTTTTAGTTTATTTAATACACATAAATATAACAAAAGAAAATAACGGTAATGCATTTATTCAATAAAAATGGTAAGGAAAATACGTCAATACAATCATCATATGATTGGTCTTTGGGCATACGCTAACATGTGTTTGGGTTCATTTACGAAATGCACGGTTTCCTACGAAGCAAAGGTCAAAGTTACTTCTAAGAGGGGATGGACCTTTTCAAATCATCGAAAAGGTCAATGATAATACATACAAACTGGATCTATCTAGAGAATATAATGTAAGTGCAACCTTCAACGTCTCCAACCTTACCCCACATGAAGACATCGGCGATTTGAGGACAAATCGCATAAAAGAAGGGGAAAATGATGTGATCATGTCAACTCCTCTAGATCCTGAAATTATGCGATAAGGACCCATCACTAGCGTAATGGCCAAACTATCAGGGAAGTTTTTTCTTCTATGTGTATTCATACTTTTAATACTTTTAGTGAAAAAGAACCTTTAAATAATAGGTTATACATTATGTTACGTGTTAACATTTGATATAATCTATGATCAACATCTTTACTTTTAGTTATTTAAGCTCTTTATATTTACTTATGTTGTTTTGTTAGTTTTGAAGGAGTAATTTGACCACGCACACACACACACACACACACACACACACACATATATATAGCCATTCAAGGCAAGTGAAAAGCCATGTTCACATTTCAAGCATTTTCACCTTCATGAATCTATTTGTGCTGTGAATGTAAAAGGAAGAAGGAGCATGAATATCATTATGATATGAACAATGCATATTCATCCAAGGCAGCCAAGATACTTATTCACATTTAAGGGATATGAATGCATTTGTTCCAAATTCATTCACCAAGAAAATTCATAAAAGTAGCCGAATGGTTGAGTTCACAAAGGAGATGGATTTGTAACATTCATGCATGGAAAGAGAAGGTGAATTTAATCCAATATACTCATCCAATGCACCTACATTAATGCATGCATTTCAAGTCACCAAGGGAATTGAATTTGACATACAAAAGGGGGGCTAAATTTGTGTGCACATCAAGCCATTAAAGGGGGATGTATTCGGCCAAGAAGATTCAAAGCCTTATTGGAGGAACATGCATCAATTCAATTCCTTGTTTGAGTTCACATTGGCTTGCAATGCACCTACAAGAATGATGACCAATCATTGTTTAAATGCTTTGTATTCATCCTATGCACTTAGGCCTATGAATAGCTTAGCATTTCATTTGTAATTCGAACAACTTTATCAATCAAACAACTTTTTGAGTTTATCTCTCTTTCAAGTTCTTTTTAGAACTATATCAATTAAGAAAGTTCCCTACTTGTGGCGTCACTTCTATCCACCTTGATACTTTTAATTTTTAGATTTCTATTTAGTGGGTTTAAGTCACTTTTTACCATCCCTTAAGCAAGTTTGTAGAGAATGGGGTTTTGTTGTTTTAGCGTAGTTTATTCTTTGGCAAGTTTGAGATATTATCAATAACAACATCATCATATCTATCCATCTTCATCAACAATTCCATCTATCATCATCTTCTGTAGCCATACTTTGATTATCAACTTATCCTTTCCATTTTTATTTAACTTATCTTTATTTCATTACCTTAACTATTCTAATTCATTTTACTTTCTTTGTTGCAACCAAAACTTCAATTTTTTTGGATACACTTGCTCTCTCTCCTAGATCTTGAACCAACAATGCTATCTATTCTTCTTCATCCTTAGAGGAGTGTAGGTCATCTTACATCAATTTTAAAACGTAGAGTTACCTCTGTTGTACCTATCGTGTGTTGATGCAGATTGAGTTTTCCATCTAGTCTAGTCGCAAGCATTGAGATGTCTCTAGTGCTGTATAAATTCTTCTTAACATCGATATATAAAGCTTGAATGTCTCCGTATTAGTAATGAGAATAACTCTATTACCAATTCACAAAGTGTAGAGAAACATCCACCTGAAAGCATTGAGATACCTCCATATAACTCATTCTGGAAATGAGTTATCTCACATCTAGTTGTCACAAGGTTTATGGATCCACCAAAGAGTTGTAACACCCCAATTTGACCCAACTGAATATAGAGAATTAAAGTGTTATATGGAATCACTAAAGTGACTAATTATTTTTTTTAAAATCATTTAACCAAATTAAGGATAAAATCATAATATCCAAAATATTTAAGTATAAATTAAGTTTACAAAATATATAGCATCAGTAGTACAAATCAAATAATCATAATAAGTTTAACAAAATAGAGTTATGATTGATATATGACGCTAGGTTAATGAATATATATGCCCACTATATAAACCAAAAATATAATCTAAACAATGAGCGACTAAAACTCTAACTCATCGATGATGCTCCTCGATACAATCTAAAATAAATACAAATGAAAATACATCTTAAACGATAAGCTAATGAATTTAATGTCACATAAAAAACTCCACTATTACATGTATTCGTAACATAAGCATGGCGATAAAGTATAATTAAAGAAGCAATATCATCAATGGAAGGCAAATCTACAAATACACATGTAAACATCAAGGATAGGGTTTGATGTCATATAGCTTAAAGACAAATATCCATACACACACAAAAGCATGCATCACGTAGATTGAAAGTCTCATCCTTCTAGCATTCTAACGTGGTACTTTAGATGAGACATAGGTCTTACACGCATCAATAACGTATATCCACTAGCCGTACAATTTCCATGTACCTCAAGTGAGACCTGGGTCACCTACACTTTAGGAATGTACATTTGACTAGACTACTCCTCTAGAATTTCTAAATAAGTATATGTAACATGAACATTAAAATAACATCAAACTAGCATTCTTAAAGTATCACGATACAACTTATTAGAAATATAGATGACTCTTCATATAAACATTGATGTTCGTTAAAACAAGTAACTTTCTCATCATTTCTTGAGTATAAAAAAAGACATAAAATTTAAGGAATCTCACATTATAGTCTTTGTTTTATGTGCATCAAGCACATAATATTCAGTTCTCATTTTAAGGCTTATCATTCGATCTCAAACACTATTCCTTACTCTTTAGTCTCATCTAATAAACAAAGTTCACTATCCATTTATCATTAACCGTATTGGTCATATACATGGGTATTGATATAATGCCATGAGTATCAGTACTCTTCTTGTGTATTGATACCAAAAACTGGTTTAAAGTCCCTTTAATCCATACAATATTGATATCTTTTCACGAGTATCGATACTCACTTGTAGGGTATCGATACTCCTCTTAAGTATCAATATCCATGATAGCCTTGAAGTTGACTTAAAATCCTAAATATCGTTACCCCAACCTCAATATCGATATGAAATAAACATGATACTGATACTCCTTTCTAAAAAAAAAGATTTTTGACTACATTAAGAATAATATCGATACACAAATTTAGAAATGCCTTGTTTTACCCAAAAATATCATACAAATTCACTATAAACACTTGTTTTAAGGTCTAAGATGATTATTAAAGATTATCAAAGTTAAAAAGGATCATTATACACCATTTTTATACAAACATCACGTCTAAATCTTACATAACAATCAACAAACACTAAAACCAGTCAAAATATACTTCAACATCTTATACAAGCAAACAAGCTAAATGTAATGAGTAACGAGTAGTATAGAGGAATTAAGAGTGCATTACCTTGCTCATAGGAAACCAAAAATATCTCTTACTCATCATAGAATCAATTTCTCCTTGTTATTAATCTTTGAGGTCTCACACAAATCTTCATGTAATAAAAGGTCACAAAAATGATTCAAATATCAAAATGATGATTATTATAATCAGTATGTCAAAGATTTTTAATGATTGTAGCCTCATATGACTAAGTTTATTATAAAATGGAGTGGAATGAGAAACACTAACATAGTTTTGAATACCTTAAACTCTTGCCGATTGAGGTTCCATTTTTGACTCAACTAGATTTTAGAAAGGATTATGTTGTCTTCAGTGACGTATCCTTTAGTGGACTTAGGTGTGTTCTCATATGAGAGGGAAAGATAGTGGCTTATGCTTCGAGCTAACTTAAGTCATATGAGCAAAATTATAATATTTATGATTTAGAGTTGGCAACAATGACATCCACGTTGATTTGGAAGCACTACCTTTATGGAGAGAAGTGTTACATCTACATTGACTACAAGATTCTCAAGTACTTGCTCACATAAAGGGAGCTAAATTTAAGGTGAAATAAATGGATTAAGTTGCTTAAAGACTATGATCGTGTTATATATGATTATTCGAGTAAGGTTAATATAGTGGCCGATACATTAAGTATGAAGTTGGTGGCTAACTTGAGAACTATGTTCACTAGATTGAGGATGATCAAGAGCAATGACTTAAAATAATGGTAAACAAATAAAAGTAATACAAAAAAAAAATCAACGTCAATAATCAATCGGTGAGACCAAAACAATAAAAAAAAGAAACTAAGATCAAAACAACATAAAATCAAAACACGTTCTTTTAAAAAAATTAAACATCAATAGTAAAAAAATGTTGGTGATCAATAAAAGAAAACAAAACCAATTTAGGAACTCCAAATGAAAAAAAATATAAAAACGATATAAACATGCAAAAATAAAACAATCAAATAAAATAAGAAGCATACCATATACCATTCAATTACCCATATTTACGAAGTCGTCTTGTTGAACCATGTATTTTGATATAACAATTTAGGGAATTTTTTTTGAACTTGATTGAATTTATTCAAAGTTTTCAAAAATAATTCAGAGTCCATAAAACTTAAATTTGAACACAAAACAATTTTTTGGGTAAGTAGTACGGATATTGTTCTTATAGTATCGATACCATATGAATATTATTGATACTATTCTTGTAGTATAGATACTAAATGTAAGAGAAGTATCGATACTCTCATTGTAGTATCGATATTGCATTTTTTTTTTCAATTTGTTCAAATTCCAGTAAGCAAAATAGGTACCGATACTCATAAGAGTATTGATATTATACATGTAACACCCAAATTTAGGGGATAAATTTTAGCAATTATAAAGTATTGGATTTAATTGGTATTTTAGTAGAAATTGAGGATTAAATTGTAAAATCATAAAGTTGGTAGACCATTTTAAGAAGTACAGGAAGTTCAGTGACTAAACTCATGGTTTACCCATTTTTTATGGGATGAATTATAACTCCTTCCCTCGTGTGCTTTCTGCAGATTTTCCCATTTTTCCCTCCCATTTGACCCTCCTTTAAACTCCAATATACTCACCGTCCGACCTCTGTTCGACGAATCGAAACCACCATCGTGTTCGTTGTCGATCGAAGAATAAAACCCATCAAACCTTTTATCGTGAATCATCGTCGTTTGTCGTAAATTTCAACCGGAAGTATCGTCGGTTTTAACTCAATCTCTGTTGGTTTTTTGTCGATTCACGTCGATATGACCACCCGTTTTCGACACCTCCCGCACCATCGTGTTCCTTGTATCGTTCCGAGTCCACCGATATCCTCTATGTTTCCGTCGACACCGGCGCATGGAGGGCTGAGAAAGCCAGAGCTTCCAACT
The DNA here is from genome assembly GCF_006381635.1 of Hibiscus syriacus. NCBI lineage: Eukaryota > Viridiplantae > Streptophyta > Magnoliopsida > Malvales > Malvaceae > Hibiscus > Hibiscus syriacus. Next base: position 442,667 of record NW_024062696.1, on the reverse strand, counting down.
TTTCAGAATCGAGCTCTCCACTATTCAAAATTGTGAACCGAGCTTGGTAAGTGTCTCAAAATATCATAAAACAATTTTTAGAAAATTTTATGGGAGTTTTTGGACACTCCACGATGTCGCACGCGCTACCCCTGCGCGTGGAGAAAGCCTGATGCGCGTGTGGGCTGAAAAAAAGAAAAAACCCGGTTTGACCCGACCTGACCCAGTCCGACCCGACCCAGTCTGACCCGGCTCTTTGACCAGTTGACCGGCGTTGACTGTTGACCGGCGTTGACCACCGTTGACCATAACTTTGACCAGCGTTGACCGTCCGTTAACTTTTTCCGGGTATACATATTCTGACATTTTTCGACGTCCTGAGTTTGTTTTTGGGGTATGTTTCGCCAAATTCGAACCCGATAAGATTTTTTCATTGATTTATCATTTGATTCGATCCGTTTTTTGGAATTAAGCCCTATTTTTGATGAAATTTCTATTGTTATGTATTTGAGGAATTATTGGACGTTGAATTAAGGATCTAGGGCGTTCGAAAGGAATTTAATGGTCGATCAATATTGCACAGAAATCAAAGTAATATATTACTACCTCTTTATGCTTTATGGAACATGTTGATAATGGATAAATGCATGGATATATATATATATATGATTGGTCTATTATGCCTGTTTGATTATGGATGGATTCGAACCTAATACTGTTTAAGTGATAAATTATGAAAATACCCTTATGTTGTATAATGACAAGAATTGTTCTTGGAAGTTGATTAATAACTCTAAAAAGGCATATTGATTTGATAAATTTACAAATGTGCATAAGAAATGCTATTTTGCTTAGAAAATTTGGATAACCGGGTTTTAACCCCAAAAGGGTTTATGCAAGATATTAGAAGTCTGTTAAAGAAACATTTCAAGATTAGAGAATGTTCGGGAGAGCAATTAACCATAAAATTGTTAAATTATAGTTATTTTTGCTAAGAATTAATACCGAAATTATTTGGTTAAGAAATTATGAAAATGCCATTGAAAGGTAAAAATAGTCCGAGTTGACCATGAACGAGAAGGTACTTTGAGGATTCGTTTTTAACTCGATAAATTACATAATTAATTATTAAGATCCTGTATTGGTATAGAAAATTCCTGGTAACCTGTTGTAACATCGGAGAAGGCACTTGACCCGAAAATCTCTGAGTTATGAATAAATACATGAATAATAATTTATTAAGGGTGATGTTTTGTCAGAATAGTTCAAAGGGACTGACATAAATGATAAGTTTGAATTCGATAATAAGATCGGATGAAAGGAAATGATTGTAATACATTGGATATATAAAATGACCATAATACCCCTGGAATGGAAATGACCCAAGAATATCACCAAGCTCAGGAATCATTGGATATCCTTGAACTCTGAAATGAATGAAAAAACATTGAGCACCAAAATGACCAAAATTCCCTTATGGCCTATACTAAGTAAATGTCTTGGATTAATTAAGGAATCCAAACAAACATGGGTGTTGTACTACCCTTAAAAGTTATGGAACTCAACTTAAGTGAGTTGACTAACGCTAATGCTACGTTAGTACCTGAATAGCATAGATACCACTCGAATCCTTGTTCGTCTCCTCAAGTTTAGATTGATGCTAATTTTGGAAGTACTCAGCTCAGCTCAACTCTAGATCGCATTCGGTATTAAGAATTGGATATTTGTTTGACAAATCAACCACAAAGACCAAAATAAACTGAACGAAAGTACAATACGTATCCAAAATTCAGAAACGTCTGAATTACTCTGGAAAACTCTGAAGTAACCGGAATAAACTTGAATACTAAGTGAAATAAGTAACCTCAATGACTAAGGATTAAATAAGTGATTTGGATGAGTCTGGAAACGTTAATGAACATATATGATGTAATGTTCTTATGGGCCATGAACTATAAATCAAGCACGTCAGCATTTCATGATATCGTGGAAATGTGGAAACGAAATTAAGAGCATTGGAATATTTGTTAGTTTCCTTAAGATCTATTCAACGATGATTCCGAAGATGATATATGGATAAGAATTTTTGGTATTAAAAAGTAAATACCCTGGAAGGATAATGAATTTACCAATCGACAAGCATTAATTATGGGAGATCTTCATCTGGAGTTATTTGATAATGAAATCAATCGACATAGACTGTAAATGTCCTGAACCTTTATTTCTTCCTTATCAGCTCAAGTCATATTCTGAATAACTGATGATTCCATCAGTTATTGAACTCTTCCTATAGTGATTCTAAATTCTGATATTCTATCGGTATACTGAAGATCTGTGTTTCTCTGCCTGTTAAAATTATCTAGTACCTCTGAATAATATCTGTAAACTCTGGTGTGTTCCCTAATCATATGAATATTTTAACTGATTTTCTATTTGAATTCTGTTATGATACCTGACCTGGATTCTGATCTGATACTGACATGGATTATGATCTGATACATGACCTGGATTCTGATCTGATACTTGACCTGAATTATGTTTTGATTTTTGATATATCTGTTTATGGATGAAACATGTTTTATTGGGGGTATTGTTGGAGGAAGAATGCTTTGTGCTCAGGGCCTTACTAGACGTGACGGGGTTGTATGGTTATGGGAACCTACACATTTTGTTCGTGACGGATAAGGGAATTACTATGGTTTTTGAATTTTAAAAATATGTTTTAAAAAGATTTGTATCTTTTCACTGGTTTTGTGGGAACACACTAGTAGCTTATTCTGATCTCCTGAACCTAAACATGTGAAATATTTCCCTGAACTAAACGCTTACTATCTGTTACTACCTGAAATATCAGTAGGATCTCTACTCAGTATAAAATCTATAGATGTTCGGAACCAATAAGGAAATATATGTTTATCTGTATCTGCACATTATTCAGCATCATCTGGTAGTTCTGTATTACTGAGCTTTCCGAAGCTCACTCTATTACTCACCATTGTAGGTTAAAAAGAATTGTACAAGTGCAGCTATCGACTTCAGTAAGGGAGTTCTTCCGGCATTTCTTGTATAGTATGGTACATGAGATTAGGGGGAATGTAATTGTATTTTGTTTTAATACGAGTCTGAAAATCTGTTTTATTTCTGCATATTGATAAATCATTTTACAAGTTACATGTTTTAATAAAAGTTTTAAATTTTCTGCTATTTGTTTTACAGTGGGTCGCTTTGGTGGCCCTAATATGACACTCCAGATCGGATCGGGTTACCCGCATCGGTCTGATGGGGGTTACATTTAGTGGTATCAGAGCTATTGTTGAGTCAAATTTTTCAAGATAGACCGGCCGGTCGAATTTCAAAAGATGCCTGATCAGTACATGCCTCTAGAATACAATCATACATCTCTGAGCTGGAACTCTAAGATTGAGTCCCTATCTGTAATGAGCAAACCTAAGTTTTTATCCGTTATGACTCTATCGTATTATAAAGGAATACCATTAATGTCTGTCTAAATTCTGTAAAGTACCACACGAGCAATGTGAGAGTTACTCATCCGAGAAATTCTGACCCGACTCTGGAAATAAAATTGGGATATGTTACTGCTCTATGAGGCTATTCTCGTAACCAAGACTGAATGAAATCCTCAAGGAAATTTTCGTTCGAATTCTTTTATTGAAATGAGGAAAAGTTCTGATAAGAATGTATGCTCAATTGGTTAAGGATTAGTGGAGGATCCGTATTTCTATAAAAGCTACTTGAGGATATGGAACAATTGATGGAATTTTCATTTATGTAATTATGTGATATGAATGAATTTTGAGGACGAAATTCTTTTAAGGAGGGGAGAATTGTAAAACCCAAATTTAGGGGCTAAATTTTAGAAAATATAAAGTATTGGATTTAATTGGTATTTTGGAAGAAATTGAGGATTAAATTGTAAAATAGTAAAGTTGGCAGACTATTTTAAGAAGTGTAGGAAGTTTAGTGACTAAACTCATGGTTTACCCATTTTTTTATGGGATGAATTATAACCCCTTCCCTTGTGTGTTTTATGCAGTTTTTCCCAGTTTTCCCTCCCCTTTGACCCTCCTTTAAACTCCGATCTACTCACCGTCCGACCTCCGTTTGACGAACCAAAACCACCATCGTGTTCATTGTCGACCGATGAACAAAACCCATCAAACCTTTTGTCGTGAATCAGCATCGTTTGTCGTAAATTTCAACCAGAAGTATAATCGTTTTAACTCAATCTCCGTTGGTTTTTCGTCAATTCACGTCGATTCGACCACCCGTTTTTGACACCTCCCGGACCATCATGTTCCTTGCATCGTTTCGACGCCATCGGTGTCCTCCGTGTTTTCGACGTCGCCGGCGCGTGGAGGGGTGAGAAAGTCAAAGCTTCCAACTTTTCAGAACGAGCTCTCCACCATTCAAAATTGTGAACCGAGCTTGGTAAGTGTCTCAAAAAGCCATAAAATAATTTTTAGAAAATTTTTAGGGAATATTTGGACACTCCACGAAGTCGCATGCGCCCCACGCGCCGCCCCTGCGCGTGGGGAAGATCTGATGCGTGTGGGCTGAAAAAAGAAGAAGAAAAAAATTGGTTTAAACCTGTTTTACCAGTTCGACCTGACCCGACCCGACCGACCCAACCTAACCCGTTAACCCGTTGACCGGCGTTGACCACCGTTGACCAGAACTTTGATCGGCGTTGACCGGCCATTGAACGACCGTTGACCGGCCATTGAACGACCGTTGACTTTTTCTGGGTATATATATTCTAACATTTTTTGATGTCTTGAGTTCGTTTTTTGGGTCCGTTTCACCAAATTCGAACTCGATAAGCTATTTTCACTGATTTATCATCTGATTTGATCTATTTTTTGGAATTAAGCCTCATTTTTTTATGAAATTTCTATTGTTATGTATTTGAGGAATTATTGGAAGTTGAATTAAGGATCTAGGGCGTTCGAATGGAATTTAATGGTCGATCAGTATTGCTTAGAAATCGAAGTAATACATTTCTACCCCTTTATGTTTTATGGAACATGTTGATAATGGATAAATGGATGGATATATATATGATTGGTCTATTATGCCTGTTTGATTATGGATGGATTCGAACCGTATACGGTTTAAGTGATACATTCTAAAAATACCCTTATGTTGTATAATGACAGGAATTGTTCCTGGAAGTTGATTAATAACTCTGAAAAGGCATATTGATCTGATAAATTTACAGGTATGCATAAAAATGCTAGTTTTGCCTAGAAAATTTGGATAATCGGTTTTTAACCCCAAGAGGGTTTATGCAAGATATTAGAGTCTATTAAAGAAACATTTCAAGATTAGAGAATGTTCAGGAAATCAATTAACCATAAGATCGTTAAATTATAGTTCTTTTCGTTAAGAATTAATACCGATATTATTTGGTTAAGAAATTATGAAAATGCCCTTGAAAGGTAAAAATAGTCAGAGTTGACCATGAACGAGAAGGTATTTTGAGGATTCATTTTAACCTTATAAATTACAGAATTCATTATTAAGATCCTGTATTGGTATAGAAAATTCCTGGTAACCTGTTGTAACATCTGAGAATGCACTTGACCCGAAAATCTCTGAGTTATGAATAAATACATGAATAATAATTAATCGAGGGTGATGTTTTGTCAGAATAGTTCGAAGGGTCTGACATAAATGATAAGTTTGAATTTGATAATAAGATTGGACGAAAGGAAATGATTGTAATACACTGGATATGTAAAATGACCATAATACACCTGGAATGGAAATGACCCAAGAATATCACAAATCTCAGGAATGATTGGATATCCTTGAGCTCTAAAATGAATTGAAAAACATTGAGCACCAAAATGACTAAAATACCCTTATGGCTATACTAAGTAAATGTCTTGGATTAATTAGGGAATCCAAACAAACATGGGTGTTGTACTTCCCTTAAAAGTTATGGAACTCAACTTAAGTGAGTTGACCAACGCTAATGCTATGTTAGTACTTGAATAGCATAGATACCACTCAAATCCTTGTTTGTATCCTCAAGTTTGGATTGATGCTAATTCTGGAAGTACTCAGCTCAGGTCAACTCTAGATCACATTTGGTATTAAGAATTGGATATTTGTTCGCAAATCAACCACGAAGATCGAGCTGAACTGAACGAAAGTACAATACGTATCTGAAATTCAAAAATGTCTGAATTACTCTGGAAAACTCTAAAGTAACCAGAACATACTTGACTACTAAGTGAAATAAGTAACCTCAATGATTAAGGATTAAATAAGTGATTTGGATGAGTCTGGAAACATTAATGAACATACATGATGTAATGTTCTTATGGGCCAAGAACTACAAATCAAGCACGTCAGCATTTCATGATATCGTGGAAGCGTGGAAATGAAATTAAGAGCATTGGAATATCTGTTAGTTTCCTTAAGATCTATTTAGCGATGATTCTGAAGATGATCTATGGATAAGAATTTTTGGTATTAAAAAGTAAATACCCTGGAAGGACAATGAATTTACGAATCGATAAGCATTAATTATGGGAGATATTCATATGAATTTATTTGATAATGAAATCAATCGACATAGACTGTAATTGTCCTAAACCTTCATTTCTTCCTTATCAACTCAAGTCATATTCTGAATAACTGATGATTCTGTTAGTTATTGAACTCTTTCTATAGTGATTATAAATTCTGACATTGTATCGGTATACTGAAGATCCGTGTTTCTCTGTCTGTTAAGATTATCTAGTACCTCTGAAAAATATAAGTAAACTCTGGTGTGTTCCCTAATCACATGAATATTTTACCTGATTTCCGATTTGAATTATGTTATGATACCTGACCTGGATTATGATATGATATTGACATGGATTATGATTTGATACATGACCTGGATTCTGATTTGATACTTGACCTGAATTATGTTTTGATTTTTGATATATCCGTTTACGGACGGAACATGTTTTATTGGAGGGTATTGTTGGAGGAAGAATACTTGCAGGTTCCTCGGCTTTGTGCTCAGGGCCTTACTGGACGTGACGGGGTTGTATGGTTCTAGGGAACCTACACATTTTGTTCGTGACGGATGGGGGAATTATTATGGTTTTTGAATTTTAAAAATTATGTTTTAAAAGGATCTGTATCTTTTCACTGGTTTTGTGGGAACACACTAGATAAACTAGTATGATCTCCTAAACCTAGACATTCGAAATATTTCCCTGAACTAAACGCTTACTATCTGTTACTACCTGAAATATCAGTAGGATCTCTGCTCATTTTAAAATCTGTAGATGTTCGGAACCAATAAGGAAATATATGTTTATGTGTATCTGCACGTTCTTCAGCATCATCTGGTTGTTCTGTATTACTGAGCTTTCCAAAGCTCACTCTATTACTCACCATTGCAGGTTAAAAAGAATTGTACCAGTACAGCTATCGACTTCTGTAAGGGAGTTCTTCCGGCATTTCTTGTAGAGTATGGTACATGTGATTAAAGAGTATGTAATTATATTTTGTTTTATATACGAGTCGAAAAATCTGTTTTATTTTTACATATTGATAAATCATTTTATAAGTTACATGTTTTAATAAAAGTTTTAAATTTTCCGCTATTTTTTTACAGTGGGTCGCTCTGGTGGCCCTAATGTGACACTTCAGATCGGATCGGGTTACCCACATGGTCTGAGGGGGTTAGAATACATAGTAGTAACGATACCATATACCCTAGTATCGATACTGGTCAAACTCAGTAGTCTCTAACATATAGTTTATTTAAATATTATAAAGGAAATACTGGTACTCCTAATGAAAGTAACTATACTCCCTATTTTGGACAGTTTTACTTTTCAACAAATTAATTCCCAACAAAAATCAAAAACCCGTTTCAACATATAAAGACAACACAAGAACACTTAAAGAAGGTTACAATACCTATCGAAGTAATCAAGATCAATGGAAAAGTCATTTCACTATTTATTTTCATTTTCTCTGTTACGTATTTTAAGTTTAATTGTCACTCTTTAGAATTCATTTTTGTGAGCTCAAATCTTATAAACACCTACCTATAGAGTCCTTTTTTGTTTACATTCTTTATCCTTTGTAAAAGGGGAGTGGTTCTAGTTTAGCCTTTAAAAAGCTAGGAAAATTGTAAAGATTACTCTTGAGCTTAGAAAAAGAAATAACAAATTAGTGAATTTGTTAGAATTCCTTAACGTGGAGCTAAGGTAGTGGATTTAGACTTTATTGAGGAAGTTGAACCACTATAAATCATTGTGAAAATTATCTATATTTTTTCCACAATACCAAAAAAATTTAAACACCAAATCACCCCCTTTCATTAATTTCGGTTAATCTTTAGTCTTATAAATCCCAACAATTGGTATCAGACCAATTCAAAATCCACAATTTAACAATCTTATGAAGATCCTAGAAGTGCTCTATCAATTTTTTATTCAACCAAGAATATGGTTTTTTTCTCCAACTCTTACTACATCGCAGATTCTCAATCAGTCAACAAGTAATCTTATTTCAATGGGGTAAATTATACTGTTAGAAGAATATGATAATGCTATTCATTTAAGCAAACGATATAGGAGCTTGAAACTCTATAATGAAGGGCCACTCTACTCCAACCAATGAGATGGAAGACTAGAGTGAAGAAGAAACCAAAAAATACCAAAGCTATGTACATTATATTTTTTACATTAGGTTCGGCTGAATATGAAAGAGTGTCCTCTTTTTCAAATGACAAAGAAATTCATGATAATCTCCAAGTCACTCATGAAAGAATCGATGAAGTATGGAAGACGAAATTGGTATTCTCAATCATAGCTATAAGAACTTCAACATGAAACCGGATGAAGACATCAAAGTTGTGACAGATAGATTTTCCATGATTGTCAATTATCTAAATGGAAATGGAGAAATCATTCCTAATGAGAAGCTTGTTATAGTAAGATATTCTATTCTCTTCCAAAATATTGGCAATCAAAGAAGATAATGATTATTGGAGTGAAGAACCTAAAGTCTCTCTCTCTTGATGAGCTTATTGGCTCCTTTCTCATTCATGAGTTAACGATAAAGGACGAAGAGCAAGAAAAATATAAGAAATTAGAAAAGAAAGAAAAATGTGTTACCTTAAAATCCTCTACTCAAAGTGAACGCATCTTAAGTGAAGGAGAGGATGAAGAAGAAGAGATGTCCAAGTTCTTCAAAAGATTCAAACGATTCATGAAATCAAAAGAGAAATATGTGAATCATGAAACAAGTAAAACGAAAGGTCTCCTGGTGTACTTTGTGTGCCAAAGAATGGGTCACGCCTAGTATAATTGTCCCATTTTAAAGAAGAATGAATCAAACAAAAAGAAGGCATTTATGTTTGCTTGGAGTAATAAAGACAACTCCAATGATAAAGATAAAGTAGTCAATCTTTGCCTCATGGCCATTCAATAAGATTCAATGGTAACTTCTAACTCTAGTAAATTAAATTCTTATTCTTTTAAAGAGTTACAAGATGCCTATGATGAATTGTATTTAGAATTTGAGACCATGAATTCCAAATATAAGAAATTGATTTCTAAATTAAAACATGAAAATTCTTTTATTTTTGAAAGCTAAATTAGACTTTGATAAACAAAATGAAGTTTTGAAAAAATGATTTTGAACTTTCAAAATTGAAAATTGAAAAGTTTGAAAAAATTTGATTAAAAAGTTAAACTTGAATGCTTAACAAAAGAAAAAAGAAATTATTTCTAAAAACAATTCATATATTTTAAAATGGCAAAATGCTCAAATTACCATTTTCATGGTCACAATGTACATATTTGTCCTATTAAAAATAGAAAATCTTTTAAAACTAGACAAATATGAGTTCCCTTACGAATTAGAGATATTAGTACTAACCCTCAAGGATCCTAAACAGTTTAGGTACCAAAATCCAAATGAATCTCTTCTAGGTGTATTGGAGCAATGATGATAAAGGTAAAGAAATTCAAATGCTCTAGTCATACAAAAAGAAGGATGTGTAACCTCTAAACTTAATGTTTATTATTTTTGTATATTGGTTGCCTATTTTGTTTTATGCATGCATGCGTGTTGAGAATGAATGATTACTTGTTGGATGTTGTCACATGTATGTTGAAAATATGTTATGATGAACATTTTTTAAATTGAATGTTTTTGTTAATGTTTTAGTTCATCATACTAATTTTTGGTCATATTTATGTTTTACATTTTTTTCATGACCTTAATTTGAATGTTTATGCATATGTTCTTTATTGCCTATGATATCTCTGTAACAATTGATATATGTATTGAATGCATAAATTTATGTGATGCTTTATGCATGAAAGTTTTTAGTGATTTATTTCTAATTATTACACACCCATTTTCATCTGAGTTTGAATTTAAATTTCATTTTATCATTCTATGTTGTTATTATTATAATATTATTTTATAATATTTATAATAATAATAATAATTATTATTATTATTATAATATTTTTTTATTTGTTAATATATTTCTATTATACGTTGTATGTTATATTATTATTATTATTATTATTATTATTATTATTATTATTTTTCTTTCTTTTCCTTATTGTCGTTAATATCATATTATTATATATATTCATTATATATGGCACTACTCATCATTATCATTATTTTTATTGTTATATTACGTGGTTTAGTATTTACACTATTATATTTATTATTTTAAATGTATTACCTTTTATTATATTAAATAAATATTCTTTTATTACTGCAGGTCCAATTTAAAAAATCAGTCCATTACAAGGAGAGCCCAAAGGTCCACAAAGTTAACAAATGTGGAAAACCCTAGAGCTCAACCCTAAGGCCCACCTGCCAACCCTGACAGTGGTCTTCAGCTTGCACGCGTGACTATTGAACTTTGCCACGCGTCGGCAGTGTTCATCTGCCGATGGTCACTGCATTTGGGGTCATTTCCCACGTGAATCTTACGTATCTTCATCAATAAACATGAAAAAATAGAAACAATCCCAAAAATTTCGATATTCAAATCCCTTTTCAATTCAATGTAAAAAAAATAGGATCCCCGAATCTACAGGGTTGGTTGAAAAGCCTCTCATATATAAATTCAATGCATAAACATATTGAAAGGGGAAAGATCACAATTGTAATTTCAAAACAAAAGAAATAAATCGTTCTTTTTTCTCGATTCATTTTTTTCTTATTGTGTATGCATTTTTTTAAAAAAAAAGATTGACATATAAAAATATACTAAGGGAGAAGAGAAACAAAATAAAGAAATGGAGAGAAACTCATTTTCTGATCGAATCTCCATTGCCAGTGTTTGAACTCTCCGTTCAAAGATCCGAAAGGTTAGAAGAGAGATTGGCAGTCGACGAACAACATATTAAAAAATAGATTCGATTTAATGCTGGACGGTTACAAATTGGAGCAAGAAAAATCGAATGATTTTTGACTCTTTTGTAAAAATCTGAGCATTTTCTAGAGAAACAACCACCAGATTTGGATTCAGGAGATCGAGACGAGCTTAACAATAAACTTTGAGCTTTAATGACTATCGTTGACTGCGGCCGATGACTTATGATCGATGATGACCGGTGGACGTGGACGGTGGATTGTGGAGAAGGTGAAGGACCATGGACGACGACGATCATCGTGGCAGCTCTATCGCCAGCCTCTAAGAATCGGAGTGAAGGAGTGTAGAAAGAGTTCTCTCTATTCATCGATCTGGAGAAAGATAGGAAATATACCAATTTTTAATTTTGGTTCTCATAATTGAGTAAACGTGTTCCAGGTGTCGTGGCCATCCCTTTTATTGGGCCACAACCGGGTAGGCATGCCAAGGCCAACCATGTATAGGGCCTATTGGAAAGGTAAAATAAGTTTGTCCTCTTTTGAAGCATTTTAATATTTTAGGTAGGGAATGAGGGTAGGACATACAATCCCCGGTTTGAACATTTTAATGTCTACATGTAGTATTTATGTTATTTTGTTTTCGAATATATTAGGGGGTGGACAGTCGATAAAGTTTGGGTTGATCCACTGGTAAATGTTTGTGTCTTATGAACACCATCGAGGGCTGCACCTACGGCCTAGTCGATGGTGTGGGTGAGTCTTCAATAACCCGATGTTATTTTTCATTAATAAAATATTTTTCCATTCGAAGAAGTTCGAGGTCGACTTTGTGCATCTGCTATGCCCCAAGATCTCAGTATTTGGTTAAAGGATCTTGTTGTTGTGAAGATCTAACCAGATTCATGTTTGTGTTTGATCAGATATACGAGATTAAGGTTGACTTAGTGGGGAAGCGTCCCTTTCGAGTGTCGCATGGATTAGCAACCGAACCAACTAACCTAAGTCCGTGACACTTGGTATCAAAGCACAGAGGTGCGTGATCTTTTTTTGTTAAAAGCAAAAAAGTTCTCGTTTCTATAATTAAATCATGGTGATGCTTGTTACCTGTTTGATGCACATCGGAACACAATTTTCGAATTGAGCACAAAGTTACTTAATTATCGATTGTAGCTTTGAAGTGCTCAATCGTTTGTTAAACCACAGAGCTTATAGACTCTAGATTGATGTAGAGAGGTGCTCAATAAATTTTAAAGCACAAAGGTGCTAGATTTTAGATTGAAGCGCAGAGGTACGCAATCATCCCAAAGCACATAGGTGTCAGATCCTAGTTTAAAGCACAGAGGTTCTTAATCATTACAAAGCACAGAGGTGCCAGATTTTAGACTGAAGCATAGAGGTGCTCAGTCATTTTGAACTGAATATACGTGTTTGTTTGTCAATCAAAGCATAGAGGTGCTCAATCATTACAAAGCAAAGAGGTGCCAGATTCTGGACTGAAGCACATAGGTGCTCAACCATTTTTAATTCCAAAGAGGTGCTCAATCATTAATTCAAGAATAGAGTTTCTATGAATTCAACACGGTGGTGCTCATTTTTTCTAATTTAGACATGATGGTGCATATTTGTGTTGCAGGCATAAGGTGCAAGATCTGACAGTAGCGATAGCCGTTGCTGAGTGCCTTAATGATTAAAATGATCATCTTGGAAAACTTAAGGCACCTTCTACGAATGGAGCTAGTACCTAACAGGTGAGTGGGAACAAGTTGGCTTGAGGGGAGAAGAAAACAGGTTGGGGAACGAATATGAGATTCCCTAGAAGGGACCCAACCCAAAATAAAGTCCTTGCTGGTCCTGGATCGAGCAATGGAGGGAATTGACCCTCATTGAAGTGTTTCCTTTGTAATGGGCCTCATCGGGTTACAGAGTGTCCACAACGAAGTTATTTTAATACCATAGTGACATCAACAAAGATCAGAGTGCAAGTGAACGCTCCCACATAGGATAGCGAGCCTGAGCCAACTAGAATGTGTTCTATCGGATTCATAAAATCCTTACAGTCCCAGCTGAGTAACTTGAGGATGGATCCAGAGAGGGGATTGATGTATGTGGACATTTCAGTAAATAGGAAAACCTCTAAAGCTCTAGTTGACATGGGAGCAACATATACATTTATCTCTCTAGAGAAAGCTAAGAGATGTGGTTAATTGTCACTAAGGAGGTGGGATAAATGAAAGCGGTTAACTCAGCTGCTTCGATGATATGCTGAGGCACGAAGAGGCTGGGCATCAAACTTGGGTCTTGGGAAGGAAGTGTAGATTTCACTGTTTCCCACATGGATGATTTTGATGTGGTCCTAGGCCTTGATTTTATGATGACAACCCAAGTGATTCATGTTCCGACGTCAAGTTATTTAATGTTCATGAGGGAGCAACCGTGTATGGTGCCAGTTATGATTCTTCTACGTCCTTGGAAGAAGATATTATTGACTATCCAGTTTAAGAAAGGATTGAAGAAGGGAAAGCCTTTATTCTTGGTATTTCTAGTTTCCAAGGAGGATGTCAATTTTGGTAAGGTGCCCGAGGTTGTTCAGTATATGATGAAGGACTTTGAGGATGTAATGCTAGATGATTTTCCAAAAGAGTTACCTCCTAGAAGGTCGGTGGACCATGAGATTGCGTTAATCCTGGGAGTAAAACCCCGTGTGAAGTACCTTTATCGGATGAGTCCTCCAGAGCTAGTTGAGTTAAGGAAGCAATTGGATAAGTTACTTCAAGCAAGATTTATTCGACCCTTAGAAGTCACCTTTTGGGGTTTATGTGTTGTTCTAGAAGAAATATGATGGGAGTTTGAGATTGTGTGAGGATTATAGGGCATTAAATAAAATGACAGTCAGGAATAAATATCCAATTCCTTTGATTACAGATTTGGTTGACCAGTTGAGTAATGCTATGTATTTCACAAAGTTTGATCTCAGGTCGGGATACCATCAAGTGAGGATGGCCAAGGGGATGAATAGAAAATGGCTTGTGTGGCTCAGTATGGTGAGTTTGAATTTCTTGTTATGCCTTTTGGACTAACAAATGCTCCTGTCACTTTTTGCACTTTGATGAACCAGGTGTTCCATGACTACCTCGATAAGTTCATAGTTATTTATTTGGATGATATAATGATATTTAGCACTTACATAGAAGAGCATCAGGAGCATCTTCGATTGGTTTTGGCAAGATTGCGAGAGAATCAGTTGTTTATAAAGAATGAGAAATGTGCTTTCTCTCAGACCCATGTCTAATTTTTAGGCCATGTTATTGAGCAAGGGCACATTCGTATGCATAAAGAGAAGGTGAAGGCTATCCAGGAGTGGTCGACCCCACAATATGTCAGTGAGCTTAGATATTTCCTCGGTTTGGTCAATTATTATAGACGTTTTGTGGAGGGTTATTCCCACATGGTAAAATCACTCATTGATTTACTGAAGAAAGGTAGTGAGTGGGTTTGGTCAAAGGAATGTCAGGAGGCATTTGATGATTTAAAGAAGGTGATGATCAATGAGCTAATTCTTGCATTCGGATCTTGAAAATCCTCTAGAAGTAGAGAAGGATTGTCAGATTACACCATTAGAGGGGCACTGTTATAAGATGGACATCCTGTTGCATTCAAGAGTAGAAAGCTAAAAGAGACTGAAGTGAGATATATATTCCTGGAGAAAGAACTTCTAGTAGTAATTCATTGTTTGAGGATTTGGAGACATTATCTGTTGGGTTCTAATTTTGTGGTAAAGATAGATAATACGATAGTTAGCCGCTTTTTGACGCAACTGAAGCTGACAACAAAGCAAACTAGACGACAAGAGTGTCTAGTAGAGGTTGATTTTGACTTTGAGCATAAGGCAGGGAAAAAGAATCAAGTAGCTGATTTGCTAAGCCGCAGGGCAGATTTGGTAGTACTCAGATGTTTAACTCCCATATCTGCTAGTAGAGTGTCCAACAAAGTTCGTCAACTTATTGTGAATTGTTCCAAGCAAGATCTACAAGTGGTGGCACTCATGAAGATGGTTAAGAAGGGTCATTCGAAGTGTTTTTGGATAAAAAATGGCTTGTTGATGACTAAAGGACCATGAATGTTTGACCCTTAAGCTGGGAATCTACAACAGAAGTTATTGTGGAAATGTCATGATACCCAATGGGTTGGGCATCCCGGTTGGATGCATACTTTTGCTTTGTTAGGACAAGTGTAGTTTTGGCCTCAAATACACTAAGATGTGATGGACTACACCAAGACATGTATCATATATCGACAAGATAAGGTGGATCGACAGTAGATAGCTGGGTTATTGGAACCGTTAACGGTGCCTGCTCGACCTTGGGAGAGTATCTCCTTGGATTTTATATCAAGATTGCCACGGGTGGGAGATATTGGATCCATTTTGGTAGTCGTGGACAGGTTCTCGAAGTATGTCACTTTAATACCAGCATCGAAGTGTTGTTCTGCGGAAGAGATTGCTTGGTTGGTGTTAAAGCACGTAGTGAAATATTGGGCATTTTGCTGAGCATAGTCATTGATCGAGATGGAAAATTTATTGGAAAGTTTTAGAAGGGTTTTTTCAAGTTAGTGGGAACACAACTCAACTTTTTGTTGAGTTACCATCCTGAAATAGATGATCAGACTGAGCGTTTTAATGGTTCATTCTGGCCAATCATAAAAATGGACCTCCATTATTGGATGTTGCGTAACTATGTTTCAATTGATACAATATTTCATCCACTAATAAAAGCCTTTTTGAACCGGCGACAAGTCAACACTCGAGACTTCCTCATGCGATGGATGAGACTTCTCAAGGAAGATACCCTCGTGTCTCAAATTTTGTGGGGGAGTGGAAGCAGAATACTGAGATTTCCATGGCTTTCTTGGAGAAAGCAGTGAAACGCATGAAGAAATGTGCAGAATGTAACAAAAGGGATCTGTATTTTTAGGTTAGAGATTTGGTGCTAGTCATGTTGATGCCAATACAACTTAGATTCTTGCACCAGAGAGATCACCATTTGGTGTGCAAGTATGAAGGTCCAGTCTCGATAGTAGAAAAAGTAGGGAATGCTTCTTACAAGGTAGACCCTCCTATGTGGATGAGAGTTCACCTAGTCTTCAATGTGAAAAACTTTAAGTCCTTCCATGTCGATCCAAACGACGCCAATCACAGTCAGTATGCTAGGGAGTCAATTTGTATGCAACCACCTTCAGAACATCATGTTGACGAGATTCTTGCAGGTAGAGTGGTTAAGGTTGGCAAAAAGCAAAGACGAGAGTAACTAGTCAAGTATGGAGGCCTTAATCATGAAGAGAATAGTTGAGAGAGAGAGTATGATCGCAGGGCATTCAAGAAAAAGATCGAAGAGTTTTAGAAAGTGTAGTCGATGAGGGCATCGACAAATTAGGTGGGGGAGAATGTCATGGTTGTCCCTTTTATGGGGCCAAAACCGAGTAGGTATGCCAAGGCAAACCATGTATAAGGCCTATTAGCAGGGTAAAATAAGCTCGTCCTCTTTTCAAGCATTTCAATGTTTTAGGTAGGGAATGTGGTTAGGATATATAATCCCCAAATTGAGTATTTTTTTATAGATAGCATTTCTGTTATTTTGTTTTCGCATATATGTCAGGGTGGACAGCCTGCAGAGTTTGGGATGATCCACATGTAAAGGTATGTGCCTTGTGAACACCATCGAGGGCTGCCCCTACGGCCTAGTTGATGGTGTGGGTGAGTCTTCTGTAACCCTATGTTATTTTCCGTTAATAAATCATTTTTCCTTTCAGAGAAGTCCGAGGTCGACCGTGTGCATCCGCTATGCCCCACGTTCTTGGTCTTTTGTCGAAAGACCTTGTTGTTGCGAAGATCTAACCAGATTCATGTTTGTGTTTGATCAGATATACGATATTACATCTAACTTGGTGGGGAAGCGTCCTTTTCGAGTGCCGCACGGATTAGCAACCAAATGAAATAGGCTAAGTCTGTGACACTAGGCAACCCAAGGTTTAACACACCCATGCTGAAGAATTTTGGGAAAACCAGTTTTTCAATCCTTCCAACTTTCTCCATTATTTGACTTCGTATTTTTACCATTTTTATTTATTTTATTTATCCTTCCAACTATTTGGTAGGCATGGAGATGTGGTTAGTTCTTACATAGCAAAGAAGTTAGACAGAATAGGGAAGCATTTTGGATTTGTTAGATTCTCTAACAGAAACGATGCAATTAGAGCAATTCAAAGATTAGATGGAATATGGATTTTTGGGTACCGATTATCAGTCTACGAAGCTCGATATAGAGCTAAGAGCCAAAGCGGGCAAACAAATAGACTATCACCCTCCAAGTTTGCAACATCGGTAGAAAAAGAAAACAACAATATTGCAGGATCAACTTCGGAGGATCAAGTAATAAGAAGCAACAAATTTATTCACGGGAATGTAGATTAGGACGTAGTTCGAAAGCCTCAGATATGTCTGGTAGGAACGATGGTGACAGTTTGTTCTTTGAGTCAGGTGGAAGATAGGTTACACGCCGGAGGCTTAGGTGAAATTAAGACCAAATTTCTGGGAGGGAAACATTTCTTAGTAGAGATTGATGATGACAAATTATACAGTATCATGAAGGAGCATAACTGGTCGTATTTAAATGAAGTTTTCTTGGAAGTTCACCCTTGGTCAAAATCGTACAGACCATCGGAAAGAGTAACTTGGATTAAATTATTTGGAGTGTCGTTGCACTGTTGGAATCATACCACGTTTAAGAGGATAGCAGAGCAATGGGGAGAATTTTTAGCGTTGGGAGAAAATGCACTACAATCAAAGGGTTGTGAGGAGATGTTTATTCTTATAGCAACAAAAAGGAAAGAAACAATTGGTGAAGTGGTTGATCTGGAAGTTGGTAGAGATATATTTAAAATTAGTGTTGTGGAACATTCCACAGACAGAAGTGTTACAACTGTTCATAAGCGAGAAGAAAAAAATGTCTGGTTGTGTTAGATTCAGAGTCCTCGGCAGGAAAAAGTAAGGTCTCATCGGAGGAAAATAATTCTAAAAGGTGGCTTAAGGAAGAGGACAATCAATTACGTTGTATGGGAAACATTTCTAGAGGCGGTAACTTGTCATACGAGGAGGAGGAGGAAAGAAACATTGGGGAGGAATCAATTTCGGGACTGAGGAATAAAGATGATGGAATGGGGAAGGTTCACAAGAAAAATGAGGAAGTGGTGGAACATGAGGAGATAGTGGCAGAAGATGACAGTAGGAATATGTTTATGTCAGTATGTGATAAAGAGGAAATAAAGGAAAATAGTAAAGACTTGACGATATGGGAAGGTCTAATAGAAATTAGGGCTGTGGAGGATGTGGTTAATATGGGCCTCTCAAACCAAGAACTGAGCGAGGATACTTTAACTCTCAAATCCAGGCGGGGAAAAATAAAAAATACACTTCTCTTCAAAGCATTCAGGAGAAATTCGCAAATTCACGAAGGAAGAATAGATTTTTTCGAATGAAGAAAAGCCAACAGAAGAAACAGAGCGAGGAAGAATTGAATGAACTTGAAGGTATGTCCCTATCTGATTCTGACATTCAAGGAGGATGCCAGAGACTAAAGAGGGAAGTAATGTTAACGTTACAGCTTGGTAGAGAATTAGGAATAGAGTTCAAAGGATCAGAAGAGAAGTTGGTCCGGGAAATAATAGCCTTGGAGGAATTGGAAGGTGAATCACAATCTAAGTCCATTGAATTTTAGCTGTCTTCATAAGGGGAAGTTTCGAGAGAAAAAATTTATCATAGTTGTTAATCTGTTATATTTTTCTCCATTACTATGCTGCCTTTGTTTTATATTCAGTGTATTTAGAGAGTTTGTGTGTATAATTCATGGTTGTTCTTTCTTGGGGGTTGTGGGGGAAGAGTACATGTTTGTTATTTTTGAGTCTGGAATGGAACAGAGGATGATGCTGCTGTTAGACAGGAGTTTGGATTCTGATGGTATGAGATGGTGTGTGTCCAAAAAATTGTCAATTGTGATAAGGTAGTTGGTTGTTGATGGTATGTTGTTGAATTCGAAATAGTGGCATCCGAGACCTTATGGTGGATTACTTCAAATCTAAGGTTAAAGTGCTGAATTTAATTATCATTGATCTTGAGAAATATGGACTGTGAGTGGCCTTGATAAGCTGGTAAATTTGGATCTTTTGTTTTGTAAGATGTTTTTTGTGGGAGAATGATATTATTGCAGGAGTTCTTGGACAATGCATTGTATAACAGAGCAGTGGTTGTTCAATGCAATGTATGTGAAGAAGATTCAAGGGATGGATTTTGGTGTTAATTAGGTCCTGTTCTGACGAATATTAAGTGAATGTTATTTAGCAGGAATAATTAAGGAAAAGCCAATATCATTGGTGTTGTAATTACACTGCTGGTTGAAAGAAGATTGTGGTCTGGTTGCTTGGTTGGTGATCGTATGGGTTGTTGAGAGTTTTATGACTCCAAGTTTGGTGACATTAGGATGGACCTTGTACTGGATTCCATATTATTTTTGTGGTAGCGTAATCTAAAAGTTATGTTTCTTTTAGATGGTCAATAGTTGATTTTGTAGGGGTGGGTTTCTTGAGTATCTGGTTTATGTTTTTGGTTCGATGTGTTTGTATTGTTCTCTTATGTAGTACTCTTTTCCTCCAATTAGATTAGGGAAGTTTTTAATGAGGCTCATAAGTTGAACTTCGACACTTTATTTATGTTAATAAATTATCTTTTGTTGAGCAAAAAAAAAAAAAAACTTTAATTTGTATTAAACCATAATCTAACGTTTCTTCTTTTTATTTATTTTCATGTTTCTCTTGGTTATATAAACTTCTCATTCTTGTTTAATTCGTTTTCAATTTAATTATTTTGTTTAATCATTGCCTCTGATCGTTATTTACTTCAATTCTCTTTTTATTTTTGTTCCTTTTTATTATTATCTTATTTTATTTAAGGATCTTAATTTATATTTTATCTAATATTTTTCTTTTGTTTCCTTATTTTTAGGCCTATAAACGAACCAAACTTTGAGCGAACCGTTCGTGAACCGTTCGGGAGGAAGTTCATTTATGTTCGTTTATTTATTAAATGAACGAACATGAACAAGATTTTGTGTTCGTTTAATTAAATGAACGAACATGAACATAGAGCTCGTTCGTTCATTTACGATCGTGAACTTTCAGTAATATGTTCGTTCATTTATGTTTGTTCGTTTATGTTCGTTTATGTGCATTTATTTATGTTTATCCCAATCTCTCTAGACCCATTTAAAATATTAAAGCCCAATAAATTTTAATCTGATACCCATAAATATTTTAAAATTCAATTAATTTTAAATACAAATAAAAAAGCTCGAAACAATTAAATATAATATAATCCTAAAATTGTTAGGAAAGAAAAAAAATCTATTTTCATTTATGTTCATTTATTGTGTTTGTTTATGTCCATTTACATTTGTTCATTTATGTTCGTTCATTTGTGTTCGTTTATCATTTAAATGAACGAACATGAACGAACACGAACAAGCTACATTCCTTAACGAACGAACACGAAAAAGAATTTTTTTATTCGTTTATGTTCGTGTTCATTCATTTGTTTGGTTAAAGTTAAATGAATGAACATGAACATATACTCGTTCGTGTTCGTTCGGTTCGTTTAAAGCCCTACTTATTTTTAGATTTATTCTAATTAAGATGCGTGGAATCCTCCGGTCATTCTTAAGGGAAAACTACTTCCACGATTATTCTCTATTGTAATTATGATTACACTTTGGTCTTTTATTAGTTTTTTTATAATTTAATTATTATTTTTTAATTGAATCTAATATTTTATTTGTATTATTATTTTATAGATATTTCAGGCTTGAGATCCTTAATTTGGATTTTAATTCATTTTAATCTTTCATTTCGTGGATTGTTTATTTTTAATTTTGACTTATGATTTTAGGTCGATTTAATCATGTATAGTGTATTATTGTTTATTTATATTATTTTACCTTTTTAAAACATGTTGGCATTTTACTCTTCTTAATTTTCTTTAAGAGTGCATCCTTATTTACGTAAATCATATCATATATATTAATTAATGTGTTTTATTTCACTTTCCATTCGGGTACAAGCAGGATGTTTAAGGGGTCATTCATTAAATTAAAGTTTGAATTTATTTATAAGACAACAACGAAATTGACAAGGTATCGAAAGGCTGTCGTAGGGGAGCTAATCCTTCCATACACTTAATCGATTCCCGAATATATTTCTTTGATAAGAAGACCAACCTCTTTTATTTTAATTTTATTAAACTAATATTTTTTGGGTGATTCAGTCACACCCTAAAAACAATTGGTGGTGACTCCCTCGAATCAAAATTAAATTCTCATTCGAAGAGGAACTTTAAAGTGGGATCTACATCCGGACCCTTAAAGACGTTTCGACACATAAAGTATGATAGACTTAAATTTATTAAATTTCATGTGTTCTGACCTGAAGTCAAAGGATTGGAATGTCACAAGGAACCACCGAAGTGACTAATCATTTTTTTTAAATCAATACTCATAACCGTCATTTAAATATCAATAGTTCAAAACAATAATAAGATCCTTTTTATAAATTAGAGCTTCATGACACAATTAAAATCAATTAAATTTTTACTTATTCTCCATGTAACACCCTAATTCAATTCGACCTGAAATCAGAGGATTTAAATGTCATATGGAACCACCGAAGTGACTAACCATTTTTTTAAATCAATACTCATAACCATCATTTAAAAATCAATAGTTCAAAACAGTAATAAAATCCTTTTTATAAATTGGAGCTCCATGACACAGTTAAAATCAATTAATACAAATCAAAGTTTACAACTCATAGTACATAAGTAAGGGTCCTACGAATACAAATACCCACTACAAGTAACCAACCAGTACTCTGTGAGGGATGCTGGAAATTATATTCTGATGGTGCTCCTTTAATGACTCAATATACTAACTTTCGAACGAAAACTTTTGAATGCTGAACTTACACAACCCAGTAATATAATCGCTAATCTAGAGCAGCATATAAATTTTATAAACATAAGCATGCTAGTAGGCATGATAATAATTAGTAGGTACATGCATGATCCTAATCAAGTGCTACCTACTAAAGGTTAAATAGTTCTATCGCTACATTTTGAGCCTCACGCTTCTCTTATTCTTCTACTAAGAGCCTCACCATGAGTATTCATACATTAGGTATCTAACTGCAATACCAAACAATGGCGGAATGCAATAAGCATGAGACATAGCAAAATATCGAATATATATATATATATATATATGGTGGCATTACCATCGATTAAAGGAAGTGTCTTAGCACTGGTACTAAAGTGCCTCAGTACTGATACGGAAGTGTGTAATGCCTTGATTCTTGGGTTAGTAGTTCAGGCTAACCCGAGAGAATTAAATTATACTTCATAGGCTTGTGAGAAGCACTTACCCAATTATGAGGTGGATTGGGCTTATTTTGGGCCCAAACTAGGAAAAGGGGTAATCTTTATAGGAGATTATAAGAGGAAGGATTAGGAGTGTAAATTTCCCTTAAAACTTTTTGAAAGTTGAATTACCATTAAAAGGAAGGCATAATGCAAACAAATACCCCTAATGTTTGACATTATATGCATTTGTGCCCAAATCATTTTTTTGAAGCAGTTGTACACACAACGTTTGATTATGAGGCATAAGTCCCCCAGTTGGATGGAAACCGTCAGTCAACTGACGGTTAACGGGTCCATCTGACGTGGCATTCACATGTGGTCATCGATGATGACTTTGCATTGCCACGTCACTATTTTTATGCTGATGTGGAATTACATGTGGACCCAGATGCTGATTTGGCATGTGCAAATCATCATAGATGATGATGTGGCATTGCCACATCAAATTTTAAATAAAAATTAAAATTAAAATATTACTCCTAATATTTATATATTTTTATTTAATATTTTCTGTCCAATAAGATGATGACACGTGTCAACACCATATTGGTTTAAATTTAATCCAAACAAAACATGCTTTTGGGGGGAATTAAACCAAATGTTTGAAATCCCGTCACCAAACCACCAAGGCAAATCTTTCATTTGATTATTTTTTTCATTACAAAATATTTAACATATACGTTATGTCTCTCACACATTTTATCAAACACTTGGTGAATGCCTACAGAAAAATTGCACCAAAATAAATTCAGTCAAAGCTGAACTCGGAACAGTGATGCTTGTAAGGCAGATTTTCGGGTGCTTCCCTTGCACTTTTATCAGTCATCATACCACCATAAAATTTCATTCGTTCCATTGAAGGCAGCATTGCATCTAACCTGAAATTTCATTACAACAATAACAAGCATCATTCCAAATTTTAACATCATAATCATTTTGTTTTCTCAAACAACCACTCATTCCGGAATTTCCATAGGCCCCACCAAAGCTCTAACCTGAAAACAAAATGAGAGTTGGCAAGTATTGTCCCCAACATCAGACCACCATGACACAAAGGATTTAAAACTAGGCCTGTAAATGAACTGAACGTTCAACGAACCGTTCATGAACCGTGCGGCGGGAAGTTCGTTTATGTGCGTTTATTTATTAAATGAACGAACATGAACAAGATTTTGTGTTCGTTTAATTAAATGAACGAACATGAACATAGGTCTCGTTCGTTCATTTACGTTCGTGAACGTTCGGTTATGTTCGTTCGGTTATGTTCGTTTATGTTCATTCATTTATGTTTAACCCAATATTCTTAAATCAATTTTGGTGACCAATTTGTAAGTATCTTAAAAATATTAATTAATCTGATATTATGATGACCAATTTATGTTCCTATATTCATTTTCCCCCTTTTTTCCCAAACCCTAATATTCACTGGAGAGTAGAGACGATCGCTGGAAGCTTCAAAACAAGTTATATTATAGTGCAATATGAAGTTTTACAGGTCTGTTTTCATCTCTTTCTTTGTTTTATTTGGCTTAATAGTTGATATGTAAAGTTATTGTAGGTATCTTCACATCTAAAACTCAAGAAAACATCATACTTCTTTCTAGAAATAGATGAGAAGATAAATGTAATAATCGGAAGTATATGAGCATCAGTAAAGAGAAAAATATATAAAATTTGCCATAAAACAAAAAAAAGATTTCTATGCAATTTCTGAAAAAGAGTGTAATAGCGGAAGTAATGTGTTTTCCAGGAAGAACCCATTAATAAGTAGAAAATACATTTTGACAATGAACTTTTGTTTTCATAGTTCTTGTGTGACCTTTAGTTGTAGAGTAGACTTTAGGTACGTTAAAATTTTGAATGGTGGTTTAACAATAATATCAATTACAATATGTAGCATCGAAAGGATTTCGGATCTATGTTATTGCCTTGTAGTCCAATTTGTACCGTTCGAAATCTTTATGCTGTTAAATTTTCTACTCTGCCAACGGAAATGACCATTATTAACAAACCTCACTAAAGTCTGACATTGATGTCACAAAACTTTTAGCCATCGAATTTATTAGAATAACGTAGTGGAAAATGATTGTTCATATGTAATCATGGACCACTAAGATAAATGTTATAGCGTTAAATTAAAGTCGTGTGAATCATTTAATATCTTTAAAAGATCGATCGAAATATTTGATATCTTCAAACATTTCATCACTGCTAATCAGGTCTTACGCTATTTATCACTGTAGATTTGGTTGATTTGCATTGTCGACTATTTTTCATGAAAGAACAATGGAAGGTAGGGTCTCCAACGTTTATGTTCGTTTATGTTCGTGTTCATTTATGTTCGTGTTCGTTTATGTTCGTGTTCGTTTATGTTCGTTTATTTATTAAATGAACGAACATGAACAAGTTATATTCCTTAATAAACGAACATGAACAAAAAAAAATTTGTTCATTTATGTTCGTGTTCGTTTATGTTCGTTTATTTATTAAATGAACGAACATGAACATACCTCCGTTCGTGTGCGTTCGGTTCGTTTACAAGCCTATTTAAAACCTGTTATTGAGGGAGAATAATTAAAACAATACACCCTCTAAAATGCTTGGGCATTTGCGCATAAGTACATGACATTTTCAATTGTTTCAAACATTTTTCTTCTTCTTCCCCACATCTCGTGCAATGTAGTGTGGTTGTGCCTCATCCTTGTTAAGCAATCCCAACAAGTACTACACATTGAACTTTTCAAGTGGCCCAAAAATAAGGTTTGAAAACAATTAACACCATATATTTATGACAAGTAAAAATCCAAGAACAAAAATATCAGATCCAATACAACACGGTGAACTCAAAGATCTATACATGCATATAATGCGGTATATTCCTCTCCAAAAATAGCTCCAACTCAGCAACCTGCAATTTCCACCATCTCTCCTCTAAAGCAACTCTCTTTTCTTCCCCCGACATATGCAATCCATACTTTAAAATTTCATCTTCCAAACTGCCCACGCCAGATTTCTTATCGAACAACATCGGCAGAATCGAACCCTTTCTCACCGGATTTCTTCCTGGAACGTTTTGATTCCTTAGGTTGTTCAAGCTTTCGGACATGCTAGGATGTTTCGTTGAAGAAGCAACCTTGACGGGAGAAGATGAGGGCTTGGATCTGGGTTTTTTTACCTTTGAAGTCCATCTCAGAAAAGATGATGAATTTATTTTGGTGCACCAACAAACAATAAGCATGTCAAGAGGGAGGAAGACGGTGTTTGATAAAATGTGTGAGAGACATAACGTATATGTTAAATATTTTGTAATGTAAAAAATAACCAAATGAAATATTTGGCTTGGTGGTTTGGTGACGGGATTTCAAATATTTAGCCCAGGTTTAATTCCCTCCAAAAGCATGTTTTTTTTGGATTAAATTTAAACCAATATGGTGTTGACACGTGTCATCATCTTATTGGACAAAAAATATTAAATAAAAATATATAAATATTAGGAATAATTTTTTAATTTTTATATAAAAATTTGACGTGGCAGTGCCATGTCATCATCTATGATGATTTGTATATGCCATATCAGCATCTGGGTCCACGTGTAATTCCATGTCAGCATAAAAATAGTGACGTGGCAATGCAACGTCATCATCAGTGACCACATGTGAATGCCATGTCAGATGGACCCGTTGACCGTCAGTTGACTGATGGTTTCAATCAAACGGGGGGACTTATGCCTCATAATCAAACGTTGTGGTACAACTGTTCCAAAAAAAATGATTTGGGCACAAATGCACATAGTGTCAAACGTTAGAGGTATTTATTCTTGTTCTTATTCTTCTTGTCTTATCATTTATCTCTTCATTTGTTATTGTGGTTGACTCAAAGGTGATAACTTTCTTACTTCTCAACCCTAGTTCAAAACCCTTAAGGTAAGAACATTAATTCCCTTCCTTAGAGCTTCATTTTACGCTCTTAATTTCAAGGTTTGGCCATTGAGGCCATGGTGGAGGTTTTAGAAGGGTTTTGGATTTTACATCTCTTGGGTGTTCCAAATTCGTCTTAAAGAGTTTAAATCATGTTTTTACTTCTCATAAGCCTTTAAGTAAGTTAGTAATCCATTTAATTCTTTTGATTAGTGAAGGAAGTGGGTGAAATCTCAAAGGTGAAGGGCAAGGAGAAAGAGGTCATTGGGTGAATTTGAAGTTGTTTTCCTAATCCCTAGTTGCAAGGTAACACACTTCTAATTCCTCTTTACTGCTTGTAGATCAACATGTGTAGTTTTGAAGCTTGTATGAGTGTGAAAAATGTAATTAAATGATTTTGATATAACAATGGACTAAATTGAAAATTTTGGAAAATTGATATTTTATCATATTCTATTCAAAATTCTTTTTAAGTTTATGAAAAATAATTTTTAAGGGTCAAAATGTCAAAAATAATATTTTTTTGAAACTTATGAAGATTTAAAATACTTTTGCAAAATGAAACAATGCTAATTTTAAGGTTTTAAGCCTGTTTTCGAAGCTGCCTTAGGTGGTTTCGAAACCCCTAAAGTAGTAGATAAAATTAGCCTTAAAGTTTCAAAACCCTATTCAACGATCAATTTTTTTAGTGAGGTTTCGAAACCCCATTGGGTAGTTTTGAAACCCATATGCAAGTTTACATTGAATGTACTAATGTATTGCTCCAAATGGCTCCAAATTCCCTCTAGCAACCTCAAAAGTTTACAAATCAATGAGGGAATATAAAAGGGGTCTTAAAATAATCAAGAAGAGACAAGAAAGCTATTCAAATAATCAAAGAGCAAAAAGAGCCAAATTCTTATTCAAATTGTGTCTTTCTTACTTTGAACACTATTCTATTCATTGTCAATTTTATTCTAGTGTTCTTGTGTGTGAGAGAGCATTAATTTGCAAACAATCTATCATTGTAAGGATTTTCAAAATTTTCTTATTTGTAATTACTTCTTGGGAAGGATTGAACATTGTAGACTTTGAGGTATAAGTCTTAGTGTTGTGTAAGGTTACACCTTATCCTAAAAGGTTAGAACAATTTAGTGATTTTGTTGTTAGGAAGCTAAGGTAGTGGATATAGACTTCATTAAGGAAGTGGAACCACTCTAAAATCCTTGTTTCTTTTTTTTTTATTTATTGCTAAAGCTTCCAACAATTTTTTATTGCCAATTCACCCCCTCTTGGCCACTTTTTTGATCGATTAACTCAACAATTGGTATCAAAGCAATGCTCATTAGAAGGTTTTACCACCTCTTGATAAGATTCTGGAAGAGACAAGTAATCATTCAAGTCATCTATGGCCTTTACACCAAGGTTCAACATTGTCAATGATTCTCAACCTATCAACAAGCCTTCATACTTCAATGGAGTCAACTATGCCTATTAGAAGAATATGATGATGTTTTTAATTCAATCAAATGATTTGGGAGAATGGAGCATCATGATGAGAGGACATTCTACTCCAACTAGAGAAATGGAGGAGTGGATTGAAGAAAAAAATAAATCATTCCAGATCAATGCAAAGGCAATGCACATTTGATTTTGTGCACTTGGCCATGACGAATATGGAAGAGTATCATCTTGTTCCAATGCCAAGGAGATTTGGGACAAACTTGAAGTTACTCATGAAGGAAAAAATGAGGTAAGAGAAACTAAGATTAGTCTTCTCAATCATAATTATGAAAACTTCAAGTTGAAACTGGATGAGGATATCAAATCCATGACCCATTAATTTTCTGTTATTGTAAATTGTCTCAAAGGCTTTGGAGAAGTAATTCCTAATGAGAATGTTTTTAGAAAGATGATCTATAATCTTTCCAAGTCTTGACAATCCAAGAAGACCGCCATAGTTGAGCAAAGAATCTTAAGACTCTCACTCTTGACGAGCTCACTGGGTTTTTGCTTAATCATGAGATGATTGTGAAGGAAGAAGAATGACAAGAGAAGAAATAAAAGGAAAAGAATAAAAATATAGGTGTTGCTCTCAAGCCTACAAAAGAAAAAAAAAGTGGCTCAAATGAAGATGATGAAAATAAAGAAATGACATTGTTTGCCAAAAGATTCAAGAGGTTCACAAGGTCCAACAAAGGAAAGATTTATTCCCCCAGACCGATGCGGGTAGCCCGATCCGATCCGGGAAGTCACATTAGGGCCACCGGAGCGACTCACTGTAAAAAAATGGCGGAAAATTTAAAACTTTTTATCAGAACATGTAAACTTATAAAATCAGTTTTCACTATTTAAAAATAAAACAGATTTCCAAACTCGTATATAAATCAAAATACAATTACATGCCCCCTAATCACATGTACCATACTCTGCAACAACACCGGAAGAACTCCCTTACTGAAGTCGATAGATGCACTGGTACAATTCTTTTAACCTGAAAAGGTGAGTAATAGAGTGAGCTTTGGAAAGCTCAGTAATACAGAACTACCAGATGATGCTACATGACATGTAGATAAATGGAAAGCCATATAATTTCCTTATTGAATCATACGTATACCAGCTTGCAGAATAATTTGGGGTCCCCTTAGAAGTTCATCGAGTAGAAGCCATGAATCTCAGTTCATAAGAAACCTTTCAAAGTATGACATTTTCAGGAGATCGAATAGGATGTCTAGTGTGTTCCAACAGTATAATAAAATCATAATAGGTACACTTATCAAATGATAGTTCAGTAAATCTCATAAAATCATAATGAAATTTAACTTTTGAAAATCATATTTTAAACTCTTTTCTTGTACACCATCAGTAATTTCCAAAACTATTTTCCATATAGCTTACTCTAAGCACACATCAAAAAGAAAGCCAACCTAAGGATAAGCTTTATAGCTTGTATCCTTAAGCCCGTAAGTCCAAGTCCATATATCTTACCCTAAGCACACAGCAAGAGAAGCCAACCTAATGTATCTTGGGGCCCCAAGAGTCACATTAGGCCCATTCTGTTTATTAGCTTGATCAGAGCTATACTATTGTAATTCAATCCAAAAGTTCAATTGCACCGTGACACAAATTCCATAAATCATCACATTAAATTGGTGCATCAATAAAACAGTAACCAAAGAACTCAGTGAACCTCATATTAAACCCAATAAAATAGTTCAGTAATAATTAGGGAACACACTAGAGAATTCAAGTATTTTCAGAGGCCATTGTAGTTATCATTTTGGATAACATGAAACTTATGAAATTTGATCATATTCCAAGAACAAGGTCCTATTGAGGAGAATCGATTACTAACCGATCTAGCCAGACATTTAAGGTTGATACAATAGAATCCCACTATATTTTCGTGTGCATTAGGAAAACGTTAAGGAACCTTTATACATAATAATTCTAAATTCAAATTTACTACGAGTGATTCCATTACCCAAACAATCAAGGGTATTCAGGAATATACTTTGAATTCATAGGATTTCAGCCTAATTGAACCAAATGAGATATTCAGAATCTTTTCCTTCTGCGTTACTTGTTTTTTTTATCAAACATGACTGAAGTGATTTTAGATGAAATATAGAATCGAAGATTCAAATCATTTACAATCTACGACTATCGATCATATTATCAAACAACTCGAGTTACACAACTCTCAAACTGATGCAAGTCAACAAGTCAATTCATTATCCTTCCAGTGTATTCACTCTTTAATACCATAATGCAGATCCATAGATCATCCCCATAATCATCACTGAATAAATCTTCCAACGGTCTTTATTTCATTTCCACGTTTCAACAATATCAGGAAATACTGACGTACTTGATCCATGGCTCATAACCCATAATGACAATTCATCATGTAAGTTCAACAGTGTTTCCAAACTCATCAAATCACCTATTTAATCCTTAGTCATTGATGTTACTTAGTTCGTTTGGTAAGCAAGTCTATCCCGATTACTTTAAAGTTTTCCAGAATAATTCCGACGTTTCTGAATTTCAAATACATGTTGTACTTCATTTCATTTCAATTTATTCATATAATAAAGTCATTCTGGTATTCGTGGTTGATTTGACTAACGAATACCCACTTATTAGTACTGTATGCGCTCTAGAGTTGAGCTGAGCCAAGTACTTCCAGAATTATCATCGATCCAAATTTGAGAAGATAAACAAACATTCAAGTGATACTTATATCATTCAGGTAATGATATAGTACTAACGTTAGTTGATCACTTAAGTTGCGTTCCACAACTTTTACTGGTAGCACAACATTCATGTTTATTTGGATTTCTTAATTAATCCAAGACATTTACTTATTCTAGGTCATAAGGGCATTTTGGTCATATTGGTGCTCAACATTTTTCTATTCATTTCAAAGCTTGAGTATATCCATTCATTCCTGAGCTTGGTGACATTCTTGAGTCATTTCCATTCCAGGGGTAATTTGGTCATTTTATAATTCTAGAATATTTCAATCATTTCCTTCCATCCGGTCTTATTATTTAATTCAATCTTATCATTTACTTCAGTCCTTTCGAACAATTCTGTCAGCAGAATACCTCCGATAAATTACTCTTTAAGTATTTACTCCTTATTCGAATATTTCAGGTCAAGTGTCTTCTCAGATTTTACAAACGGAATATTATAAATTTTTCTGTACAAAGACAGGATCTTAACAATTAAATTCATACTTAATCGAGTTAAGTACAAATCCTCAAAGTACTCTCTCATTCAGGGTCAATTC
This sequence comes from Hibiscus syriacus, assembly GCF_006381635.1. NCBI lineage: Eukaryota > Viridiplantae > Streptophyta > Magnoliopsida > Malvales > Malvaceae > Hibiscus > Hibiscus syriacus. Next base: position 411,097 of record NW_024062696.1, on the reverse strand, counting down.
AGACTATTTTATCTTTAAAGGGCATTTTCGTAATTTCTTAACCAGATAATTTCAATATTAGCTCTTAACGAAAATAATTATAATTTTTCATCCAAGTACCTTTAACATTTAACCTTTGATAAAATAAATTATAAGTTGCAGATACAGGGCTAATTTCTTTATCACTAATCACAACCTTGTAATTTAATCTAACAATTCCTCAATTTCTTATATTAGTCATTCGATCCGTAATTAGTTACAGAATTTCTATCACATCATATCGAGTGTATAAATTATTCAACTCCACCAAAGTGACCAACATTATCTTGTTCCTGCATTTATCAATATAAACATGTTCCATAAAGCATAAAGAGGTAGTAAAGTATTACCTCGATTTCCATGCAATACTGATCGATCATAAAAATTCTATTCGAACGCCTTTGATCTTCGATTCAACTTCCAATATTTCCCTCTCGATCCAGACCATCAAAACTACTAACTCGTATCCAAATAATTTTCCTCGCCATAAAGATTGCTTATTAGAATTGAAATAATAATTTGGAAACCCAATTAGTATAATAGAATGCTTGTGGGGTTACTTTAATAATTAATCACTAATATTAGGGACTGGACTGAATTAATTTGCACTATTGAGCCACAAACAAAACTAATGGAAACTAGGAGGCAAGTTCAAGTTCTTACCAAACATGGAGGACTCATGATTGTGATTTTTCCACTTTATTTTTCTAGACACCACCCAAGTGATTTTTCATGTTGGAATCATAAACTCATTTTTTTGTGAATTCCTGTGAAGCAAAGTTTATGCCGCCACCAATCGTATCTCCTGTTTTATATGTTAGACCAAAAGCATCTCCCTTTGCTTGCCCACGATAGAGCCTACCATCATCCCCATGATACCCGCAATTGTTTACTTCCCACCCCGATTGTCTGCGCATCTTGAAGCCTTCACTGGTGAATACAATAGCAGTTTGACCCTTGACTCCAACGTCCTTCACATAAATCTCGAAGTGATAATCCATAAGCTTTACAGGAATCGGGTTATTGCCTTGAACCACACCGACATCATGGCCATGGAGGCTTACGGCAGTATACTTCATCGACAACTTATCAGGCGCCACCACCAAGAACCCTGCCATGCTATTAATCGTGTTGAGCTCAGTCGGTACCATCTCCTCATCCTCTTCCATCTCCACCGGAGCCTTAAATGAGTCGATCTGAGCCAGCTCCAAGAAGTATAAACCGAGATCTTGTCTTAAGCTATCGAAACTGTTATTGATTCCGTTGTTGCGCTGGCTGGAGTTCATTTTTACCAAAGATATCTAAAAAGGAAACTCCAAAATTTCGTTTTAAGATATCCTTTTGTTCCTTGGGTTTTATTTTTAAAGTTTCGGTCTTTCCTGGAAAAAAATGATTTTTCCTAGAATTATTGAAATAGATAATATAAAATATGGTTGGTGGAGGTTGAGGTGCAGTCTGGGGTGGGTAAACAAAAGATCCAACGTATTTTAGTTCAAATTTCTCCATCCTGATTTCAGCCTTGATCAATTATTGAGGCACATGTCTGATTTAAAGCCTATGTATTAATCCTAATGGTTATTATTATTTATTCCTTAAAACCATCACGTCACACCCTTAACTAAGCTACAGATGCGTTGAAAGTTAACACAAGTGGAAATTTTGATTACAAAAATACATGTTGAAGAAATGTCCCTCAACTACACGAGCTTGTTTAAACAAACTCTAACATTTTTTTTATTTAGTTAAGCTGTTTAGCCTTTTATTTATATACAAGAAAAACTTTAATTTTAATCCAAAGAGGGGTTAATTTACACATAAAGTCCCTTAATTCCACTCAACATTTCTAGTTAATCCAACTTTACGATTTTACAATTTATTCCTTAATTTCTTCCAAAATACCACTTTAAAATTAATACTAAAAAATTATAAAATTTAGCTCCTAAATTGGGGTGTGACAATTTTCCCCTCCTTAAAAGAATTTTGTCCTCGAAATTCATTCATGTCACATAATTGCATAAATGAAATTTCCATCAGTTCTTTCATATCTTTCATGTAGCTCTTATAGAAATACAGATCCTCAATTAATCTTTAACCAGTTGATTATACATTCTTATCAGAACTCTTCCTCATTTCAATAAAAGAATCCGAACGAAAAATTCCTTGAGTAATCAATTCACTCTTTGTCATGAGAATAGGCTCACAGAGCAGTAGCATATCCCAATTTCATTTCGGAGTCAAGTCAGAATTTTTCAGATAAATAACTCTCACATGGATCGTGAGGTACTTCATAGCGTTTAAACAAATGTTACCGGTATTATTTTTTTTGTACAAATATAGCCTTAACGGATAGAAACTTCGGTTTACTCATTATAGATAGGTACTCAGCCTTGGAGTTCCGACTCAGAGAGGTACGATTGTAGTCTAGGGGCATGTACTGATCAGACATATTTTGACATTCGACCGGCCGGTCTATCTTGAAAACTTTTGAATCAAACCATAGCTCTGATACCACTTAACGTAACCCTCAGACCGATGCGGGTAGCCCGATCCGATCCGGGAAGTCACATTAGGGCCACCGGAGCGACCCACTGTAAAAAATGGCGGAAAATTTAAAACTTTTTATCAGAACATGTAAACTTATAAAATCAGTTTTCACTATTTAAAAATAAAACAGATTTCCAAACTCGTATATAAATCAAAATACAATTTCATGCCCCCTAATCACATGTACCATACTCTGCAACAACACCGGAAGAACTCCCTTACTGAAGTCGATAGATGCACTGGTACAATTCTTTTAACCTGAAAAGGTGAGTAATAGAGTGAGCTTTGGAAAGCTCAGTAATACAGAACTACCAGATGATGCTACATGACATGTAGATAAATGGAAAGCCATATAATTTCCTTATTGAATCATACGTATACCAGCTTGTAGAATAATTTGGGGTTCCCTTAGAAGTTCATCGAGTAGAAGCCATGAATCTCAGTTCATAAGAAACCTTTCAAAGTATGACATTTTCAGGAGATCGAATAGGATGTCTAGTGTGTTCCAACAGTATAATAAAATCATAATAGGTACACTTATCAAATGATAGTTCAGTAAATCTCATAAAATCATAATGAAATTTAACTTTTGAAAATCATAGTTTAAACTCTTTTCTTGTACACCATCAGTAATTTCCAAAACTATTTTCCATATAGCTTACTCTAAGCACACAGCAAAAAGAAAGGCAACCTAAGGATAAGCTTTATAGCTTGTATCCTTAAGCCCGTAAGTCCAAGTCCATATAGCTTACCCTAAGCACACAGCAAGGGAAGGCAACCTAATGTATCTTGGGGCCCCAAGAGTCACATTAGGCCCATTCTGTTTATTAGCTTGATCAGAGCTATACTATTGTAATTCAATCCAAAAGTTCAATTGCACCGTGACAAAAATTCCATAAATCATCACATTAAATTGGTGCATCAATAAAACAGTAACCAAAGAACTCAGTGTACCTCATATTAAAACCAATAAAATAGTTCAGTAATAATTAGGGAACACACTAGAGAATCCAAGTATTTTCAGAGGCCATTGTAGTTATCATTTTGGATAACATGAAACTTATGAAATTTGATCGAATTCCAGGAACAAGGTCTTATTGAGGAGAATCGATTACTAACCGATCTAGCCAGACATTTAAGGTTGATACATTAGAATCCCACTATATTTTCGTGTGCATTAGGAAAACGTTCAGGAACCTTTATACATAATAATTCTAAATTCATATTTACTGCGAGTGATTCTATTACCCAAATAATCAGGGGTATTCAGGAATATACTTTGAATTCATAGGATTTCAGCCCAATTGAACCAAATGAGATATTCAGAATCTTTTCCTTCTGCGTTACTTGTTTTTTTTTTCAAACATGACCAAAGTGATTTTAGATGAAATATAGAATCGAAGATTCAAGTCATTCACAGTCTACGACTATCGATCATATTATCAGACAACTCGAGTTACACAACTCTCAAACTGATGCATGTCAACAAGTCAATTCATTATCCTTCCAGTGTATTCACTCTTTAATACCATAATGCAGATCCATAGATCATCCCCATAATCATCACTGAATAAATCTTCCAACGGTCTTTATTTCATTTCCATGTTTCAACAATATCAGGAAATACTGACGTACTTGATCCATGGCTCATAACACATAATGACAATTCATCATGTAAGTTCAACAGTGTTTCCAAACTCATCAAATCACCTATTTAATCCTTAGTCATTGATGTTACTTAGTTCGTTTGGTAAGCAAGTCTATCCCGATTACTTTAAAGTTTTCCAGAATAATTCCAACGTTTCTGAATTTCAAATACACGTTGTACTTCATTTTATTTCAATTTATTCATATAATAAAGTCATTCTGGTATTCGTGGTTGATTTGACTAACGAATACCCACTTATTAGTACTGTATGCACTCTAGAGTTGAGCTGAGCCAAGTACTTCTAGAATTATCATCGATCCAAATTTGAGAAGATAAACAAACATTCAAGTGATACTTATATCATTCAGGTAATGATATAGTACTAACGTTAGTTGATCACTTAAGTTGCATTCCATAACTTTTACTGGTAGCACAACATTCATGTTTATTTGGATTTCTTAATTAATCCAAGACATTTACTTATTCTAGGTCATAAGGGCATTTTGGTCATATTGGTGCTCAACATTTTTCTATTCATTTCAAAGCTTGAGTATATCCATTCATTCCTGAGCTTGGTGACATTCTTGAGTCATTTCCATTCCAGGGGTAATTTGGTCATTTTATAATTCTAGAATATTTCAATCATTTCCTTCCATCCGGTCTTATTATTTAATTCAATCTTATCATTTACTTCAGTCCTTTCGAACAATTCTGTCAGCAGAATACCTCCGATAAATTACTCTTTAAGTATTTACTCCTTATTCGAATATTTTCAGGTCAAGTGTCTTCTCAGATTTTACAAACGGAATATTATAAATTTTTCTGTACAAAGACAGGATCTTAACAATTAAATTTATACTTAATCGAGTTAAGTACAAATCCTCAAAGTACTCTCTCATTCAGGGTCAATTCAGACTATTTTATCTCTCAAGGGCATTTTCGTAATTTCTTAACCAGATAATTTCAATATTAGCTCTTAACGAAAATAATTATAATTTTTCATCCAAGTACCTTTAACATTTAACCTTTGATGAAATAAATTATAAGTTGCAGATACAGGGCTAATTTCTTTATCACTAATCACAACCTTGTAATTTAATCTAACAATTCCTCAATTTCTTATATTAGTCATTCGATCCGTAATTAGTTACATAATTTCTATCACATCATATCGAGTGTATAAATTATTCAACTCCACCAAAGTGACCAACATTATCTTGTTCCTGCATTTATCAATATAAACATGTTCCATAAAACATAAAGAGGTAGTAAAGTATTACCTCGATTTCCGTGCAATACTGATCGACCATAAAAATTCTATTCGAACGCCTTTGATCTTCGATTCAACTTCCAATATTTCCCTCTCGATCCATACCATCAAAACTACTAACTCGTATCCAAATAATTTTCCTCGCCATAAAGATAGCTTATTAGAATTGAAATAATAATTTGGAAACCCAATTAGTATAATAGAATGCTTGTGGGGTTACTTTAATAATTAATCACTAATATTAGGGACTGGACCGAATTAATTTGCACTATTGAGCCACAAACAAAACTAATGGAAACTAGGAGACAAGTTCAAGTTCTTACCAAACATGGAGGACTCATGATTGTGATTTTTCCACTTTATTTTTCTAGACACCACCCAAGTGATTTTTCATGTTGGAATCATAAACTCATTTTTTTGTGAATTCCTGTGAAGCAAAGTTTATGCCGCCACCAATCGTATCTCCTGTTTTATATGTTAGACCAAAAGCATCTCCCTTTGCTTGCCCACGATAGAGCCTACCATCATCCCCATGATACCCGCAATTGTTTACTTCCCACCCCGATTGTCTGCGCATCTTGAAGCCTTCACTGGTGAATACAATAGCAGTTTGACCCTTGACTCCAACGTCCTTCACATAAATCTCGAAGTGATAATCCAAACGCTTTACAGGAATTGGGTTATTGCCTTGAACCACACCGATATCATGGCCATGGAGGCTTACGGCAGTATACTTCATCGACAACTTATCAGGTGCCACCACCAAGAACCCTGCCATGCTATTAATCGTGTTGAGCTCAGTCGGTACCATCTCCTCATCCTCTTCCATCTCCACCGGAGCCTTAAACGAGTCGATCCGAGCCAGCTCCAAGAAGTATAAACTGAGATCTTGGCTTAAGCTATCGAAACTGTTGTTGATTCCGTTGTTGCGCTGGCAGGAGTTCACTTTTACCAAAGATATCTAAAAAGAAAACTCCAAAATTTCGTTTTAAGATATCCTTTTGTTCCTTGGGTTTTATTTTTAAAGTTTCGGTCTTTCCTGGAAAAAATGATTTTTCCTACAATTATTGAAATATATAATATAAAATATGGTTGGTGGAGGTTGAGGTGCAGTCTGGGGTGGGTAAACAAAAGATCCAACGTATTTTAGTTCAAATTTCTCCATCCTGATTTCAGCCTTGATCAATTATTGAGGCACATGTCTGATTTAAAGCCTATGTATTAATCCTAATAGTTATTATTATTTCTTCCTTAAAAACATCACGTCCCACCCTTAACTAAGCTACAGATGCGTTGAAAGTTAACACAAGTGGAAATTTTGATTACAAAAATACATGTTGAAGAAATGTCCCTCAACTACACGAGCTTGTTTAAACAAACTATAACATTTTTTTTATTTAGTTAAGCTTTTTAGCCTTTTATTTATATACAAGAAAACCTTTCATTTTAATCCAAAGAGGGGTTAATTTACACATAAAGTCCCTTAATTCCACTCAACATTTCTAGTTAATCCAACTTTACGATTTTACAATTTAATTCTTAATTTCTTCCAAAATACCACTTTAAAATTAATACTAAAAAATTATAAAATTTAGCCCCTAAATTGGGGTGTGACAAAAGAGATTCCAAAGAAAGCCCATGCATGTCAAGTTTTAATGCCCACAATTAAAGAAAAAAAGATCCTCCAAGAAGAAACACAAGGAACATGTAGCTATATGGAGTGATGATGAGTCCTCCAATGAAGAGGAGGAAAAAGTAGCCAACTTGTGCCTCATGGCCAGAGAGGATGATCCTAACGTAACCTCTAATTCATCAATTTCAAATAAGTATTCATTGATCAATTACAAGAGGCTTACGATGAATTAGCCTTAGAAATTGAGATCATGATTTCTAAAAATAAGAAAAATATTTCTAAATTGAAAAATGAAAATGGTCTCCTTTATAAGACTAATCTTGAGCTTGAAAGTCAAGTCAAAGCTACGTAAGTCAAACTTAATGAGTTTGAAAAGAAAAATCAAGATTTATATAACTTGCTTTCAAAGGATCATAATGATCATCAAAAGAAACTTGATGATCTTAAAACTTCTTTTAACCATATTGGGACAAAAAGATTTGAAAAAGGAGAAAACTCAAAAATCAACTATGTTAAAAATAGTTTTAATTATTACAAACACAGATGTCCCCAAAGAATCTCATATAGAAAAGTTATTAGAAGCATACGTGTCCCCAAAGGACTCATTGCTACTAATGATAAAGATATCCTTTAAAAATGGATACCAAAGGGGACAAGATTATTGCGAACTAATGCTAATGGACCCAAAAGAATTTGGATACTGAAAATAAAAAAATTAATCTATGTTTGTTCGTGGAGCATTGTTATAAGGCACAAAGAAAAAGTTTAAATTCATGGTACCTTGATAGTGGATGCTCAAGACATATGACCGATGAAAAGAGTCGGTTCTTCGATAACAACTAAAAAGGTCACATTGAAGGAATTGATTCTATTGATAACAACTCTTCTATTCTTGTTAAAATGTTTTATATGTGAATGGGTTAAAGCATAATCTACTTAGTATTAGTCAATTATGTGATAAGGGAACAATGTATTATTTGAGTTTAATGGTTGTAAAGTTATTGACATAGGATAGGAAATATTTACATTATGCATCTAGATAATATTGATATTTCTAATGTATGCTTGGTTGCTAAGGATGAGCATGATTGTTGGTTACATCATAGGAAACTTGGAAATGCTAGCATGAGTTTTTTTTTACAAAAACTTGTTCAAAGCAATCTAGTAAGAGGTTTGCCTAAGATAAAATTTAATTTTGATAAGATTTGTGATGTATGTTCTAAGGTAAAACACAAAAGAACTTCTTGTAAAACTATGAATGATATATCATCTAGTAGAGTATTGTAATTGATCCATATAGATCTTTTTAGGCCTATTAGAACTCCTAGCTTGGGTGGAAAACAATATGCATTTGTGTTGGTAGATGACTATTCTAGATTTAATTGGTTTTTTTATTAAGTACAAAAGTGAAACTTTAGAAAATTTCATCAATTTCTAAAAAATAAACCAAAATGAAAAAGGTTAAATTTCAAAACCTTGGTTTTGATGAATTTTATAATTCTAATGGAATTAGCCATAATTTCTAGCTCCTATAACCCCTTAACAAAATGGAGTTGTTGAGAGGAAAAATAGAACTTTAGAATAAATGGCTAGGACTATGCTTTGTGAAAACAATTTGCCAAAGTATTTTTGGGTAGAAGCCATAAATACCGCATGTTGTGTTATTAATAGAGTAATGATTAAGCCTATTTTAAAGGAAACTCTATATGAAATTTTCAAAAATAAAAAGCCTAACATTGGATTTTTTTCATCCTTTTGATGCAATTGTTTTGTTTTAAATAATGGAAAAGATAATATTGGTAAATTTGATGCAAAAAGAGTTGAAGTAATTTTTCTAGGTTATTCTTCAAATTCTAAAGCTTATCGAGTCTTTAATAAAAGAACTCTAGTGGTAGAAGAGACCATACATGTTGTTTTCAATGATAATCCCCATCTGAGGAAGGATTATTATATTGATGATGATATAGGTATCTTAAATCCAAATGAAGATGGCGAATCATCATTGAAAGAAATAAACAATGGGAATACTCAAGATGCCCTCAAGAATCTAATTCTAGAGGAAAAGGAGGTCCCATACCCAATGGAGTATAAACTATATCAAAAGTGGTGAAATTTTGGGTAATCCATCCAAAGGGGTAACCACTTGATCTTATCTTAAGAATATTTGTAATTGTGTTGCATTTATCTCATGCATAGAGCCTAAGAATGCCAAAGAAGCATTAAATGATGAACATTGGATTATGACTATGCAAGAAGAGTTAAATCAGTTTGAGAGAAGTAAAGTATGGACTTTAGTTGAAAGGCCTTGTAATAAATCTACTATAGGTACTAAATGGGTTTATGAAAACTGTAAACACCCATTTTCATCGAGAACTTTATTTCAAGTTTTTAATTATTATATATATGTATGTGTGTGTGTGCACGCACGAGCGTAGATTAATACATAAATATATATTATAGTATATTTTTGAAAATATATATTGTTCTTAGAATATATATATATTATTTTTTAAAAATATATATAGTTTTTAAAAGTATATATATATATATTATATAGTATTATATTATAATATAAAATATATATATATATATAGTTTTTGAAAAATTATATAGTATATATTATAGTATATTATTAATTATTAATTTAATTTAATTTTTTATTTCAACTTTGATTTAGGTCCAATAAAAGTTTAGTCTAAAAGAAGTCACGATTTAGTTGAGGTTTAAGAGCCCGAACTGAGTAGTAAGCCTGACCCAGCAAGCTAGTCGATTGGAAGTCCAATAAGTCATGCAAGAGGCCCAATTGTCTGACCCAATAGAAGAACCCCTAGGGTTTTGTCATGTTCATTAAACGTCGCGTGAAGGACAACTGCATGACCAGGGCATGAATGAGCTACAAGGATCAAAGCAAATCAAGGGTTTTAAAACCCTAAATGACGCACACTTGCGCAGCCATATTTGGACCGTTGGATCTGCAACCAATCCAATGGCCAATATCAAATCCCATAATGTTCTAGAAGCTAGAAAGTCACCGACCAGTGGCGCGTGGAAACCACGCCCCAGTGAAATAAGTCCCATGCACCAGAAAGAACTAAACATAACCATTTCCAAAAAAAATATGGCAAGAACCAACTCGAGAGCAATCACGAGAATCAAGCAAATCAAGAATCATGCAAAAAATACATCAAAACAAAATGGTAAAAAATACTCATGCATGATAACAAAACATGAAAGACAAGATTGAACCCAAAAAAGGAACAAATCAAGCCAAGGCAACAATCAAAATTAAATCCTAATAATCTTTAGGATAATTGGGATGTCAAAAATATTATCTTTGAAGGATTATGCCCCCTCAAAGCCCACTATATAAACTACTTGTGAAGAGAGGAATGAGAGAAGATGTGAAATACAAACCATAAAAAAAGAAAAAAAATAGAGAGAAGAACACGAAGGCCTTGGTCGTTGCGAAGAAAAGCTCTTAGAGAAGAAGAGAAAACGGTGGGGAAGTTCAATTGTCGCCATGAATGAAGGTAAACTCAAGACCTATTCAGCTATATCTACGGTGATTGGGGTTCCCCTTTATGGTTTAGAGGTCGAATTCAAGTTTAGGGATGTGTGGGCTTTCAAACAGTGTAGTTTTAGGTCTCTGACCACCGTGGATGGTGATCGAAGTGACTTGTGAGCAGTTGTCGAAGTGACGGGTAAGCGGTGGCCGAACGAGAATCAGGAGATGGCTTGAGGAGATAGTGACTAGGGAGAGAGAAGAGAGTTGAGAGTAATTTGAGGCTTTATATTTATGTGAAATGTTACAAATGAGGGAGAAATGAGCTCAAATGGGATTTATATATGGGGGATCAAGTTACAAATAATGGATTCTTAAATTACGCGTGTTGTCCCCCAAATTTTGATGTGTAAATCAATCTGGTCACCACCTATAATTTTTCCCTTAAATTCCATTTTTTTTAATTTGATCCCTTTATTTTTTTTTATTATAATTAGTACCCTGATTTATTTTTTTTAGTTTTGAAGCATTTTTTATTATTAATATTTTCTCCACTAATTACTATTTTTTAACATTGATTTTATATTTTTAAAGGGACCCAAATTGAAATTCAAAGTTCGTCAAAGGCAAATAAATCGAATCGAATCTAAATTTTTATTTTAAACTTATAATTTTGCAATTAAGACAACATGGTAATCGAATGGTATTAAAAAGGAAATTATGGGGTACTCATCCTTCCTCGATTGTAATCGACTCCAAAGTACGAAAATTCTCTGGTAAGACATAGATTCAGTAAATGGTAAGTCGGTGTCTGATCTACCTAATTCAAAATTATATGTGGCGACTTCATCATCAAATCCAAAGTCAGAACATGAACCCGGGCCACTAGAAGGACTGTTGCGACAACTTGGCGACTCTACTGAGGACTTTGAGATTCAGGCCAAAATCAATTATCCGGTTGTCTTCTTAAGAGAAAATGGTAAATTTAAATTTAAATTTATTTTTTATCCCTTTTGTTTACCTTTGATTATTTTTTTCTTCAAATAAATAGTTTTACTAATTTTTTCTTTCAGTGTTTTCAGATCTTTTAAAAAACATCTCTGGCTCTATAGCCGAGCTCTAACCTTTTAAGTGGGGGTGAAAGTGACGCCTTCGTAAGAGTTATCCTCGTATAGGCCTGCAATTAGCCTCCGGGGTTTATGCACTTTATGTATTCGTATGAATTTAGTTTTCACAGAGACATAGAAGAATGTATCCTCTCGAGTTTAACTCGATCTGCATAAACTTATGATGAGTTCAGGATCGAGGGTTTGGCAAGCCCAAGGGGCACCATCAAGGAGAATTCGAGTCCCTTTTTAGAACTTAAACCATGTCGCTACGGGAATTGGAGTGTAATACCCCATATTTTGGCTAGTGACTAAAATATAACTTTTGAAAGTTTAATGGTTAAAGTATAAAGGAAAAATTTAGGGACCTAAGTGGTAATTTTCCCAAAAAGAATTTTTAATCCATAAAGGAAGAATTCTTGATTCGGATTTGATGTTGAAAACTAGAAAGGGTTAAAGTCTAGTAAGAAATCAGAAAATCGGATCGAATAGAAAATTTGAGAAAAATTGAAGGATGAAAAATTAGACTTAAAATATTACTTCCATAATTTAAAATGATGGAAAATAAAATAAACCATTGGATTTGAGGATTTAAATTCATGTTAAATTTGGATTGTTGGATTAAAGTGACAAAAATGTAATTTTTGGGAAATTACAAGGGCAAAAAGGTAAAGAGGGAAATAATTTGTCCATATTTGACTTTTGGAAGATGATAAGGTTGAGGTATCTTGGTTTTATGGTAAATATGAAGTTTCATAAAGGATAATTTGGTATTTTCTCAATTAACTGAATAAATGTAAATTAACATGAAATTTACCTAACATTTAATGAAACTTGTTAATCTTTTTCCTTCCAAGGCCATGAGCTCCTCCATAAGATCACGATTGAATTTACGTTCGAAGTAAATTGAGCATAAAAAGGATTAAATTTGGAACATAGTGAGGAAAATATTTTTGCATTATATAAAGTGTCAAGGTGAGTGCAATACATGTATGATAATCATGGATGTTTATACATCATTAGGAAGACTTGCGATGAGTCTACCTTAAATGCATTAGCAAAATATTTGTCATTTATCATGTGTTTGATATGTTGTAATATGTCAATGGTTATATGCAAATGTATTGATCACTTATGGATATATATATATATATGAACGTTAATTTGGGTATGAACTGCCCAAATGTTGAATGATATTGATACATTGTTATTGAATGAATCAAGAATAGACTATAGGCCCAAGTGAGTTATTGAGGGACAGGGTATAGTTGGCATGCCATAGAGTCCAGTAGCAGGATGCATATTCGGGATTACACTAAAGTATAATTATAGTATGTACTAGGCACAATCTTATGTGTCATATTAAGGACTTTACTTAAGTATACCTTGTACAAAAGGTGGAAACGACCTTATGTGTCATACTCGAGCTAGCATTACGATGCATATATATATATATATTTGACTCGTATACTCAGGGTCCTCAAGGTCTACATTTTGGGGTATGGTTTATTGAAAATATTTATTATTGCATCATTATTTGCTTTTTATAGCAACTAAATAGTTATGTAGGTAAGTGATCATGCTACATTTGATTATGACGTATGATCACATATTATTGATGTATTGCACTGTTTATTATTGATGATTGTTTCACTAAGTATATACTTAGCATGTGATGATTTTCACGCGTAGGTAAAAACCCGGAGTAGGAGTAAGGATTACAGAGCAACATAAAGCATCAAGGAATATATTACAATATCAGTAAGACATCATTTGATTTGATTTTGACTTAGATAGTGACATATACTTATGAATGTCCTAGTTGATCTGTGAACTATTTTGGAAGCTGGTTTGTAATGTCTAAACTAAACTATTTTACTCTATATCATTATGGATGGTATTAATCATTATACGGGAGGTATTTTATGTTAATATATGCTTTAAATATACTTAAATAGTTTTATGTGATTTACTATTTTATAGTAATAATTTCATTTAAAATAAATACATTCTAAATCACTTTTGAGTTGGAAAATGTTTTAAGTAATTAATATGACATCTATAACCTATATTGGCATAAGTGTACAGGGTTGTAGGTGTTACATTTATTGGTATCAGAGCTACATGTTTAGCTATTTCTGGACATGGAATAAATTTAAATTTAGTTAAGAATGTATACATGCCACTAGGATGTAAAAATTTTACTGATAGTTGTATATATGCTATGATGCTTATTATTTAGTAAAGTTACTCCTTACTAATGTTAGATGGTTTTGACTGTGTTCAGATGTCATATCATCAAGAGTCTAGTAGGGCAGCTGAGCGTATTACTCCTGCATAAAGTGGGAGTAATGAGGTGAACCAAAATCCACCTCTTGCTCAGCCTAATGTAGAGTCGCCTAATCGAAATCAGCATGATATGTATGTCCAAGATCGGAGGTTATTCTGACAAGATCTGGATAACATTATTAATGATCAGGCACCAGTATCAGTTCCAAAACAATTAAAGAAAATGAGGGCACTTGAGTTTCGAGGTGATACAGACGCTAATCCAATGGCTGTTGATTACTGGTTGAATGATGTTAAGAACATATTAAACAGGATTACTTGTGATGATCAAGGAAAGTTAGAAGGGGTTGTGTGTCTATTGATGGAGCAAGCTAGCGTATGATGGAATACAGTTATCGCACGAGTCTCTCCTAAGCATATAATGTAGGACTTTTTCCTTAGGGAATTTAAGAAGAAGTATATTGGGGACGTGTTCGTCAATGAAATGATGCAAAAGTTCCTGAATTTGAAGCAATCAAGCAGAACAATTTATGAGTATGAATGTGAGTTCCACAGATTGAGGTAATTTGCATCAGAGTTTCTTCCGACGAAGAAAGCCAAAATTGATTGGTTTATTTCTAGATTGGATCCTCGTTATAAAATAATTATTATTTCTCATCATTTTACTTATTTTTAAGAAGAATTAAACAAGGCTAAAGCTATGGAAAGGTTAACCTTGAAGACCTAGAGATGAAAAAGGTTCAAGCAAGCAAAAGGTTTGGAAGCTCATACTCTGCACCATTTTCCAAACACAACAAAGGTTAGTAGTAGTAGAAAAGCTCAGCCTCCTTAGCATCCATTGACAGAAAGGGATTTTTTGGAGGGAAATCAAAGCAGACCTATACAACTTCAGCGGGTACCAGAGGTTCAGGATTTCGAGTCAATGCTGGTATGCTGAAGGGAAATATTATCACTGCAAACAAGATGGTCATTTTAAAAGGGAGCATCCAGAGCTATACCCAGATCAGTCTATAGTAGGACCCTAAAAGGGTAAAGGTAGAAAAAAAGACAGACCCGGTACGTCTGAGGCTGCATCTAATCGAGAAGGCAAGACTACTTCCTGAATTTATCATATCAAGACTGATGATGATCGAGATGCTCCAGAGATTATAGCATGTACCTTTTATACCTTTGATGAACCTATTTTTATGTTGATTGATCCTGGTTCTACTTACTCTTATATTAGTGCAAAGCTGGTTAGAGATAGATAAATCTCTTTAGATCCTTTTTCTAGTGATATTGTGACAATCAATCCGCTGGGCCATAGTGTAGGGATTAGTCAGATATGTAAGGATTGTCCGATAAAGGTATAGGGAGTAGAATTTTTTGCAAATATGTTAGAATTACCTTTTAAGGAATTTGGAATAATCCAAGGCATGGATTGGTTATCTTCCTACTATGTTTAGGTAGATTTTTGTTTGAAGAGATTGTTCTTAAATGATGAAAAAAGGTTCAGAGATAATATTTATTGGAGAAAGGGTAAATTCTTATCCAATGTGATTTCAGCCTTTATTGCTAAGAAATTGTTGTCACAAGGATGTCAAGCAATTTTAGCGAATGTAGTAGATACAAGTGTTGTTGAAGTTAAGTTGGAAGACATTCCCAATAGTTCGAGAGTATTCAGAGGTGTTTCCAAATAAATTACCAGGATTTCCTCCAGACAGAGAGGTGGAGTTAGGTATTGACATATTTCCAGGTACATATCCTATTTCGATGGCTCCTTATCGAATGGCCCATACAGAATTAAGGTAGTTAAAAGCTTAATTTCAAGAGCTGTTAGATCGAGCATTCATCAGACCGAGTGTTACACCTAGGAGAGCACTAGTGTTGTATGTGAAAAAGAAAGATGGATCCATGCGATTATGCATAGATTATCGTCAGTTAAACAAAGTGACTATCAAGAACAAGTATCCTCTTCCGAGGATTGATGATTTGTTTGATTAACTTAAGGGAGAAGCAGTTTTCTCTGAGGTTGATCTTCTATCAGGATATTCCAGAGACAACTTTTAGAAAATGGTATGGGCACTACGAATTTGTGGTGATGCCGTTTGGTTTGACCAATGCTCTGGGAACATTTCTGGATTTGATGAACATAGTATTTCAACCTTACTTGGATCAGTTCGTGGTGGTATTTATTGATGACGTTCTAGTGTATTCAAGGAAAAAGAAAGAGCATGACGTTCACCTTCGTACTGTGATTGAGATCCTTAAGAAGAAAAAGTTATATACCAAGCTATCAAAGTGAGAGTTTTGGCTATCAAAAGTTGCTTTTTTCGGTCATGTGGTCTTAACAGAAGGCATAAGGGTTGATCTTAAGATAGTTCAGGTGATCATGGAGTGGAATCCTCCAAAGAATATTACAAAGGTTCGAAGTTTCTTAGGACTTGCTGGTTATTATCGAAGGTTCATGACGAACTTTTCGATGATTTGCTTCTCCATTGAACAAGCTCTTGAGAAAATATGTTCCATTTATTTGCACCAAGAAGTGCCATGAGAGTTTTGAAACTCTAAAGAGAATTTTAACGGAAGCACCAGTGCTTGTACAACCGAAGTCTGGTAAAGAGTATGTGGTTTATAGCGATGCATCTCATTATGGGTTGGGATGTGTACTTATGCAAGAAGTAAGGTTCTAGATTATGCTTCCAGATAATTAAACAAGCAAGAAAGAAATTATCACACACATGATCTTGAATTGGCAGTAGTGGTATTCGCTCTAAAGATTTGGAGTCATTATTTGTATGGTGAATGGTGCTATATCTACACGGATCATAAAAGTCTAAAGTACTTGTTGACTCAAAAAGAGCTAAACTTGAGAAAGAGAACATGGATAGATCTCTTAAAGGACTATGATTTGGTCATTGATTTTTATCCAGGGAAGGCAAATGTTGTAGTTGATACAATTAGTTGGAGGACTTTTGCAGTTTTGCGAACTTTAGATGCATGCTTATCTTTAAAGGAAAATGGCGCAATATTGGCTAAATTAAGGATGAAGTCAATGCTTCTAGATCAAATAAAAGAGCTACAAAAGAAAGACGAGAGATGTTTGGAAAAGATGGTACAAGTGGAAAAAGGTGAGACTAAAGACTTTGAAGTTAAGGCCGATGGATGTCTGTATTATCAAGGAAGAATATGAATTCCACATGATGATTAGTTGAAGAAATATATTCTTTCCGAGGCACATTTTAGTTCAATGACTATGCACCCATGCGGGAACAAAATGTATCATGATTTAAAGAGTCGGTATTTCTGGTCGGGTATGAAAAGAGCCATCACTGAGTTTGTTGTTACATGTCTAACATGACAACAAGTAAAAACTGAACATCAAGGGCCTTCAGGATTGTTGCAACCGATTTCAATTACAGAATGAAAATGGGAAAGACTCACTATGGGGCTACCTTTGACACCAAACAAGAAGGATTTCATTTGGGTGATAGTTAATAGGTTAACTAAGTCGGCACATTTCATTCCAGTGCGAATGAACTATTTATTAGACAAGTATGCAGAGTTGTATATAAAAGAGATAGTTCAACTGTAGGGAGTGCCAGTATCGATAGTATCTGACAGGGATCCAAGGTTCACATCAATATTTTTGAATTCTTTCCATAAAGCTTTGGGTACTCCATTAAAATTCAGTACAACCTTTCATCTACAGAAGGATGGTCAATCAGAGCGGACTATATGGATATTAGGGGATATGCTGAGGGCATGTGTGATTGAGTTTGAGGGATTGTGGGAAAAGTATTTGCCTTAGTAGAATTTGCCTACAACAACAGTTATCAAACGAGCATCAAGATAGCTCCATATGAAGCTTTACATGGGAGAAAGTGCCGAACACCATTAAATTGGTTCGAGTTAAAAGATTGGGATCTGGTTGGCCCTAATTTATTTAAAGAGGTTGAGGATAAAGTGAGGATAATTCAAGATAATCTCAAAATAGAATCTAATCGACAAAAGTCATATGCATATTTGAAGTGGAAAGAGATTGAATTTCATGAAGGTGATAAAGTCTTTTTTTAAAGTATCATCTTGGAAAAAGATATTGTATTTTGGGCATAGAGGAAAATTAAGTCCAAGATTCATTGGACCCTATGAGATCTTAAACAGAGTCAGACCGATAGCCTACCAGTTAGCATTACCTTTGGAATTGGACAAAATTCATAATATTTTTATGTATCGATGCTTAGAAAGTATCGATCGGATTCTTCACATGTCATTGCACCCGAGGAAATGGAGATCCGACCAGATTTGACATGTGAAGAATAACCAAAGCAGATTCTGGCTTGAGAAATCAAGGAACTGCGTAGAAAGAAGATTCCTCTAGTTAAAGTGCTTTGGAGAAATCATAAAGTCGAGGAAGCTACGGGGGAAAGAGAGGAGGACATAAGGAAGCAATATCTACACCTCTTCACATCATGTATGCATTAAAATTCAAGGACGTATTTTATTTAAGGGAGGAAGAGTTTTAATATCCCAAATTTTAGCTAGTGACTAAATGTAACTTTTGAAAGTTTAGTAGCCAAAGTATAAATTAGGGAAAGTCTAGGGACCTAAGTGGTAATTTTCCCAAAAAGAATTTTTATTCCATAAATGGATAGTTTACTATTAAAAGTGGGGTTTTATTGAAATTATATTCTTGATCCAGAATTTATGTTGAAAACTAGAAAGGGCTAAAGTTCGGTAAGAATTTAGTAAATCGGATCGAATAGAAATTTTGAGAAAAAATTAAGGATGATAAATTAGACTTAGAAAATATTATTTCCACATTTTAAAATGATAGAAAATAATATAAACCATTGGATTTGAGGATTTAATTTCATGTTAAATTTGGATCGTTGGATTAAAGTGGCAAGATTTTAATTTTTGGGAAATTACAAGGGCAAAAAATTAAAGAGGGAAATAATTTGTTCAGCTTTGACTTTTGGAAGATGATAAGGTTGAGGTGTCTTGGTTTTATGGTAATATGAAGTTTCATTAAGGGTAATTTGGTCTTTTCACAATTAAATGATTACAATGTTCATTTAAGTTAAATTAACATGAAATTTACCTAACATTAGATGACACTTGTTCTTCTTTTTCCTTCCAAGGCCGTGAGCTCCTCCCTAAGATCACAATTAACTTTGTGTTCGAAGCGAATTGAGTATAAAAAAGATTAAGTTTGGAGCATATTGAGGCAAATATTTTTCATTATATAAAGTGTCAAGATGAGTGCAATACATGCATGACAATCATGGTTTATACATCATTAGAAAGACTTGTGATGAGTCTACCTTAAATGCATTAGCAAAATATTTATGTCATTTATCATGCATTTGACATGTTGGAATATGTCAATGGTTATATAGCAAATACATTTATCACTTATGGATATATATATGTGAACATTAATTTGGGTATGAACTATCCAAATGTTGAATGATATTGATACATTGTTATGGATGAATCAAGAATAGACTATAGGCCCAAGTGAGTTATTGAGGGACAGGGTATAGTTGGTAAGCCATAGAGTCCAGGAGGAGGTTGCATATTCGGGATTACACTAAAGTATAATTAGTGTATATAGTGGGCATAATCTTATGTGTCATATTCAGGATTGTACGTAAGTATACCTAGCATAGAAGGTAGACACAATCTTATGAGTCATACTCGGGCTAGCACTACGGTGCATATATATATATATATATATATATATATATATATATATATATATATATATATTCAACTTGTATACCAGGGTCCTCAAGGTCTACATTTTGGGCTATGGTTTATTGAAAATATTTATTATTGCATCATTATTTGCTTTTTATAGTAACTAAATGGTTATGTAGGTAAGTGATCATGCTACATTTGATTATGACGTATAATCACATATTATTGATGTATTGCACTGTTTATTATTGATGATTGCCTCACTAAGTATATACTTAGCGTGTGATGATTTTCACGCATAGGTAAAATCCATGAGTAGGAGTAAGGAGTACAGAGCAACATCAAACATCAAGGAATAGTTTACAATATCAGTAAGACATCCTTTGATGTGATTTTGACTTAGATAGTGGCATATACTTATGAATGTCCTAGTTGATCTGTTGAACTATTTTGGATGCTAGTTTGTAATGGCTAAACTAAACTATTTTACTCTATATCATTATGGATGGTATTAATTAGTATTACCATTATAAGGGAGGTATTTTATGTTAATATATGTTTTAAATATACTTTAATAGTTTTATGTGATTTACTATTTTATAATAATAATTACATTTTAAAAAAATAAATAAATTCTAAATCACTTTTTGAGTTGGGAAATGTTTTAAGTAATTAATGTGACATCTATAACCTGTATTGGCATAAGTATACTGGTCGTAGGTGTTACATGGAGCCTACCCCCAAACCTCATGCAAACCCTAGAATAGTGTTTTATTTATTGCCTTTTTATTTTAAGTTTCAAAGCATGAGAACTAGAGATTTTTGCGATTATCATTTATTTCCAACAAAAAGCATATGGGATTATAAATCATGTTCGGGTATGAACAAAAGTATGTGGGGTAGATATCATGCGGGGAATGAATTAGTATGATGTTTGCCTTCATTATTAATTCGTCGTACAGACTCGTTTTCTTTTTTTTTTTCTTTTCACGTTTTCTTTTTATTATCATCTGTATCATTTCATAAGAGGTGTTGATCCGCGAAGTGTTCGTTAATTCTTAACGGTCTTCATTAATGGACAAATGGGTTATGATGCAAGAGGCTAAAACACAAGGGCACAAATTTGATATATGAAGAGTAAAAAAAACAAACTGGAAGACGAATATGTCAGATGTTTATGCATTGATCGAGTAGAATGACATTCAGGAGATGCGAATCATGTGGGACAATTGGAAGCACGAGAGGAACTGTTGTTACAGTTTTATAGCTCTAACGCAGTTCTAAAATTCGTGGCATAATTAAAGACATGATATACGACTTTACGAAAGAGTCTGAATGGGTCAAGCTCATTTTAAACATAACGAAGATTAGACAAAGTGATGAAATTTTTCCAAATGCGAATGAAAAATTAGAAGTGGAGTCCTGAAAAGGTGCAGAGCATCATGGGAAGAGACAAGAAAAACGAGCTAGTACCAGATGTAGTACTTCAATAGAGAAGAAACCTAAAGAAAGTGAAGTAGTTATCTGGGTGTTCCAAGGGAAAGTCCAAAAAATGACTCATCATTGTAGAATTTAACGAAAGACGCTATGGCAGTAAGATATGACATCTAGCCAATGACCAATGAAGTAAGAAGACTTGTTGATCTACTAGAAGTTGTCTAGAGTTAAAGGAATCTAATAAACGCACCTTTAAATGTTTTAGGCCTCATTGTAATAACACTTGTCTCAATGAAGGCTATTTTATCATGACAGACTTTTTTTTTGAATCAATACCTCAAAATCCTTGTAATACCCCAAAATTTTGGTTAGTGACCAAAATATAATTTTTGAAAGTTTAGTAGTTCAAGTATAAATTTTGGAAAAGTTTAAAGACCAAAAAAGTAATTTTTAAAAGTTATGTATTTTGTCCTGTAAATAATAGTTTATTACAAAATTGACATTTTCGTGGAAATCATAATTTTGATTTGGGATTTGTATTAAAAGTTATAAAGTACAAAAATTCGATAAGAATTCTGATAATCGGATCGAACCAGATTTTCACGAAAATATAAAAGATGATAAAGAAAGGTTGGAAATATTATTTCCATAATTTAGAACAGTGAAATTTAACACGGATCGGTGGAATTAAGGTCGATTTTCCATGCTAAGCCAAAATTGGGGAAATTAAGTGATTAAATTACAATATCCAAAAATTGAAAGGGCAAAGGTGGAAAGGGAATTTTAGGAGATATTTTTGTTCATCTTTGACTTTGAATATTAAATTAGAAGATATTTTTGTGTCATGGTTGAAATTATCGATAATTTTAAAGTATAAAGTTCGAATTTCTCATTAATTGAATTTTAAATTAATTATATTAGATAAAGCCATGTGTATTAGTTATAATTATGTAAAAAAAATCAAGAAAGCAACCCTTTTATCTTTCACAAACCGTGAACCAATGGCTAAAGAGGTAAGATTTTCAATTTGATTTTTAGGATTATTCAATTGATTTTTAGGATTATTCGATTGATTTTTGGGTTAAGCTATTAGATAGAAAATTAATCTACTTGAAATTCTCTATCATTTAGTATAAATATTTCATGGAAAACACGTTTGATTGATGAATTAAATTAAATGGGTGGATGAAGAACAAGTTAGATTTTGGTTATTTAAAGCTTGATTTTTATGTTAATGGTGTTGTAGATTAATTTTCAATCATGGGTGATGGTTAAAATCTTCTAGAAAAGCATATAGTAAATTCGACCAAGCTAGTTTTTTTTTTATAGAATTTATTGATTTTGGATTGGATTTGAATTTATGATGATTGGAATAACATGAATTTAGTTATAAGAGGTTGAATTCATGCTTGAAATTGAATGAAAAGTTCGCCCTATAGTGCTTGATAGGTTCGACCATGAGAGAAGAAATGGGGAAAATATTCAAAAATTTCCTAAGGTTTAGAACTAATATTTGAATTATTCTACATGCTTTAGAAATTAATTTGGATCAATTTGGAGCCTTGTCATAGTAAAAGGACTATTTTGCAAGTTTTGGAAATTATGAGACATTGAAGTATAAATGTTCAATTGTGAGGATTAATTGCTGGAATTTAATGTTTAAATGTTGCATTTTATGATAGAATATTGTTTTGGATAAAATTGCAAGAAATTGGAAAAGTTAGTGGCTAATTCGAATTATGTTAGAAAGTTGGGAATATAATTGCAAGTTTTCAAATGTTAAAGTATTAGATTAAGTGAAGAATTAAAATGCTAGAAATTAATGTTTGGATACTGGATTTGAAGTTAGAGTGATGATTTGGAACCAAATTACAAATTTGGTTAAGTTTAGTTGTTTATTCGAAAATATTGGAAGTTTTGGGGGTTAATTGAAATTTTTTGAAAATGAGATTGTATTAGATTGGATATATTAGTTTAATGCATGAAATTTTGGTATTAAGTTTGTATTGAATTAAATAGTGAAGGACCATATTGAATTAATTGAAAAAGTTTATATGAATTCTAAAGGAATTCATAAATGGTGACTAAATTGTAAAGTTTATGAAAGTTGAATAGATTTGTGATGAATATGAAAATATAAAGGATTGAAGTTTCGTGATGTAAATATTGAAGTTTTTTATTTAATAGTGAAGTGAAATTATATCGAATAAGTATCAAATATAAATTATGGATTTTATTATTGGATTTAGATTATGTTAGTACAATGCTAACATGTGGTTCGAATAATTCTATTGTGTATATTATTTTGTCTAGATTGTGATAAATATCATGATCAAAATGAATTGAAGGCGAAGGATCAAACATTAGAGTAAATATATCAACTATAAAGGTTCGATAGTGAGGCAAATAAGGTGAGTGTATTTTATTTATTTAATTATACTGGTTGAGGAAGACTTGCGATATGTCAACCTTTGATGTTTTGAAAGAAAAAAATGAATCATATTAAGAAATATTTTTATAATGATTTTCTGAAATGGTTATTTAATGATTTTGGGTATGAAATTACCCAATATATTTTTATATGATATTTTCTGAAAAGATATTTGAATGAATTATCTAAAATGATTTTAGGGCATGAACTGCCCAAAGTATTTTATATGATATTTGTATCTTAATTATGAAATATCTAAAAATATGTTTGAAAATGTCAGTGATTAGAAATGTTGAATATAAAAATGACATAAAGTTAAAGAAAACCCCATTGTATGTTGCATTGAGAATCGTAGGTACAATTGGCATGTCATCAGGTAGAGTCATTCTGATCTGGTACATTTGTGTACATTATATGATTGCACCTAGAGTGCATATTTCTGTATCTGATGATTGCACATGGAGTGCATATTTCTGTTTCCGATAATAACACATGGAGTGCTTATTATGCAAACAAGTCTGACTAACGTACCTTGTATTCTCTTTAGATATACATTGGGATATGAATATGAAAAAGGGTTATGAATCTGAAATGTGACAGTAATGGTTATGAGAACTAGAAATGTGACTGAAAGAAAATAAATATTTTATTAATTATTATGATTTGACATTTTGTTGTCATGACTTTTACGGATATGTGAGATATTGGTTTTTGAAAGGTTTCAACGATGAGGAAATGACTGATTAAAGTCGGTTTGTGAATTTTGAAAGTTTTATATAAAGAATTATATTTTTTTGATTTTATTTAGTTGTTTTATATTTTGTCTCACCTTAGTTTGTTTAAAATGTATCACTAAGTTATACTTTGCGTGTGATGATTTTCACGGGTATGTAAAGAAAAGGAAGAACGTGAAGTGATGAGCACTATAAGCATCTCTTTTAGGAAAATCATACTGACCTACAATATTAGTAAGACATCCTTTATATTATTTTGATTTGTTAGTGGCATGTATATTATAAATGTTCTTATTGCTCTTATAAACTAGTTTAAAATGGTTGGTGGTAGATATAATTTAAAAGTTAATTAATTGGTTTTTAAATTAGGCAGTATTTTAGTAGTTTTATATATGTTGAGAAATATCCACTTCCTAATTGCTGCCTAAAATCAGTTTTAAATTGGATGATAAACTATTATTTTATGTTTTTACGTGATTAATTCAATAGGTTTTAATCGATAATTTAAAATTTTTAAATGAAACAAAATTTTACGGGTTTTCAAGTATGGAATGTTATAAAAAAAAATTAGTGTGACAACTTTTACTCATATTTAAGTATGTATATGGGTTAAAGGTGTTACAATCCTCATACATTTATCATGCACTTTAATTTAACAAGCTTATTAACATGCATCCATTATTAAAACATAAAGAATTAATAAAAACTATTTTATCCGATTGAAAGGGAAAAAACATTGGACTCAACTCGAACGCATAATACTCGACTCAAATCGAACAAATGGAAGCTAAACTTAAGGAGATCGAGGAAAACTTTTTCAAGCTCTAAAAGGACTTGCAAAATAGAATAAGTCAGAACCACAAGGACGCCATGAAAAATATCTCAAAGAACCAAAGTAGTATGGTTGATCAGATTGTGGCCAAACTGGAAGGCTTAAACTTTGTAAAAATCCCTGAGGAAGAGGGATCTGAAGAAATAGTGGCGTCGTCGCCACCATCAAAGCTGTTAATTATACCCGAAAACTTTTAAGGGTACCTGGGAGACTCTTCTGCCATGAAGGCACAGGCTTCAATAACAAATCCGAAAGATCATCGCATTTGATAATTTGATGAAGATGATAAGTATTGGAAGACGGAGGAGAAGATAAGACAGTTAGAGGGCCAAATGAATACTGTCAAAGGGGAGGAGGACTCCTATGGAATTAATGCCATGGAACTAATCCTGGTATCAGACCTGATCCTGCCTCTAAAATTCAAAGTTCTAAAATTTGAAAAAATTGATGGGAACAGTTGCCCCTCTGCTCATATAACTATGTCATGTTGAAAGATGACAGGGCACATTGGAAACAACCAACTATTGATTCACTATTTTCAAAAGAGCTTATCAGGTTTGGTTATCTGGTGGTAGAACCAGCTGAACAAGAGCCATATCAGAACTTGTAAGGATATTGCTAAGGCATTCCTCGAGCAATACAAGCAATGGAAAAAGAAGAAGACTAATGAGAGTTTCTAGTAGTATGCACAGCGGTGGAAGGATGTAGCTGTGTAACTTTACCCACTATTGGATGAAAAAAACCAGGCAACTTTTCGTAAATACTCTAAATATTCCTTTCTTTGGACACTTGGTGGCAGTCACTTCTGGGAGCTTCGCTGATATCGTAATGACCAGCGAAATGGTGGAAATTGACATTAAAGAAGGAAAGATTGAGGGAAGTGAGTCCCATAAGAGGTCATCCTCAAATAATAAATAAGGAGAGGTCAACAACGCGAGCGCCTGTTCTAGAAAGGGTGTCACCATTTCAGGACCAAAGGAAACGATGACTGCAACGTCAAATCCTCCAAGGGAATTCGACCCTATTCCAATAACATATCATGAGATGTTTCAATAACTCTACGATACACACATGGTATCGCCTTATCTAGTAGATCCCTACAACAACTATATCCCAAGTGGTACGATGAGAGCGTATAGTGTGAATACCATGGTGGTATCCCATGGTATTTCATTGAAAACTGCTCCACCTTTAAGAGGATCATCCAAAGGTTGTAAAAAAAATTGCACCCACTTCAACGATTCAAGAAACGCCAATGTTGCACAAGATCCTAATAATGGCATAACAAGGAGTTAATGTCACAACCAAGGAATGAGGCATCTTAGGACGAACGAAAAAGAGGTATTAACGCAGTCATCATGAAGCTGTGATACATAAAGAATAATATATTTTGTTTAAATTTTTCTTTTTATATATGAACATTTTTATCATTAACATGAGCAATGAATCATTTTTTAAATTCAGTGAATATCAAATATAATAAAACTCATCTTTGAGAATTGAGGTTTTATGCTTTGACATGTGAAAAAACCCAATTCCCTAAAAAATAAAATTCATTTACTCATACCTTTCACCCAAAGAGACGAATGTATTATTCCCTCGCATAATAAAAGCCATCAAATACTCCGGCAAGTGTGGAAGTGACAAGATGGGGCGAGCATCTTTGATGCGTAACGTTATAAAACCAGTTAGTTTGCATATATGTTGAGGACTTTCAATGACGATATGCAGTTTTTCACAAATAAAATGGTGGAGTAGATGGATTCAGCTTAGACCAGTTGGTTGGAAGTTGAGCTCTAAGGATGAAGTTTCCTAATTATCAATGACACTAAGACTATAACAAATTCTTGTTGACAAACTTAGAAAATTTTGAAAGAAAAAACTCAAAGAATTAGCGAAAGTTAATTTTAACATTCTTGGGGGCACTCCATTGAAAGTAATAAGTTGTTAATCTTTGGAGGTAATCTCTGAAGCAACTATAGAGGTAATGTTCAAGCTTTATAAAGTGAGTTCGATTCGATTTGTCAAGTCGAAGACTTTCTAACACTTGAATCCTCTAATAAGGGATATTCCATTAAAGTAACGGACCACATTATTAGCCCTAACTTTATAAATAGGAATTCATTCAAATCATGACACTAGTTTCTATGTGTTGAGATGAATCTCCCAACAAAATCAAAAGTGAGGACATCAAAGTTAACGAAGTATAATTTAAAGAAAGGTGATAAGGCCTGAAATAAATGTAAATTGAGAACGAGTTTCGTTGAAAGATAAACTTTGTAAGTTAAGAAACATTTGTTACAGTCGACTACAGAAAAACACTTAGGGTTTTTTTAGATTTATATTTTTGCACTATCTCTACTGAAGAAGTATATAAAACTCGAACAAATAGAATATTCATGAGAACTGAAATAGAAATTCACTCTAAAGGGTCTAGAACTAGAGTGTATTAGTTTGACTATTATGTCCACATAATATCTGAACCAAATGAAACAAAACTAAACCAAGTTGCATTGCCTTCCAAAATTAACCTATCAATCTTGACACGTGTCAAAAGGCTATAATTTTTAATACAAAATGTGTAATTTGTTTATTTTATATTCAATTAATTGATATTTTGTTTTATTTTTCTTTTTAAGAAAAGATGTCTCTCAAACAAGACATATTTCCGTGAAGATTCACTCGAAGAACGTGAGATAAAGTAGGGCATCTCTAGAATTTCCTTATTCCCATCACTCGTGCCTCCCTATGTACTTCCTATTTAAGACTAAGCCTGAAGAAGTAGTGTCAATTTACTATAAAGATGGCCACCCTGTAAGGTGAAACAAACTTACAACAATGAGTTGGCTGGAAAGAATTTCACATATTATGACTAGAAAAGTCTATTTACTATTGGATCACTTCTTGGTAACAAGTGTGAATTTAATGTTGAAATCAAGGATGTTATATCAAACCAAAACAATAGGAATACAAGTCCTGATAGTAAAAGTCGCCCAAATGAGCACGAAATGAGGAAATATAATCTTATAATTCAAAGACGTTTAAAGTGAAGATAAGCTTTGCTACCATGATTCCCATACAATAAATTCAAAGCACTCTGCAAGTGCAAGAGTCTAATAACTCATGAGAAGTACTGAGGGTGTTTGATATAATTTTAATGCAGCAAGCTCCCAAACAATGATGTTTTCTTGTTTGTCATTCCTTTTTCCATGACAATTAGAACAATTTTATAGACATTGGAGGATATATCCTGGCTGTAGATGTTTTCATTCAAACTTTCAAGCCATGCAAGGATATCTTTCACTGAATATTGATGTGTTAACTACGATGATGATTCAACCAGTTTCAGTAATTGATTGTCAACCAAAATGCAAGGGAGCCTTATTCCCTTAACTAAACCAAGGCCAAAAAGAGCATTTAAGAATCTCAAGATTAAAGTTACTACATACAATCAAGAGTACAAGATCACACTATTGAGTGAGAAAATGTGCAAAGATCAGATATTTTCTATGAAGCCATCAGTGCAATGGCAAGATCGACTCCAATTAGAAGATCAACGGATGAAGAATAAGACTCTATCCAAGAAATAAAATAAGAAATGAAATTTTACATTTTTTTATTCATCTTAGACATGCCTAAGAGTATCACATTCATCATTTTGTACATATATAATTTTTGTAGTTTTAGCGTCAGTTTGAACTTCACGATGAAGGATAATCAATTCAAAAGCATCTTAAAAATTGATGGAAGTTTAGCTTAACTCAGTATCGGGAAGCCATCTTTTAGCTAAATCTTTTCGAAGATATTTCAAGTTAGACTTCAACTCCACGATAGTTAACATCCGGCTGAAAAAATATCTCACTTATCTTTCCCACGAAGGGGAGTCACCTAAAGAATATCTCACCTGACTTTCCCGTGAAGGGGATTCATCCAAATAATATCTCATATACTTTCCTATGAAGGGGAATCATCTGGAGAGTATCTTATATGGCTTTCCTAGGAAGGGGAATCACCTAAAGAATATCCCACTTGACTCAAACTCATAAAAGTGAGTCATCCAATAAATCAAGACTGACTTAAACTATAAAGAGGAGTTGTCTTACTTGGCTGAAACTCAAGAAGGGGATCTATCCAAAGAATCCTTCACCTGTAGGAATCATTTACATCATAGCTTAAGTCCAGAAGAGCTATCTGTCAACTAAAACTTTTAAGTTCAGATTTAAACTTCATGACGAAGGATACTCGATTTGAAAGTGTATCTAGAATCTAATGCATTTTATCTAAACACAACGACGAGGAGAAATCTTCCAGTAAAATATTTTCAAAGTCAATTTCAACTCCACAATAGAGGATATTGGTTCAAAAACCAATTTAGAATTGACGGTAGTCTAGCTTAACTAAAAAATGAGGAGCTAGTTTCCAGTTAAATTTTTTAGGTCAGGTTTCAACTTCACAACGAATGATACTTGACCAGGAAACGTGTCCAGAACCGACTATATTTTGGCTTAACTCAGTGACGAGGGGCCATCTTCTAGTCAAATCTTTTCGAAGTCAATTTCAACTCCACAACGGAGGATATTGGGTTCGAAAGTCAATTCAGCGATTGTAGTCTAGCTTAACTCAGCGGTGACGAGCTAGTTTCTAGTTAAAGTTTTCAAGCCAAGTTTCAACTTCACAACGGATAATTCTTAACCCAAAAACACATCCAAAAATATATTTCAATTTGGCTTAACTCAGAGGCGAGGATCAATCTTTAGTCAAACTTCTTTGAAGTTAGATTTCAACTCCACTATGAAGGATAACTGGCTCAAAGAGCAATCATCTACAACTTCAAGTCAGATTTTAACTTCACGGTAGAGGATAGTGAGTTCGAAGAAATCCCAAATTGGTAGAAGTTTAATCTTATTCCTAAAGAAAAGTTGAACATCCCAAGAGCAAGCTCGCCTCCAGAATCCATTTATTTTGAGAATCAAACAAAAATTAATGTCCATTTATCTTTGTCCTATTATCGTTACATGATAATGGACAAAGAGAGGCAACTATAGATGCCTATTTTCGTTCAGGACTTTATTTCAAGTTTTTAATTATACATATATGCATTAATATATATGTGTTTATATGTGTGTGTGCATTAATAAATACATCTATATTATATATATATATATATTATAGTATATTTTTGAAAAAAAAATCAAAAATATATTATATATTTGAAAATATATATGGTTCTTATAATATATATATATATATATATTTAAAAATATATATAGTTTTTGAAAACATATATATAATATGTAGTATATAGTATTTATTATAATATATATATATATATATATATATATAGTTATATATATATATATATATATATATATTATAGTATAAAATATATATAGTTTTCAAAAAAATTATATAATATATATTATAGTACGTTTATTATAGTATATTATTAATTATAATTATTAGTTATTAGTTTTATTTTATTTTAATTTTTTGTTTCATCTTTGTTTTAGGTCCAATAAAAGTTTAGTCCAAAAGAAGTCACAGTCCATTTGAGGTTTAAGAGCCCCGAACCGAGCAGCAAGCCTGATCAAGCAAGCTATCCTGATTGGAAGTCCAATAAGTCAAGCAAGTGGCCAAACTGCCTGACCCAGCAGAAGAACTCATAGGGTTTTGTCATGTTCATTAAGTGTCGCGTGAAAGAAAGTTGCATGATCAGGGCACGAATGAGCGGCAGGATCGAAGAAAATCAAGGGTTTCAAAACCTTAAATATGCACACTTGCGCAACATGATCGTTGGATCTGCAACCAATCCAACGGAAATATCAAATCCCAAAATATTCCAAAAGCTTGAAAGTCACTGATCGGTTACCACACGCTAGTGAAATAAGTCCCATGCACCAGTGAAGTAAGTTATATACGCCAAAAAGAACCAAACATAACCATTTCTAGAAAAATATGGCAAAAATAAAATTAAGAGCAATCACAAGAATCAAGCAAATACAAAAATCATGCAAAAATACATCGGACCAAAAATGGTAAAGAAATCACTCATACATGATAACAAAACCATGATAGACAAGATCGAGCCCAAAAAGGGAACAAATCGAACCAAGGCAATAAAACAAATTAAACCCTATAATCCTGAAGATGGTTGAGATATCAAAAATATCATATTTAAAGGATTATGTCACCTCGAGCCCACTATATAAACGACATGCGAAGAGAGGAAGGGGAGAATATGATAAATACAAAACACAAAAAAATGAGAAGAAAAGGAAGGCCTCGGTCATTGAGAAGAAAATCTCCCAAAGAAGAATAGGTAACAACAGGGAAGCTCAATCGTCATCGTGCATAAAGGTAAACCCATGACCTTTTCAACTAGATCTATGCCGGTTGGGGTTTTTCTTTATGGTTTGGAGGTTGGATTCAAGTTCAGGGTAGTATATCAAATTCTGGTTCAGGGTAGTGCAAGCTTTCGAATAAGGTAATTTTAGGTCTTTGACCACCGTGGGTGGTGGCCAGAGTGGTAGGTGAGCGGTGGTCGGACCGGAATCAAGTAGTGGGTTGGAGAAGGAAAGAAGAGTTGAGAGAACTTTGAGGCTTTAGATTTAAGGGAAATGTTACAAATAAGGGTGAAATGAGTCAAAGAGGATTTATTTATGAGGGACCAATTTGAAAATAGTGGATTCTTAAATTACATTCGTAGTCCCCCCATATTTTGAAGTATAAATCAATCTAGTCAACAGATGTAATTTTACCCTTGAATTTTATTTTTTTTAATTTGACCCCTTTATTTTTTTTCATGTAAATTGGTACCCTGATTAATTTTCTTGGTTTTACAGTGTTTTGTTTTTTTCATTATTAATATTTTCTCTATTAATTCCTATTTTCTTCTTTTCAACGTTGATTTTATATTTTTTAAAGGGGCCCAAATCGAAATCAAAGATTGTCAAAGGTAAATAATTTGATTCGAATATAAATTTCTATTTTAAATTTATAATTTTTGCAATTAAGACAACTTGGTAATCAAATGGTACGGAAAAGGTATTTCAGGGGTGCTCATCCTTCCACAATTGTAATCGACTCCCGAGTCCTACAATTCTATAGTAAGACACATACTTAATAAATTATAAGTTGGTGCTCGATCTATCTAATTTAAAATGTTCAGTGGTGACTCCATCATCAAATCCAAAGTCAGAACATGAACTTCGGACCACCGAAAGGACTGTTGCGATGGAAACAAACTACATGAGAGTGGTAACATAGTGAGAAATAAAGCTAGACTAGTTGCTCAAGGTTGCACTCAAGAAGAAGAAATTGATTTTGATAATACATATGCTCCAGTAGGTAGAATAGAAGCCATTAGATTATTACTTGCTTTTGCATGTTTTAATAATTTTAAGCTTTTTCAAATGGATGTTAAAAGTACTTTTCTAAGAAATGGTTTTATTAATAAAGAAGTGTATGTTAAACAACCTCATGGTTTCGAAGATTCAAAATTTCTAAGCCATGTTTTCAAACTTTCAAAAGCCATATATGGTTTGAAACAAGCTTCTAGAGCTTGGTACGAAATATTATCAAACTTTTTAATTGAAAAAAGTTTTTCTAAAGGGAAGGTTGATAATATACGTCTCATTAAAGAAAAGAGAATGACATGTTAGTGGTACAAATTTATATTGATGATATTATATTTGGTGATATTAATGATATTATTTGCCAAGAATTTTCTATGTTGATGCAAGGTCAATTTGGGATGAGCATGATGGGGGAGCTCTCATTCTTTTTGGGACACCATATCAAGCAAATGAAAGATGAAATCTTCATCAATCAAGCTAAATATATAAGACATATGGTCAATAAGTTTAGATAGAAGAATGTCAAACCTCAAGCCGCTCACATGAGAACTTCAACAAAGCTTGACAAAGATAAGGAAGGTAAATGTGTAGATGTTAAATTATATAGGTCAATGAATGGTTCTCTTCTTTATCTTACTGCAAGTAGACCGAATATCATGTTTAATTTTTGCTTACGTGTTGGATATCAACTTGTCCTAAGGAATCTCATTTACATGCCATTAAAAGGATTTTTATATATCTTAGGGACACTTATAGTTTCCTAGAGACTCAAACTTTAGCTTGCATGCCTTCTCATATATGAATTTTGGAGGTTGCAAATTGGATAGAATAAGCACCTCTAGTACTTGTCAATTCCTGGGAAATATGCTAATTTCATGGTTTTCTAAGAAACAAAATAGTGTTACATTATTATCCACCGAGGTAGAATATATTTCGACTGGTAGTTGTTGTGCATAAGTTTTATGCATTAAACCATAACTTTGAGACTATGAAATTGGTGTTGGTACCATTCCAATTAAGTGTGACAATACTAGTGCAATTTGTCTCACTAAGAATCTCATCAAACACTCTAGAACTAAATACTTTGAAATTAGGCATCATATCATTAGAGATCATGTCCTTAAGGAAGATTTAGTTCTAGAATATGTTGATACTTTGCATCATATATCTGATATTTTTACCAAGCCTTTCGATAAAGAAAGGCTTTGGAAACTTAGGAGAGAGTGAGGACTTTCTAGCATTCCCTAAGTCTTAGTTTAAAAATATGAATTTTTATGCTTTTACATGAATTTTTGGCTTAAAATGATTATTATAAATGTTTGAGTGATTCTATATGGTTATCCAATGCAAAAATTAAGGGGGAGATATGCATGTCATTTCATGACATTTTGGACTAATTTTGAACATCTCAAAATTGCTTAAGTATTCCAAAATAAAATTTTTCATTATATTATTTTTAAAAGTTTTTTTAAACCTTTTCATACTTATTTAATCATATTTTACCACGATTCTAAAGTCCCTATAATCATCATGCATAATATATTCTTATTCGGATGATTTTCTTGCTCAAAATTGGTCAATTTTATTTTTCTAGAGTAGTAGTTTCAAAACCCCCTCCTTATGGTTTCAAAACCAGTAAGGTAGAATAGTGTTTTGGGCTTATGGTTTTGAAACCCCCTCCTTATGGTTTTGAAACAAGCTAGGTAGAATGCCTTTCTCGGGCTTAAGATTTTGAAACCCCTTTAAAAATTCAAGGATTTTGTGCTTTAAATCCTAAAAACCCCTAATTTTTTATTCTCACCACCTCTCAAACCAACCCTAAATCCTCTTCACAAAAAATTTCATCCGACGCACCTAGGATCTCTGATTTATCCTCCAGATGTCATCATTCTCCAGTCTTCTCCCATCGCTATCCTTGCTTCTTCCTTTGTTATTTTTAACGATAAATTTGTACATTCCTTTTTTTAAATCTTAGGTTAGGGTTTTAAACATTATTTCAAAATTATGTGAAAATAGCTTCAAATTGTTGCAATTGGGTTGATGTTTGTAGTTATACATAAATGTTCATTTTGTAGGAGGTTTTCCCATTTATCCATTATCTTTAGAAACCCAAAATTTAACTTTCCCCCAAGTGTTCGTAAAAAGTACCAAACGAAATTTCTTTTCAAAACACTTGCTTTTCTTTCATCAAATGGCACCTAAACTTACTACTAAATGCCCTAGGACCAATCAACCTTCAAATCCTCAAACGTTTGAAAGCTTATGCTTTCTTAATCCTGAAGCTCTTTCTCATTACCTCGAACACTTTATAACTCGTCCCATTCGTCCTCAACGTAATTTTCATTTCAATTTTCTTAGCTCGAGAGAATATTAATTATGTTTTTATCGTACTCTTCTTAATTGGATTTATTTCCTCAATTAAGCCTTCTATTCACCCTTAACTTGTTTGAGTCTTCTTTTGTAATGCTATATTCCTTAAAAAATACTTTTTGATAAGATTTTTGGCATTTCTTCTTTCCTTATGGGTGTCAAATTTTAAATTACTCCCAAATCCATTACTAGGGATTCCATTTGATGGTCCATTTCATGAGGAAAACTCTATTCCCCTTGAATCGATTTATGGTGATAATCCACCTCTCTTGCTTTTGAGGAACGTCTTTTACATCTTTTCATCACTAGGTTCCTTCACCTTTCGGGTGGTCACACCACTCGTATGTGCCATTTGGACTATTGATGGCTTCATCACTTTCACTCTAAGGAATGTCCAAACATAGCCAATATCATATTCCTTGATTTAGTGAACACTATAACCAAAAGACCTAGCTCTACCATCTCATTACCTTACGTGTGTCCTCAATAACATTTATTGTACCTATTCCATTAATACTTCCTTGGATCCTCATATGACCCTTTCAAACAAGATTAATTATTCATGAGTTAAGAAAATGGGCTTTAAATTTGAAAATTGAAATTGGGTCAAAAGTCGTGATGGCGCTCCTTTAGTTGTGATCCCCGTTACTCATGGAGTTAATGCACCTACTGATGCAACTCCTCCTCACCCTCTTGTCACTTTAGACTCTATTTATGACTACATCGCCGCTAGTTTTGATGAGGTTCTTCATCATGTTGATAGTCAATTTGATGTAATGGAATCTCGTATGGATGCTTTGGAGGCTCACTTTCCGGGCTAGTTTCCTCCTTCGAGTCCATCGTCCTCCTCTCATCCGAATATTGAGGATTGGTCAATTTTTATGTTTGATACTATTTTGGATACCTTGTTTAATATTTTGTTGAATATTTACTAGTATTTTTTCTTAATATATTGCATTGATCTCTTTGGCTATTGTTGATTATCTTGAGATTATTTATCCTTATGCCCTAATCTTGTATTCTCTCTTCTAGCTAAATGATTTTGATCTAACAAAAAGGGGGAGAAAATTCTAGTCAATTTTGTTTTATCAAAATTTAATTTTTTTTCTTTTTGATGATATACTCTAAAATTGTTTTTCAAAATGGGAGAAAATTAAAAAAATCTTACTTATGAAAACATTTTACATCTTTAAAATTTATTTTTGACAAAGTTTTACAAAGTGGTTTTGTTATATCAAAAAGGAGGAGATTGACAAATGTAACTAAATGATTTTGATATAAGAAATGACTAAATTGAAAATTTTGTAAAATTGATATTTTATCATATTCTTTTCAAAATTCTTTTTAAGTTTATGCAAATAATTTTTAAGGATCAAAATGTCAAAAAAATTGAAGAATGTTTTTAAAACTTAAAAAGATTTAAAATACTTTCATAGAATGAAACAAGGCTAATTTTAAGGATTTTGAGCTTGGTTTTGAAATCCCCTTTAGGTGGTTTTGAAACCCCGAAGGAAATAGTTAAAATTAACCTTAAGTTTTCGAAACTTGCATAATGGTTTCGAAACTCCTTTGTTCAGTGGTCAAACTTTTTAAGTGAGGTTTCGAAACCACCTAAGGGGTTTCGAAACCACCTAAGGGGTTTCAAAACCCCTATGCATGTTTGCATTATTACTCCAAATGACTCTAAACTCCCTCTAACAATCTCAAATGGCTAGAAATTAATTAAGGCATATAAAAGGGGTCTTAAAATAGTCAAGAGGAGACGA
Organism: Hibiscus syriacus; assembly: GCF_006381635.1. Classification (NCBI taxonomy): domain Eukaryota; kingdom Viridiplantae; phylum Streptophyta; class Magnoliopsida; order Malvales; family Malvaceae; genus Hibiscus; species Hibiscus syriacus. The sequence continues at coordinate 374,477 of NW_024062696.1, read as the reverse complement.
GAAAGCTATTCCAACTATCAAAGAGAAAAAAGAGCCAAATTCTTGTTCAAATTGTGTCATTCTTACTTTGAACACTATTCTATTCATTGTCAATTTTATTCTAGTGTTCTTGGGTGTGTGTGAAAGCTTCAATTAACAAACAATCTATCATTGTGAGGATTTTCAAAATTTGTTTATTTGTAATTCTTTCTTAGGAAGTGTTGAACGTTCAAGACTTTGGGGTATAAGTCTTAGTGATGTGTAAGGTTACACCTTGTCCTAAAAGGTTAAAACAAATTAGTGAATTTGTTGAAATCCTTAATTAGGAAGCTAAGGTAGTGGATATAAACTTCATTAAGCAAGTTGAACCACTAAAACATCCTTACGTCATTTTTCTTATTTCTTGCTAAAGCTTCCAACAATATTTTATTATCAATTAACCCCCTCTTGGTCACTTTCCATGATCGATTGACTCAACAGAGTGTATTAGTCATTTGGGGGTTCAAATATGAAAACAAGAATTTGTTCTTATCCATGCATAAAGTAACGACCTTTTATGATCCTTAAACTTGAAATAAGCTTTAAATACTATTTGCGGGTCTTGGGGACACCTTAGGAGTGTTTTGGGAGGTTTTAGATGAGAGAAACAAAGTTTTTCTAGTTTAAGGGTATTTATACTATAAGAACAGTATCAATACTGCTAGTCGTGAATTGAAAAAATTTATAGGGTTTATGAGGAGAGTATCGATACCCCATTCAAGGAGTATTGATACTGCTCATGTGGTATTGAAACCCATGAGCCTAGTATCGATACTTGGGGACTTGATCATATTCTAGTAACCAATTTTGGTATCGGTACTCATGGGAGTAAATATACTCTCAATAGGGGTATCAATACTGGGGTATTTTTCAAAACATCGAAAGTAATTTTGATATCAATATTCATGAGAGTATCGATACTAAGAGTAGAGTATTGATACAATCGATAAGGGTATCAATACCAGAGTATTTTCCAAAACATCAAATTTAATTTCGGTATCAATACTCAGGGAAGTATCAATACCCTAGGAAGGGGAGTACCGATACCCAAGGAGAAGTATCGGTACCATCATGAATATTTAGGCGGTAAGACTAGCTTGTAGTAGAAGGAATAAGGTGGGGTTTTTTGTTGAAAGGGAAACTCTCCAATAAAAATACAAGTGAGAACCTTAATATTTGTGTGATAACATAAGATCATAAAGTTGTAAGATCCCATAGGACTTATGCCATTGTTTGATGCTCAAAAAATAATGAAGATACCCGAGTCACTTTGTATGACATTTATGTGATATAATGAGGATTATTCGGAAATATTCAAACTAGTTTTTGGGCATTTAAGATGCTAGTTGGACGTTGTGTTGATGCTATGTGACCCGGACATGACCAAAGTACTCGAAAAGATTAGACTAGTCGGGCCAGGTACCATGTTGTGTGACCCAGACCTAGCCTGGAGTAATAGTGAGATACTAATGTTACGTGATCTAGATCTCGGCTAAGGTCCTTGGTAAGCAAATAGAGGTGTGAGTTCTATGATGCTACGTGACCCCAAGCTACACCATGATGCTTACTAGTGTTCTTGTATTAATGTATGCAAATGCTCATAACCATACTACTTGCTTGCTTATATGTTGAATGCATGTAGTATAGTTGGTTTATTTATGTGGCACTGAGCTTGTGAGCTCAGTGTATGGAATGTGTTTCCGTACGTAGGTCTGTAGGTTACAATACGAAGAGCTCGTCACCATATTTGCAAGACTTCCAAATTCAATCCTTCCTAGAGTACGTCCTGAGTATTGTAGTGGGCATGTACTGTCATAAACCCTTATGTCGAGTCGAGTCGTAACTTTATTTGAATATTATAATTTTGGAGATAATTATTGGAAGCTCCCCTAATATTTTGTAAACCTATTATACTTGATATTCTTGTTTATTTTATCTTGATGAGAATTATGGATGTGTTTTAAAACATTAAAAAAATGGTTAGCCACTTCAGTGGTTTTTTGTGACATCCTAATCCACTGGATTTTTGGGTCAGATCAGATTAGGGTGTTACATTTAATGGTATCAGAGAGTCAGGTTAAGTCTTTTCTAGGACCCACGAGTTAGAGACATAAGGTGTCCATGAAGTACATGCCTTTAGAACATCTATTGTACTTAAATATCTGGAAATGGTGATGTTAACTCCTCTATTTTATTGAAACTCATAGGTTATGGTAGATGATTCTTTCGACATCCAGGAGGGTCGTGAGTCCCCCGTCGAGAGACTTTATCGCTATAAGACAATTAATTTTTTGGATTCAGGTGATGATGACCCCGTAACCACTAACTAATGGTTCTGTAAGACCCTTGGCACCCTGCGATAGCTTCATCTTACCCTTGAGGGAAAGTTAGAGTGCATCACCACCTTGTTGAAATATGATATGATAAATTGGTGGGAAAGCTTGTAGATGGCATTGGAGCCAGAGTGGTAAACATGGGAGTTTTTCTTGTTAGAGTTTAGTGTAAAGTACATCGGCGAAGACTACATGAATAAATTTGAAGGACTAGTTTCTGTATTTGACTTAAGAAGATCACTTGGTGTACGAGTATAAGGGCGAATTTCTGCGCCTTAGTTGAAACGCACCAGAGTTAGTGGCCATAGAGGAACACCGCTGCAAGAGGTTCAGGAAGGGCCTCTATATAGACATCTTTACCCACTTAGTCGCTGACCTAATTAAAGTCTTCCATAAGCTAACCCATCAAGCCAAGGCTATTGAATGAGTTTAGATCAAGAGGGTCAGTCTGTTGAGTGACACTGTGAGAGAGAGTCGTCGATCTCCAAACATCATCTGATCATCCCAGACTTCGGCTAAGAGGGGCACACACTTTCAAGGGTCATGGGGACCTTAACCTTCTCAGTCCTATAGGTTAGGACAAGTCTCGAGACGTAGGCAAGCATCAGAGGGCCGTAAGAGGGCACTAGTTTCAGCATCTTTGGTGAGCACAAGTGGTTCAACAGGACTATATATCCCCCAACTTATAGGTTATGTAGCATGAGGCACCCGGGGGAGTGTCATTGAGCCTCCCAAGCATGCTATGGATACGGGTCATTAGGGAACCTCATTAGAGATTGCCTTGAGATAGGGAGTGTAGCATCTTCAGTTGTTCAAAGATCCACTTAGATGGTTCAGAAGGGTCGAGGACCCTTCTAAAGAGGGGACAGTTTAGCTTCTGGATAGTAGAGCAGGGGTACCGCCATATTTGTAGTCAGACCTGAGGCTAGGGTTTCCTCCCATTAGTATACAGTCCAAGCCTAGGAGGATTATGAGGTTACCTATGTCATCTCAGGTATTTTTACAGATTTTGAAATGCTTGTATCGCTTTAGTAGACACGGGGTTAACCCACTCTTATATTTATCGAAAGCTTATCCAAGAAAAAGATATCCCAGATGAGAACCTAGAAGTCAAGGTTTGAGTTTCAAGCCCTCTAGGACTATATATAATTATAGACAAGGTTCATCGTAGGTGTCTAAAAGAGATCCGAGAGTAAACCTTTCGAGCTGATCTCATGGAGGTATCGTTTCGGGAGTTTGATGTAATCCTAGATATGGATTGGTCATCCAAAACGATGCGAGTATCAGGTGCAGAACTAGATAACTCAAACTTTATAAGTTAGATAGAACCAAGATCATAAAGGCGAGCGAGGAGTTTGATGGTACCTCAAATATTATTTCGGCCTTAGAGGCCCATAAGTTGATGAATGCAAGATGTGAGGCATATTTGGCTCACGTAGTGGACACTCGTGTTTTGATTCTGTACTTGAAGAGATTCACTCAGTGAGAGACTTTCCAGATATGTTTTCGGAGTATATACAACGCTTATTTCCCGATAGAGAGTTGGAGTTTGGCATATAGGTTATGCCAGGTTTAGTCCTGGTGTCCATCGCTCCTTATCGCATGACATCGACAGAGCTAAAGAAGCTTAAGGCGCAGATCCAAGAATTTTTAGAGCGAGGGTTTATTCGCCCAAGCATGTCATTGTGGGGAATGTTAGTCTTGTTCGTAAAGAAGAAGGACATGTCAATGAGGTTGTGCATCGACTATTGTCAATTGACTAAGTTAACCATGAATAACTGATATTCGCTTCTGAGAATCGAAGACTTTTTTGATCAGCTTTAGGGAGGAAGGGTGTTATCCAAAATTGACTCAGCATGGTCACTATGAGTTCCTAATGACACCATTCGGTCTTACCAATGCCCCGGTCGCATTTATGGACTTGATGAATAGGATTTTTCATCTGTTCCTAGACTAATTCGTGGTGGTGTTTATTGATGACATCTTAGTATACTCGAACTAAGAGGAAGAGATGAATGTCACCTCCGTATCATGCTTTAAACTTTGAGGGAGCGCCATGTTTCACTAATTTTAGTAACTGAGAGTTTTGGATATCCAAAGTATCATTTATGGGTTGCGTGGTGTTAGTCGAGGGTATTCAAGTTAACCTCAAAAGATTCGATCAGTGATAGAGTGAGAACCATCATAAAACATAACTGAGGTACGTAGTTTTGTAGGGCTTGCTGGGTACTACCACCATTTTTTTAAGGGGTTTTATATGATTACCGCTCTAATGACTAAGCTTTTACAAAAAGGGGTCTCGTTTATTTGGGATAACAAGCATCAGAAGAGTTTTGAAAAACTAAATGAGGTTTTAACTCAGGCACCAATGTTGATTTAGCTAGAGTCGGGTAAATATTTCACTCTGTTTAACGATGCTTCAATGAATAGTTTGAGTTGTGTGTTGATGCAAGAGCATTAAGTGGTTGTGTACGTGTCCTGGTAGCTTAAACAATATAAGCGCAACTACCCCAGACTTGACTTAAAACTAACAGTCGTAGTTTTTACCTTGAATATTTGGAGGCATTATCTTTTCAGAGAGAAGTGCTACATCATTATTTATTACCTACCGGGTAAAGGGAATATGGTGGTTGATGCCTTAAGTTGAAAAACAATGTCCTATCTCCCAGACTTACTTACACGATTGAGTTTGATCATCGATGGTGGACTTTTAGCTGAGTTACAGATTAAACCCAAATTAGTTAAGGAAGTGAAGAAATTTTGAGGTGAGGGTAGTTTGTGTGTTTCATCAAGCAAAAAGTTTCAAACCAAGATCCTTAGTGAGGCACATAGTAGTTTGTTTTCATTTCACCCAGGAGGAAACAAGATAAGACCTTCGACGGTTGTATTGGTGGCTGGGCATGAAAAATGAGATACCTGAGTTAGTGTCAAGGTGTTTGGTGTGTCAGTAAATAAAAGTGGAACATCAGGTTCCATTAAGGTTGCTTCAACCCATTCAGATTCCACAATGGAAATGGGATAGAGTGACTATGGACTTTGTGACTGGGTTATCGATGACACGAAAGAAGCATGACACGATTTGGGTAGTGGACAATAGATTAACAAAGTTTTCCCATTTTCTGCCAGTTCGTATGGATTTTATCCTATAAAGGTTGGATAATCACTACATTCAAGAAATAGAAAGATTGCATGGAGTATGTAATAGCCTAAAAACATTTTGATTAGCGATTAAAATATATTTTTTGAAAATTTAGTGTCCTAAGTAGAAACTTGGAAAAGTTCAAGAACTAAAAGTGTAATTTTTAAAAGTTATATATTTTGACCCCATAAATAAATAGTTCATCCTTAAGAATGGATCATATATGGAGTTTAGATTTTGATCCAGAATTTATACAAAGAACTATTAAGCGATAAAGTTCGGTAAAGTATTTAGATAATCAGATAGAAACGAAAGTTTACAAAAATTTAAAGGATAATATTATAAGGTTAGTAATATTTTATTTATATTTTTAATCACTAGAATTTAACATGGATCAATATATTTAAGTGGATTTTCCGTGTTAAAGTGGAATAGTGGAATTTAAGTGACTAAATTGAAATTTTAGAAAATTGAAGGGCAAAAGTGAAACCAATAAATATGATTTTTATATTTATTTAATGTTATGAAAATGGTGATGCAAGCATGACATGGAGGCAAATATCAAGATTCATTAAGGGTAGATTTAACTTTAAGGACTAAAATGAATTTTAAATTCATTTTAATTAGAATTTATACAAGTGTACATAGATATTTTTGGGAGATTTGTCTATAAATTTGCCTTTTTCTTCCTATATATGCCATGAACCATGAAACAGGGTATGGTAAGCTTTCTTCATTTTGTTCAATTTTAGCCATTTTCCTTTGATTCATGAAATAGAAAAATGATCTATATTAAATCCTCTATAATTTGATATGAATATTACATGGTTTTCATGCTTGAATCAATGATTTGATTGTTAGAGTGGAAGATGAAAAAGTTGGATTTTGATCATTTAAAGTTAGACTTTTGTGTCAATGATATTATGGAGTTGTTTTCAAGCTTGAATAATGATTAAAATCAATTCGAAATGTTTAAGGATAAATTTGGTTAAGGTTAGGGTTTATGAAAAAGATTGAATTTTGATTGTTTTTGATAAGGAATTGATTTAGATTTCATGGGAATGATGATATAAACTTGAATTCAGCATATGTGTTTATTTGATAAGCTAATAGAATTAGTGAATAATCTAAGGATGTAAATTAGTGAAATATGCCTAAATTGGTAATCTGAACAATATGTTTATAAAATCACTATAAATTTTACAAAAATGATTAGAAGATTATTTTTATATTGTTGGATTGGTAAATCAATCTAGTTTTGTTTAAAACAAACATCTACAGATTTAGAAGTCTATAAAAATATATGAATTTTTAATCAATGAAATTTCAGAAATTTCGGCAACAGATTCTGCTCAAAACAGATTTTGTAAGCTAGAATAGAAAATTCACCATAAATTGTACAAGTTGAACTAGAAGAAGTGAATTATACTGTTAGATTTTTATTCGAGTCTAGTTTTTAATGGTGCAAACAAAATAATTTTTAAGTTCCTATATTAAAACAAAATAACATTTCTTTTAGGATAGTTCAAACTGCTAGAATATGAAATTGAGGTAAATTATGTTATATGCTATCTTAATTGTTTGAAGTAAGCCAACTCTATTATCTTAGCATGATAATTATGAAATTTATCATATAATGAAATTATGAGAATTTCATGGAAATGTTGTTTAGAGGATGAATTCATGTTTGAATCAAAATGTAATCCATGCTAGGAAAACCTAAAAGTATTTGGCCAAAGGAAAAGAAATAAGGAAAAATTATGAGAAAAGTATAAAAGGGTTAGAAATGATTAATGAGTGATAATACATCCTTTGAATGTGATTTGGACTAATTTAGAAAATTGTCAAAGTATAGGTACCTATTTGTATAAATTAAGAAATATAGGAATTAATGTACAACTATTCAATAGATGATGTATTATGATGTAATTTACTATTAAAATGTTGAATTTGATGTTAGAACGTGAAATTGGGCAAATTTAGAAAGTTGGTAAACTTTGAGGACAAATCATAAATATGGAAGGGATAAGGACTTAAGTGAAAATATGTAATTATTGAGGTATTGTGTTTGAATTAAATGCTAGAATTTTTTGTTATGTTAATTAAAGCTTGAACTAAAGTTAATTTGTAAGATTATTAAGATTGAGGATTAAATTGTAAATTGGTATAAGTTGTGGATTTGAAATGAAATTTGGTATAAAGTTGATGAGTAGAATTTGAATACATTGTTGAAATGTTTGAATTTCTATTATGATGCTTGAATTTGAGATTAAATGATGAAAATGACCATATTGAATAAAATAGAAAAGTTGAGATGAATTCTAAAAGAATTTATCCTATAGTTAGATTAGAATTTGGAATCGAATTTGGAAGATTGCAATAGTATAAGGGCTAAATCATAATAATGGAAAAAGGATGAGAATTTAACTTGAAATTGTGTAATTGTTTAGAATTTTAAGTAAATAATAGAATGGTGATTCTGAAGTTAAAATATTAACAAGAAATGATTTGGAAATAAGTTAAAAAGCTAAATTTTAAATGTGGAGAAATTATGGGTTAAACTAGAAATTTAATATAATATGATGTGTGAAGTTTAAGTGAATATAAAGGGACTATTTAGAATATTTCCAAGATATTAGCTTATATTTGAAATAAAAGTTTATTGATTGTTAAATGTGAAATGTTGAAAAGGTAAGCAAAATATTGCGAGAAATAATTATTTAAGGGACTTGAAAGGTTAATTTGATAGAAATAAAGTTAGTTCTTAATTTTATAAATAATTAATATCAAATATACATTAATGGTATTTTTAGAATATCTATACGAATATGAATTTATTATATTAGTTAAAATATTAATACATGATTAAAATAGTATACGAATTTGATAATCTTTCTATAAATGTTTTATATAAAAAATGATATAAGATTTATATAAAAGCTCAGTGTATAAACTTGAGATTCAATGGTATATGAGGTAGAGTGATATTGATTCTGATATGGTATATTCGTGTACAACCTAGTTACCGAATACATTTATGTTTTCGGGATCATAGTTACAGTGTTGTTGTGTTCTACAGTAACTGTACATTCACAATACACCTATGGTGCAATCATTGGGCACTAAGTGTACCATACAGTTACAGATCACAAGCAGCTATTCTGCATACGGTACAGGTCAGTGCACCTACGGTGCAATCACATGGCACTAAATATGCCATACTATTACAGATTACAGGTAGCTATGCTACATACAAGGCACTAATGTGTCGTATATATACAAGCAGTTATTGTACTACACACAGGGCACTAATTTGTCATATAGTTACTGACAGTTTATACTACATACCATATAGAGCACTAATCTTTGACTAGTTGCCCTATTTTCTCACGATTATATATTGGGATATAAAAATGAAACTAAAAGAAATAGTACAGTAAACATAACAATATAGTAAAAGACAATACAAAAAAAGATATAGAATAGTAAAGGAAGCCGTAAAAGAAATAGTACAACAAGAGAAATAGTATAATAAAAGAAATAGTAATGTAAAGAAAATAGTATAGTGAAAGGAACATTATAGAAAATAGGAACAAAATAAGAAAGAAACAGTATAGAAAGAAATGAAAGTACTAGTTTGATTATTATGTTTGATAGTAAAGGTTTACATAAAGTTCAATTTAGCATTGAATAGTTTATAGATGAAAAGTTGAATTATAAGATTCATAGTGCACCTATGGTGCAATCATAAGGCACTAAGTGTTTTATACAATTACATATCACAGGCAGCTACGCTACATATAGTACAGTATAGTGCACCTACGGTGCAATCACAGGACATTAAATACGTCATACAGTTATAAATTACAGGTAGTTATGTCGCATACAGGGCACTAATGTGCCATATAGATACAAGCAATTATTGTACTGCACACAGGGAACTAATGTGTTATACAATTACTGGCAATTTATACTACATATCGTACAGAGCACTCGTCTTTAACTCGTATGCCATGTATTCTCATGATTATACATTGGGATGTAAAAATGAAACTAAAAGAAATAGCACAGTAAAAATAACAATATAGTAAAAGATACAATACAATAAAAGATATAGAACATTAAATTAACCAATAAAAAATAGTACAACAAGATAAATAGTACAATAAAAGAAATAGTAATGTAAAGGAAATAATATAGTGAAATGAACAGTACAGAAAATAGGAACAGTTTGAAAAAAAAGAAGAAAAATATTAGTTTGATTATTATGTTTGATAGTAAAGTTTTACATAAAGTTTGATTTAACATTGAACGATTTATAGATGAAAAGTTGAATTATAACTTACTTGTATATGAAATAATTATGATAAATTTTTATTTAATTGATTAAATGAATTTATATTATATTTTCAAACGATGTTTTGTACTAAAATATATGTTATTTAATAGGTATGAGTTAAATAGGTTAAATATGAAAGTAGATTTTGTAATTAACAACGGTTTCTTTAAATATGATTGACTGGAACAAAGAATATATAATAAATATAACAAGGGATGAGGATGGTAAGACTGATAATAATATAGTACCTTGTCAAGAGCGACGTGGCAACTGTCATAATAAGATAAATTTTATATTAATTGATATTTTCCATGGTTATATAATAGTTACTTAATCTAAATTGTAGATAAATTGAGGGCAAAACATATGTACTTAACTTAAGAAAAATTTCTATGCATAGTATGAAACTATAATAATAGTTATTGCCAGCAGATGCTCGTATGGTCGTAGACAACAACTATAAAGGTTATGTTTTGAATGAATCCGATTATAGAAGATAAATATGTTTTATATATAGCGAGATAAAATATATTATAAGAGTTGAGCCAAAATGTAAAATAATACGAGAAAATGTAATAAGAAAAGTAAAAATATGATAAGTTGTCAAGTGATTATGTATAAATGTAGTAATAAATTTTGTTATAAAGATTAATCGGTTGATTTTTAAATTAGGTAGCTTTAATTATGATGTGAAACCATATTAAACTGCTTAGTTGCTGCCTGAAACTGAATGTGAACTGAAAATTAAAATATAACACGATGATATTATGCGATAAAATAGTTTTATAGAAATTGGTAAATTTAGAATTTATAAGAAACAGAATTTTACCGGCTTTCAAACAGTAACTGTTATACAAAAAATAGTGTTACATCCTTAACTTGTATTTGAGTATGAATACTGGCTAAGGGTGTTACAGAGTATTGACGTCGATTGTCTCCGACCAAGACCCATGTTTCATATCAAGATTTTGGAAGGCATTTCATGAGGATTTGGGTACCTAACTATATTTTAGTACCGCCTTCCACCCATAGACTGATGGCCAGTCTGAGTGTGTGATTCAGATTTTGGATTACACATTTAGATGTTGAGTAAAAAAACTTGAAGGTAGTTTAGAGGATCACCTTTCATTAGTTGAGTTTGCATACAAAAACAGTTACCAGTTGAGCAATCAGATGGCTCCCTATGAGTCCCTGTATAGGAGAAAGTGTAAAACGCCATTGTACTGGACAAAGCTTAGTGAGAGAAAACTGGTTGGTCCCGATTTGATCTGAGATATTGAAAAGAAAGTTCAATTGATTCAAGATTGACTGAACGAAGCTTTTGACCGGCAAAGATCGTATGCTAACTTGAGACGTAGGGACATAAAGATTAAGGAGGACGATAAAGTTTTTCTCATGGTATCTCCTTGGAAAAGGGTGTTGAGATTCTAGCGTAAAATAAAGTTGACTATGTGGTTCATTAGACTCTACGAATTTATTGAGAATGTCAGACCTGTAGCCTAACGACCAGATGTTTGTGTGATAAAATGAGGATTATTTGGATATATCCAAATTAGTGCTTGGTCAGTTAAGATGCTAGTTGGATGCCGTGATGATGTTATGTGACCCGGATAAATCCTAAGTATTCGAGAAGAGTATACTAGATTGGCCAGGTACCAATGTTGTGTGACCCAAACCTAGCCTAAGGTCATTTGTAAGCAAGTAGGGGTGTGAGTTCCATGATGTTAAGTGACCCCGAGCTACACTATGATGCTTACTAGTGTTGTTGTATTAGTGTATACAAATGTTCATAACCATAATAGTCACTTGCTTATATGTTAAATGCATGTAGTATAGTAGGGGTTATTTATCTGGATTTGAGCTTGTAAGCTTAACATATGAAATGTGTTTCTGTATGCAGTTTATAGGGCCCAATCTGAGGATCTTGTCACCAGATTTGTCAGACTTCTAGATTATATCCTTCCCATAGTACGTATCAAGTATTGTAGTAGGCATGTACTATCATAGATCCTTATGTAGTGTCGAGTCATAACTCTATTTGAATACTATTATTTTGGAGATTATTGTTGGAAGTTCCCCCAATGTTTTATAAACATATTATACTTGATATTCTTGTTTATTTTATCTTGATGAGAATTATAGATGTGTTTTAAAATATTCAAAGAAAATGGTTAGCCACTTTGTTGTTCCGTGTGACATCCTAATCCACTGGGTTTTTGGGTCGGATCAAATTAGGGTGTTACAAGGTACGTTATTACTGATACAAAAAAGTGTTAGCAGAGACACTAAAGTGCCTTACCACTACTAGAGATATATTCGGATATTTCACATACATATACTTTAGATGATCATCATGCATACAAGTAGCCCAGGTATCCTTATCATTCCCCGAGTGTAACTCAAAGGCTAGTTTTATTAAACCTTACCTCATAAAGTTCTTATGGTTATGACACAAATATAATTATTATTACATTATTATCTCATATTTATTACTAAGCTCTTCTAAAGAGTTAAATGTCTCAACATATACACGTCAACCAATGCCACGCAAGGACAATCAAAGAAGCTCGGTTACTCACTATCAAACTTATCAAAGTCAGGTGAGGTCGTCCCCCTCACTCGACACTATCCCACTTCGATTGTAACCCACTTTTAAGAGTGCCAGGTGTTAGCTATTGCGAACAACCAAAATATTCCAAGAGGGAGGTTAATTGGCCTTTTAAAAAGTTTTGTGGAAGCAATCAAAAAATAAAACTTTTTGCACAACGATTTAGAGTGATTCGACTTCTAAACCAAGTCTACATCCGCTACCTTAGGATCCAAACTAAGGATTTCTCAAATCCACTAAATTTGCTTACCTTTAAGGACAAGGTGTAACCTTACAAATACTTAAGGTTTATAACCCAAAACCTTGAGTACACATTCTCCCAAAGAGTAAATACAAAGTTAGTAAACAAAAGAGAAAACCTAACAAGGAAAATATGTTTAAACTAATTAAGCACTCACCCAATACACACTTGAATAAAATAAATAATGTAGCTCAAAAGTGTGTTTTAAAATAAATAATTTGACAAATTAAGCATTAAACAAAACTTTGATGTTGGTAGGTTGGTTTAATACGAATCTTGTGAGCTTGCGATGCTTTGACCTTCAATTTATAACTTCTCCATCAATTCTAGAAGTTTAGAGCCATTGGGGTCATTATAGTCGTTACCTACAACAAAAAACATCATCTAATGCACAAGGTATCAAACCTTTTGTGAAAGGGATTGATTTATTTTTCAAATTTGCAACTGTTTTAAGAAAGGGTTCGATCCTTTAAGGGAAGGGATCGATCCTCTTTTACCAAGGTATCGATCCTTTTCCTCAAAGGAATAATCCTTTTTGTAAAGGAATCGATCCCAAACACATTGGGATCTCCTTTTTTACAAATTATGGTTATATCAAAATCTTAATTCAACAATCTCCCCCTTTTTGACATAAAAAACCTTTTGAAAAAATGTTTTTGAAAAATGTTCCCCTTTGAAAAATAATGAAACAATTTGAGAATTTGAGAAAAATATTAAGCTCCAATTTTAGTTTTGAAAAATCATTTTCCATTTTATACTTACTTCTCCCAATTTTGATATATCAAAAATAATTCAACAATGTTAGCATCTTATAAAAATGGAGATAAAGAAATTAAAATAAGCTAGAATCAACAATAAGCATATTAAGGTACTAATAGCATAAATATCCCAAAATATCCAATGCATATATGTAAGTTCAAGTACCAAACATGATAATCATCCAAATATCAAATAAAAGTTCAAAATACCAAACATCAAAAACATGATATAAGATGGTGATGAAGGAGGGAGACATAATCCATCAAGCTGGCGCTGAATCACTCAGACCTCCTCAATCATAGGAATCTCAAAAGCATCCTAACGATGCTCAATTGCATCAAAGCGGGAGTCGACATGGGCTTAGAGTGAACCAAAAGATTAAAGCATCCTCTTCTCAAAATCTCGATAGAAATCTGTGGGAGGTGTATGTTGAACCATGTTTTGATATAACAAATTAAGGCAAAATGTTTTTGGACTTGAATTGAATTTGTTCTAAGTTTTCAAAAGTTTTCAAAAATAATTGAAAGTCTATTAAACTAAAATTTGATTACAAAACTGATTTTCAGGATACAGAGTACCGATATTATTCTTACAATATCGATACTATATGAAGAGCGTCGATATTGTTCATGTGGTACTGATACCAAAGGTAAGAGAAGTATCGATACTCTCTAGGTAGTATCAATACTATCAGTTTTCTCAAATTATAGAATGCAAAATAGGTATCGATACCCAAAGGGATACCGATACTACTTTACACAATAGTATCGATACCATGATGATAGTATCGATAATGGTCAAGTCCAACAGCTAGTAACGGCTAGTTTATTTAAATATTATAAAAGTGGTATGATACTCATTAAAGGAGTACTGATACTCTCTGTCCTGGGTAGATTTATTTTGTAGAAAAGTTATCCTCAATGGCTCCAAATCATTCCCCAATGGCTAGAAACTGCCAGAAACACATTCCAACCTTTAAAAACAAGTTAAGGACACCTGTAGAAGGGTTAGAACACCAATCCAAGCAATCATACACAAGAGAAGAGTTTTTCATTCCTATTTTCCTTTCTCTTGTAAATATTATTGATTTTAGTGAGCTTAATTTTATAAACACCTACCTTGTGAGGTTTTCTTGTTTATATTATTTTTACCTTTGTAAAAGGGGAGTGGTTCTATCTTAGCAATTGAAAAGATAGAAATTTGTAAAGGTTATCTCTTTATCCTGTGAAAAAGAAAGAACAAATTAGTGAATTTGTTAGAAAATCCTTAGTGAGGAGCTAAGGTAGTGAATGTAGACTTGGTTGAGAATTCGAACCATTATAAATCCTTGTGCATCAATTTTCTTATCTTTTAAATCTCCTTAATCCCTAAAATTTTCTCAAATTCACTTTAACCCCTCTTGGCAATATTCGATTGTCAATTAAGCTTCATCGAACAAAAATCCCAACAACTGATATCAGAGCTTGACTTATTAGAAGGTTTAACAACCTTGAGATGATCCTTCAATAATCTCTATCGATTCTTGACACAACTGAGAAGATGGCATCGACCTCCAGCTCTTACTACATTGAAGACTCTCAATCGATCAACAAGTCACCTTATTTCAATGGAGTAAATTATGCCTATTGGAAGAATAGGATGATGATCTTCATTCAAGCCAACGATCTAGAATCATGGAACTCAATCATGAAAGGATACTCCATTCCAACCTGTGAGATAGATAATTGGAGTGATGGAGAGAATAAGAAATTACAACTCAATGCTATGGATATGCACATTCTATTTTGTGCATTAGGCCCGGATGAATAAGGAATAGTCTCTTCTTATTCAAATTCCAAAGAGATATGGGACAAGCTCCAAGTCACTCATGAAGCAACCAATGAAGTAATAGAAACCAAAATTAGTCTTCTCAACCATAGATATGAGAATTTCAAGATAAAACCGGATAAAGATATTAAAGATATGACGGATAGATTTTCCATGATTGTTAACGGTCTCAAGGGATTTAGAGAAGTGATCCCCAATGAGAAGCTTGTGAGTAAGATTATCTACTCTCTTCCAAAGTCTTGGCAATCAAAGAAGACTACGATTATCGAAGCGAAGAACCTAAAGTCACCCACTCTTGATGAGTTTATTGGTTCTCTTCTTACTCATTAGTTGATGGTAAAGGAAGAAGAATATGAAGAGAAGAAAAACGAGAAGAAGAAGAAGATATGCATTGCCTTCAAATCCACCAAAGAAGAGAGTGACTCAAGTGAAAAGGTGGATGAATATAATGATAAAGAAGAAGAGATTAACAAGCTCTTCAAAATATTTAAGAGATTCATGACTTCTAAGGAAGTGAAGCATGAATCAAGAAAAAAGAAGGGTCTCCCGGTGTGCTTCGAATGTCAAAGAACGAGGCATGTCAAGTATGATTGTCCATTCCTAAAGAAGAAGGGATCAAGTAAGAAAAATGTATTTTTGGCAGCTTAGAGTGATGAAAATGACTCCAACAATGAAGATGAAGTGGTCAACCTATTCCTTATGGCCATTAACTTCTAACTCTAGTGAATCAAATTCTTATTCTTTTAATGAGTTACAAGTTGCCTATGATGAGTTGTATTTTGAATTTGAGACATGAATTCCGAATATAAGAAATTAATTTCAAAATTTAAAGTTGAAAATGATTTGATTTTTAAAGAAAAAGTTGATTTTGTAAAACAAATTAAAACTTTGAAAAATGATTTAGAGCTTTTATAAATCAAAATTAATGGTTTAGAAAAAGAAAATTTTGATTTGAAAGTAAAGTTTGAAAGCTTAACAAAAAAAATTAATTTCTAAAAACAACTCATTATGTTGAACAATGGCAAAATGCTCACATTGTCATTTCCATGGTAATTTGGAACACACTTGTCCTTTAAAGAAAGGAAAACGTTTTAAAATTAAACAAGTATGGGTTCCAAAGGGAACAAGGGGCATTAAAACTAACGTTCAAGGATCCAAAGAAATTTGGATACAAAAATCCAAATAAATGTCTCTTATAGGTGTGTATAGCAATGGTGATGAAAGTGAAGATGAAATGCTCTAGCCACACTTGAAATGGAATGGGTAACATCTAAGCTTAATGTTTTTGTTTTGATTAATTGGTTGCCTATTTGTTGTAAGCATGCATGAGTTTTGATATTTAAATAATTTTATTTTTTTCATCTCATGTATGTTGAAAAGTGTATTATGATAAACATTTTAAAGTTTTAATGATTTTTCATAATCTTTAGTTCATCATAATGATTTTTGGTCAAAATTGGTGTTAATGCTTTGATTTTACAATTTTTAAATTTTGACCTTAATTTAAATGTTTATGCAAGTAATTTATTACAAGTGATATTTCTTTAACAATTGATATCAATTTTTCAAATGTAACATTTTTTGATAGCTTTATCCACATGCACTTATATACATCAATTGGTATTACATAAAGTATCTTAGACTTGGATATATTGAATTTATATGCTACTAACTTGTTTGTTCATCTTTTTTGAAATTCAACGTCTTTTAATTGTCATGCTTTTAAAGTCAAATTTTTTGGAATGCTTTATTGAGGGGGAGCTTTGATTTTTCAAATACTTTTAATGTTAAATTTACCACTTACTCTCCATCGTTATTTTTGAACTTTAAAGTTGAATTATTTTTTATATAACAAAAAGGGGAGAAGTATGTGTTTGAAAAATTCAATGTCAAGAATTAAAAATGAGGAGCTTTAATATTTTTCTAAACATTGCCCTTTTTCATTAAATGTTTTATTAAGGGGGAGTTTTGCCAAAAACAAATTTTCAAATGTTTTGTTATATCAAAAAGGGGGACATTGTTGAACCATGTTTTGATATAACAAATTAAGGAAAAATATTTTTAGACTTGAATTGAATTTGTTCAAAGTTTTCAAAAGTTTTCAAAAATAATTCAAAGTTCATTAAAATAAAATTTGAGTACAAAACTGATTTTCAGGGTACGTATTACTAATACTGTTCTTACAGTATTGATACTATATAAAAAATACCAATATTGATCATGTGGTATCGATACCAAAGTTAAGAGAATTACCAATACTCTATAGGTAGTATCGATACTACTAGTTGTCTTAAATTCCAGAATGCAAAATAGGTACCGATACCCAAAGGGGTACCGATACTACTTTACATAGTAATATCGAGACCATGATCATAGTATCGATACTGGTCAGGCCCAACGGCTAGTAACAGCTAGTTTATTTAAATATTATAAAGGTAGTACCAATACTCATTAAAGGAGTACCGATACTCCCTATCTTGGGAAGATTTATTTTGCAGAAAAATCATCCCCAACGACTAAAAAAGACCACAAACATATTCCAACCTATAAAAACAAGTTGAGGACACTTAAAGAAGGGTAGAACACCTATCCAAGCAATCATATACAAGAGAAGAAATTTTCATTCCTATTTTCCTTTCTCTTGTAAATATTAGTGTTTTTAGTGAGTTTAATTTTGTAAACACCTGTAACACCCATCTTACGTATACCGTTATGCATACGAGATACAGATGTCACATCACTTTTAAACCAGTTTCCCATTTGAAAATTTGTACAATTTTGTTTTATTTTGTAAACCATTATAATTTACTTTATAATGAAAACGTGCATTAAACTTACATATACAATAAAAGCATATGTCTTACATTTCATCGTTATACATTAGTTTAATTCAAAAGCTTTTCAAAGCGTTTTTGCTAAATCTAACCAAAATATATCAAAAGCATACAAGTATGTCATACAATTACTGATTAGGTGACTCTGAGTTGATGACTGGTGATCTCCTTTCTCAGCTAGTATTCAACCTACGCGTGAAATAAACACACGTTAAGTATTACTTAGTCAGGCATAATTAATCACAAGTAAACTTTTAAACACAAGTTATTTTATTACACTTTACATATCAAGGGGTCGTTCGTTACAATAAGTATTCTATAATTAACATAGCTAGTGTTAATACTGTCATTTATCAACCATTCATACACATAGTATGAACTTCTTATCATTTTAGAACATAAGGTGCACAATAAAGAAATTCATACACTTAGTATGAATTTATTAACATTTTAGCACACGAAGTGCCCTATAAGGAAATTCATACACTTAGTATGAATTTCTTATCAATTTAGAACACCAAGTGCCCTATACGAAAATTCATACACTTAGTATGAATTTCTTATCATTTTAGAACACGAAGTGCCCTACACTGAAATTATACACTTAGAATGAATTTCTTATCATTTTAGCACACGAAGTGCCCAATACGGAAATTCATACACTTAGTATGAATTTCTTATCATTTTAGCACACTTAGTGCCATTTGATAATCACCATACATACATCAATATTTCATAACACTATGACTAATATAGCATATACGTACATAATAAAATGCACTCACCTGACTCGCTTCCTAGATATCCAAAAATAGGAAGATGATTACTCCGGAACTTGGCCCTTGCCTTTTGCCTTACTCGACTCGAGAGCTTGATTTCGATCTATCCCAGATTCATTAAATACATGTATAATATCAATTATTAGTGACTTTCCTAACAATTATAACTTAAACAATAATCAAAAGTACTTATTATTAATCTTTTTACATCAATATAAGCATAACTTGACATTTCTGGTTCTTCAGTTTCGATACTTCTATAATGGTATCGATACCACCCTATTATGGTATCGATACCCCCTAACGGTATCGATACCAAAATTAGATTCGATGTGTCTTGGTATTGATACCCTTACCATGGTATAGATACTACTATACTATGCTACCGATACCCCTTCTGGTATTGACACCAAAATTAGGTTCGATATTATCTGGTATCCATACCCTTACCATGGTATCGATACTACCTCGTCAGTATCGATACTACCTCATCGGAATCGATACTGATTATATCAGTATCGATACTACTCATCTAATTCAGCCCAATTTTTACTTATAGTATCGGTACTGTTCTATCAGTATCGATACACATGCCCAGATTTTCTAATTCTCAACCCGAGACATACCCAAATTTGGTTAATTTCCCTCACATTTATCCCTAACAATACTATATAACTCTTCTCTACTTAACCATACTAATTTTCCTTCGTTTAGAACCTTAAAACATCTAGTATCCCTTAATAGCATTTGATTCTAAGAATCACACCCCAATTTCTAACTTGTTATTACAATCATCCAATGCTTCTAATCTTTCATTTACCTTATTGACATGTCAATACTACCAATAAACATTAATAAACCCTCATATATTAGCATATCATTATAAAACTTATTTTCTAGAATCTCCTCTATTTCCCTTATCTCATTGTTTTAATCTCATCTAAACCTTCCTTAAGCTTCCATCATCTACAAGTATTTAAAAACCATAAAAAATGAAAGAATAAACCATTAAATTGAAAACTTACCTTTGAGCTATAGGAGAACTCTTCTACGAGGAAAGAGGTAGAAGAAGAAAAAGAACTTTTTAGCAACCTAATTCCCTTTTCCCCTTATCTTTAATACCAATTTAAAATACACTTTAATTTCTCTTTCATTTAAAAGACTAAAATACCCTCTTAATAATCTATTGTCACAATTTAGTCTAAACCAATAATCCTAATCATTCTCATCTTATATCATTTAATCAAATAAATCCTCCTATTTTTGAATCATTCCAATATATTCCCTAAATCAATATTTGGGCATTACAATTCTCCCCCTTAATGAAATTCATCCTCGAATTTTAAAGAAGTACCTGAAGCAAAGAGATGTGGGAACTATGTTTTCATATCCTCCTCTCTCTCTCTTAGGTAGCCTCTTTCACCTTATGATTCTGCCAAAGCACTTTGACCAACGGAATCCTTTTGCTACGCAATTCCTTGGTTTCCTTAGACAAGATCCGTACCGGTTCTTCCTCATAAGTCAAATCTGGTCGGATTTCTATCTCTTCAGAAGTGATAACATGCGAGGGATCTGATCTGTACCTCCTAAGCATCGATACATGGAAAACATTGTGGATCTTATCCATGTCCGGAGGTAGAGGTAACTGATAAGCCATGGGTCTAACCTTTTCAATATCTCGTACGGTCCAATAAATCTCGGACTCAGTTTTCCTTTTCGCCTAAAACGTAATACCTTCTTCCAAGGTGATACTTTCAAAAATACTTTGTCTCCTTCTTGATATTCTATTTCTTTCCTTTTAAATATGCATAGGACTTTTGGCGATCCGAGGCTATCTTTAAATTGCTCTGAATAATTTTCACTTTATCCTCCATATCTTTCACCAAATCCGGCCCGACCAGATCTCGATCTTTCAGTTCCAACCAATTTAATGGTATTCTACATTTTCTTCCATACAGTTCATACAGGGCCATCTTAATACTCGATTGATAACTATTATTATACGCGAATTCCTCTAACGGCAAGTACTTATCCAATGATCCCTTAAATTCCATTACACATGCCCTCAACATATCTTCTAATATTTGAATAGTTTGTTCTGATTGCCCATCTGTTTGCGTATGAAAAAATGTACTGAAGTTCAATCAAGTACCCAATGACTCATGTAAGGACCTCCAGAATCTTGAAGTGGACCTTGGGTCTCGATCGGACACTATCGATATATGTACTCCATGCAGTCTCACTATTTCTTTTATATATAACTCTGCAAACTTATTCATCTAGTATTCTACTCGTACCAGAATAAAATTAGCTGTCTTGGTCAGTCTGTCCACTATTACCCATATCGAGTCCTTTTTACCTAATGACAACGGTAGCCCCGAGATAAAATCCATTGTGACTTGCTCCCACATCCACTCAGGAATGGATATTGGCTACAGTAACCCGGATGGCACTTGATGCTTAGCTTTCACTTACTGACATGTCAAACATTTTGCAACAAACTCTATTACAACTCTTTTATGCCAAGCCACCAGTAACGACTCTTCAAGTCTTGATACATCTTAATCCTGCCTGGGTGCACGGTCAAAGGGATATAATGGGCTTCGTAAAGAATATCCCTCCTCAAATCATCATCATAGGGAATGCAAAGCCTTCCCCGGTAATATAAACATCCATTATCCTTGATTTCAAAATCTTTGACCTCTTCTTTTTCAACCTGTGCCAATTTCATCATAAATTTCTTATCTCGCCCTTGCAGCTCTTTTACTAGATCCAACAACATCGGTTTTAACTTTAATTCGGTAATCAAAGCACCATCTTCATTCATAGACATACGTGCATCTAAAGCCCTTAAAGCTGTAAAACCCTTTCGATTGAGTACATCCGCTACCACATTAGCTTTTCCCAGATGGTCATCGATAATCAAATCGTAATATTTCAAGAGCTCAATCCATCTTCTCTACCTTAAGTTCAACTCTTTTTGAGTCAATAGATACTTTATACTTTTATGATTTGTGTAAACATGGCAACACTCACCATTCAAATAATGGCGCCAGATTTTTAAAGCAAAAACCACTGCGACCAATTCTAAATCATGCGTAGGATAATTTCTCTCATGATTTTTCAATTATATTGAGGTGTAAGCCACAACTTTCCCTTCTTGCATCAGCACACATCCTAACCCATTATGGGATGCATCACTATAAACGGTATACTCTTTACCCGAATCAGGTTGCACAAGCACTGGAGCCTCGATTATAATTCACTTTCGCCTTTCAAAACCCTCTTATCACTCTTCTGTCCAAACAAAAGGCACATCCTTTCACAACAGCTTAGTTAGCAGCAGAGCTAACATTGAAAAGTTCTTCACAAAATGCCTATAATAACCAATAAGTCCCAAGAAACTCTAAACTTCTGCAATATTCTTTGGGGATTGCCAATCTACTATGGCTTGAATCTTCTTAGGATCCACTCTCATTCCTTCCGCCGACACTATATGACCAAGAAATGAAATCTCAGATAACCAAAACTCACATTTAGATAATGTAACGTATAACTTCTTATCACGAAGTATCTGGAGGACCACTTGAAGATGAGCATCATGATCATCTTTTGAGTTGGAATAAACCAGGATATCATCTATAAACACTACCACAAATTGATCCAAATACGGTTGAAATAATATGTTCATCAAATCTAAAAACACCACAGGTGCATTTGTCAAACCAAACGGCATTACCATAAATTCATAATGTCCTTATCGAGTTTTAAAAGCCGTCTTGGAGATATCCTCTCTTTCGATCTTTAACTGATGGTACCCCGACCTTAGATCTATCTTAAAGAACACTGTTGCGCCTTTCAATTGATCAAACAAATCATCACTCCTCAGAAGAGGATACTTGTTCTTTTGTTGTTACCTTATTCAGTTGACGATAGTCAATACATAACCGCATTGACCCGTCCTTCTTTTTCACAAATAACACAAGCGCTCCCCACGAAGAAACACTGGGTCGGATAAATTCTTTATCGAGTAATTCTTGCAACTGAGCCTTTAATTCCCTTAACTCCATTGGAGCCATCCGATACGGAGCCATAGAAACAGGTTCAGTACCCAGATAATCTGGAGGTAAACCAGGTAACTCTTCAGGAAAAACTTATGGAAATTCCCTAACTGTGGGAATATCATGCAATCACACTCCCGATAATCTAGTGTCTAATATGTTAGCAATAAAAGCAACGCATCCTTCTGACATCATTTTCTTTACGGTCATAGCTAATATCGTATTTGACAGTTTTCGTCTTCTCCCCTATCACCATAATTTCGGAGCCTTCTGCATCCTTTAAGAATAATCGTTTTCGAAGACAATCTACCCATCCATGGTGTGGAGACATTCAATCCATGCCCAAAATGATTTGAAACTCATCAAAGGGAAACCATATCAAATTTACCAAGAATACTACCTCTTGGATCTTAATTGGACATTTTCTACACACCCTAGTTACCCTTGCACTTTGACCCATAGGATTTATCTCTATCATTTCACTAGCAATTGGTTCTAAAGGAATTCCTCTAGTTCTAATCAACTTGGTACTAATATATGAATGTATAGACATTCTAATCAACATGTTATGATCTCCAGATTATCCCAATCATCATTAGTCTTTATATTATATACTCAGGCCATTCCCCTAGTCCCTTGTCTCTGGCTAGCCTCAGATTGACCGTATGATCTTCCTCTCCCTCTGCTTCTATTAGGGGATGCTACTGATCTCTCATATTGTACTGATTTATCCCCATATTTCTTCGGGTAATTCTGAGAAAAGTAACCAGATTCACCACATTTAAAACAAACACCGAAAAATAACCTACATACTCCCCCGTGTGACTTGTCGCACGTCTAACATAGAGGTTTCTCTCAATAAGCTCTACCAGAGCTAGCAGCATAGGAATGGGGCTGCTTAGTTTTCCGTGAAGCTGCATAATGATCAGTTCTATTTGTGAATTAAAAACCTGAGCCCTTGCCCCTTTTTGTATACTGTGCAGATGAAGACGTTCTAATTCTTTTTCCCGTCTGAATACTCTATTTTGCTTCTAACGTCTCATCTTGAGCTCTTTAAATAGCCTTTGCTCTATTTATAACCTCTTGTAGACTGGAAAAGTTTAAGGCCAACATCATTTCTTTCAACTTAGGCCTCAGACCCTCAATAAACCAATCCCGATGAGCTTTTTCATTATGAACTACCTCAGTAGCATATCGGGTGAGTTTGTTGTATTCAGCCTCATATTCGTGCACTACTCGATCACCTTGTTTCAAGTTCAGAAACGTTAATAACATCGATCTCATAAACTGCTCGCCGATATACTTGTTCTTTAACTCCTCTTGAAAGAACTACTAGTTCACTTGTTCGAGCGACGCATACATCGTCGTGTTTGTCCACCATACCCGAGCAGATCCTCTGAGTAACGATACAGTTCCGCCCAGTTTTTCATGATCAAAGCACTGTAGACTTTCCAATATTTCCTTTACATCGTTCAACCATAAGTCCGCGTTCATCGGACTTTCACTTTCTTCTCCCCTAAACTCAGGAGCTCCCAAACTTCTTAACTCATTTGGGATTAACATTTGTGGTACTGGAGGAGCAAAGGGTGGTGGAGGAGGTTGAAACCTTGTCAAAATAGCGTCAAGAGCTTGTATAAAAGCTCTGAACTCCGTAACAGGAAGCCCTTGAGGGGTCGGTGCACAGGCGTTATCAGACGGAATCGGGTGTTCACTATTCTCTTCATAAATTTTACTACCCGATTCATCTCTACCATCTCGACCAGTCGCTCTTCTTGAATTCATAGAATCTGACATCTATCATAACATTCATAAAATAGTAATTACGTTAGTAAGGAGAGACATCTTTCAGATTCATTTTATACCCTATCAGTAACCTTGACATCTTAGTGGCATGTAACCTCTTTTTACATTAAAAATTTACACTTGATTCGGCCGAGAATCGGCTAAACTTATAGCTCTGATACTAATAAATGTAACACTCATCTCATGTATACCGTTATGTATAGAGATACAAATGTCACATCACTTTTAAACCAGTTTTATACCCTATCAGTAACCTTGACATCTTAGTGGCATGTAACCTCTTTTTACATTAAAATTTACACTTGATTCGGCTGAGAATCGGCTAAACCTATAGCTCTGATACTAATAAATGTAACACACATCTCATGCATACCGTTATGTATAGAGATACAAATGTCATATCACTTTTAAACCAGTTTTCCATTTGAAAATCCGTATAATTTTGTTTCATTTTATAAACAATTATAATTTACTTATAATGAAAACATGCATTAAACTTACATATATAATAAAAACATATGTCTTACATTTCATCATTATACATTAGTTTAATTCAAAAGCTTTTCAAAGTATTTTTTATAAACCTAATACATGCCAACCAAAATATATCAAAAGGAGACAAGAATGTTATACTGTTACTGATGAAGCGACTTTGAGTTGATGTCTGATGATCTCCTTTCTCAGCTAGTATTCCACCTACGCGTGAAATAAACACACGTTAAGTATTACTTAGTGAGGCATAATTAATCACAAGTAAACTTCTAAACACAAGTTATTTTATTACACTTTACATATCAAGGGATCGTTCATTTTAATAAGTATTCTATAATTAACATAGCCAGTGTTAATATCATCATTTATCAACTATTCATACACTTAGTATGAACTTCTTATCATTTTAGCACACAAGGTGCCCAATACGGAAATTCATACACTTAGTATGAATTTCTTAACATTTTATCACACGAAGTGCCTTATAAGGAAATTCATACACTTAGTATGAATTTCTTATCATTTTAGCACACCAAGTGCCCTATACGGAAATTCATACACTTAGTATGAATTTCTTATCATTTTAGCACACGAAGTGCCCTATATAGAAATTCATACACTTAGTACGAATTTCATATCATTTTAGCACACGAAGTGCCCTATACGGAAATTCATACACTTAGTATGAATTTCTTATCATTTTGTCACACAAGTGCCCTATGCGGAAATTCATACACTTAGTATGAATTTCTTATCATTTTAGCACACTTAGTGCCATTTGTTAATCACCATACATACATCAATATTTCATAACACTATGACTATTATAGCATATACGTACATAATTAAATGCACTCACCTGGCTCGCCTTGCTTAGATATCCAAAAATAGGAAGATGATTACTCCGGAACTTGGCCTTTGCCTTTTGCCTTACTCGACTTGGGAGCTTGATTTCGATCTATCCCAGATTCGTTAAATACATGTATAATATCAATTGTTAGTGTCTTTCCTAGCAATTATAACTTAAACATTAATCAAAAGTACTTACTATTAATCTTTTTGCAACAATATAAGCATAACTTAACACAGTATCGATACTCCTATAATGGTATCGATACTACCCTATTATGGTATCAATACCCCCTTACGGTATCGATACAAAAATTAGATTCGATGTGTCTTGGTATCGATACCCTTTCTATGGTATCGATACTACTATACTATGGTACCGATACCCCCTTCTGGTATCGATATCAAAATTAGGTTCGATGTTATCTGGTATCGATACCCTTACCATGTTATCGATATTACCTCGTCGGTACCAATACTAATTGAATCAATAGCGATACTTCTCATATAATTCAACCTAATTTTTGCTTATAGTATCGGCATTGTTATATCAGTACCGATAACTATACCCAGATTTTCCAGTTCTCAACCCGAGACATATCTAAATTTGGCCAATTTCCTTCACATTTACCCTTAACAATACTATATAACTCTTCTCTACTTAACCATACTAATTTTCCTTCGTTTAGAAACTTAAAACATATAGTATCCCTCAATAGCATTTGATTCTAAGAATCACACCCCAATTTATAACTTGTTATTACACTCATCCAATGCTTTTAATCTTTCATTTGCCTTATTGACAAGTCAATTATACCAATAAACATTAATAAATCCTCATTTATTAACATATCATTATAAAACACATTTTCTAAAATCTCCTTTATTTCCCTTATATCATTGTTTTAACCTCATCTAAACCTTCCTTAAGCTTCCATCATATACAAGGATTCAATAACCAGCAAAAATTGAAGGAATAAACCATTAAATTAAAAACTTACCTTTGAGCTATGGGAGAACCCTTCTACGGGGAAAGAGGGAGAAGAAGAAAGAGAACTTTTTAGCAACCTAATTCCCTTTTCCCCTTATTTTTAATTGGTTAAAATACACTTTAATTTCTCTTTCATTTAAAAGACTAAAATGCCCTCTTAATAATCCATTGTCATAATTTAGTCTAAACCAATAATCCTAATCATTCTCATCTTATATAATTTAATCAAATAAATCCTTCTATTTTTGAATAATTTCACTATAGTCCCTAAATAGATATTTAGGCATTACAACCCCTATCTTGTGAGGTTTTCTTGTTTACATTCTGTTTACCTTTGTAAAAGGGGGGTGGTTCTATCTTAGCCATTAAGAAGATAGGGATTTGTAAAGGTTATCTCTTTATCCTGTGATAAAGAAAAAACTAATTAGTGAATTTATTAGAAAATCCTTGGTGAGGAGCTAAGGTAGTGAATGTAGACTTGGTTGAGAAGTCGAACCACTATAAATCCTTATGCATCAATTTTCTCATCTTTTAAATCTCCTTAACCCCTAAATTTTTCTCAAATCCACTTCAACCCCTCTTGGCAATATTCGGTTGTCAATTGAGCTTTATCGAACGAAAATCATAACAATGTCAGGTCTACATGAGAAACTTTCTCGGGCTCATCACCAATATCGTCAATGTGCTCATCATCCATGTGCTCTCCATGGTGACTACGGTACCAAAGCATGTAACCCTTAGGCTCCTTCATATAGTCGATCTTCGCCATCGTACCTCGACCAATGATCCTCTCATCAAAAGGTTATGTGTCATTTCATGTGAAGTGTTGACATTGAGAAGATCAAACAAGTGACTAAGGTATATCTCGTAGATAAGGTTCAACCAAGCCTTCGATTTATTCACTCTCACAATGTCACTCAAGATCATACTAGCAAGGTGAAGCTTGTTACTATGTTGAATTCAAAACATCCACCAATAGTCTCTCTCTCAAATCGTACAGAATTTTGTGCCATGAGCACAGATGCAATGGGTAAGAATGAGATGGAGCAATCGATCATTAAGGGAGAAAAGGAAGGCGTAACACCCATTTTCCCATATATGTTTCCGTATACATGTCATAGATGCCACGTGACTTTTAAAACATTTTCATATTTGAAAACCAGTAAAATTTTGTTTCTATAAATAAAATATTTTAATATAATAATAACTTTCATTAATTATTTGTATGCAAAATAACCTTAAAGTTATAACATATTAAATATTACAACATCATAAGTCCCATATATTCCAGAGCATCATCAGAAATCTATTACATGTCATCTAATAATATCAAAAGTAGACATAAATGGCATATAGTTACTGATGAGGCAACCTTTGATTTACGATGTCAGATGCACTCCTTACTCAGCTCATACTATTACCTACGCATTAAACCAACAGACGCTAAGTAATTCACTTAGTGAGGCATAATAATATAAATGAAGGGTAACCAAAACATAAGTATATCATAAAATATCAAAATACTAATTAAATTGTATAAATCATAATAACACATAAAATTGGCTTGGTAAACCAAGTTTCTTTCTACTAACCAGTGAAACAATATTTAGTATTCCCAACATACCTATCAATCAATATTTTTCCAAATTATCTTTTATTTGCCCAATGTATGTTGACTGAGAATACATGGTACATGAGTTACACATAAGTGCTAAACGAAAGCATAGGTTCTATAATGAATACAACACTATACTAAGGTAATTAAATGGTAATTCACAAACTCATTATGAATACTATGGGTGCACACATAGTGCCGAAATGGTAATTCACAAACTCATTATGAACACCATGGGTGCACACATAGTGCTGAACTGGTAATTCACAAACTTATTATGAATACCATGGGTGCACACAGTGTCGAAAGTACACATAGTACTGATACGAAAATGCAACATATGCATTAAACAAAATCAATCGATAACCATCATACGCAAAGTATGTCGAATTGCACCTATGACTCTCAATACACATACAATAGGCCTTTAAATCAAATTCTCGGATTAAATATTTATTCTGAAACATCTATAGCTGTTAAAACAATGTAAAAGTTCATCCAACTATTTTAATGTAATTCGTACTCTAAATTTTTTTGTAAAATCATTTTCATAAACTTTATGAATATATTTCAAAATACTATAAAACATGTTTTTATAAAAACGTTCAAGGTTGACTCATTGTAAGTCATCCTCATATATATATATATATAAGTACATACTATATGCACTCACCTGGTATGTCTCAATATTATTCCTTAATGTAGCCGACTATTCTGCTACTTTATCCTTGCCCTTCTGTTTGCTTGTCTCCGGAATTTGATTACGATCTACCCAAGCATCCATAATCACACAGACAATATACAATAAAATGTTTAGTATAATTTCTAATATTTATACAAAATAATAATTCTCAAAAATATTATTACTTTATAATTCTTTTAAAATTCATCCAAACTTAAAATTTCAGACTGAATAGTATCGGTACCCCTCCTACAGTATTGATACTTCTCTTATATGGTACCGATACCCACATTAGTATCGATACCATTTTTGCATTCTAGAATCCATTTTTCAATTATAGTATCGATACCTTCCTCTTGGTATCGATACCTCCACATCAATATCGATACTACTTTGATCAGTATTGATACTTTTCATCGTATTCATACTCTTTCCTCCAATTTAACCTTATAGTATCGATACTATTTTTATAGTACCGATACCCTTACCCAAATTTTACTTATTTCACTTCGGTTGTTTCCCAAATTTCACCTAAATCTCTCACCCTTATCTCCAACCATAACATCAAACTCATTATCACTTATTATAACTAACTTACATTCATAAGTCTCCTTATAACATCCAAATTCTCGAAAGAACACTTAAAACTAAAATCACACCCAAAATTCAAACATGTTTTCAATCACTTCTAAGGCTTCAAATATCTTATTTATATCTTTGACAAATCAAATATACTTTTAAACTCCAATTACTGATCAAATTTCATCAAATCCCTTAAAAACCCATTTTATTAAATCACTAATAAATCTCTAATCTCTTAGTTTTAATCATCCTTAAACTTTCCTTAAGCTTCTATAACACTTAAGGCTTCAAAACCAACCCAAAAATGAAAGGAAAAAAAACTTGAATAAACCTTACCTTGTCAATGGAGTTACGGGGAAGAGAAGAAGAAGAGTAGAGAACCCATTTTTCCAGACTTATCCTTTATCCCCCTATTCACTTAATAAATATCTCTAAAAATTAATATTAAATTCATTTCCTTCTAAAAGACCGTAATGCCCCTCCATTTTTCCATTCTTAAAAATAACTCTTAAACACAATCGCCTAAATCAGTCCTTAAACTTTTCAATTTATTCAAATTAACTCACCAAATTTTAAATCCTTACATTACAGCCACTGGCCCAATATTTGGGGTATTATAGGTGGCTCGATTATTTATATGACTTATATCAGAAGGAAATGGGCCTTTTTCATTGTCATCGCCGGTAATAGGAAGGTTAAAAGTTTGGGCGATGAAGTAGACAAAAATAGTAATTGTATGACACATAAGGTAAGAAATAATGGTCGATAGGTAGTGCCATCATGAGAAGCGGATGACACAGACCATTCGAATAAAAGGCCCGAACCAAAGAAAGTTAAGAAGGGCATTAAAGTTGAGGAAATCAAAAAGTTACATATCTTTCAAATTTTGCAAGTAAGGAAAACCCAATTTTTTTAAAAATTCAAAATCAATTTTTTCGAGTTTCCTTAATAGGTTGATATGGAAAAACGAAGCAAAATATTCACAGGCTTTGGTTGATTTAAAACATTGGTCAATCCAAGAATCAACTTGAGGATTACCTCTTTGAAGCTGTTGTTTTTCTTTTCGGTATTTTCAAAAAGATTTATGAAAAAGTGTTTTTAAACTAAAAAGATGTTTAAGGATGCTCAAAAACAATTTAAGGAGAATTAAAAACAAATTTTGGGATTAAAAAATATGGTATGGCCAAATGATTTTGGTGGTGATTTTGGTTGGGGGCTTTTATCAAACAAATTTTGGGTGCAGGATAAAAAAATTTGGGATTTTGAAAAATTGATCAATGGGTAAAGCTCTCTGCAAGAAAACAATAATTTTTACAATAAATAAATTTCTATAACCACCTAATTGAACTCAATTAATTCGAATTTAAAAAATTGAAAAGTTAGAGTTTTAAAAAATTCTTACTCAAATATGTTGATTCCTTCAAATTGTTGTTATGATTCGTTGAAAGGAAGTTTGAAAGAGAGATTTCACACAAAAACCACTTGAAAATGATTCAGATCAAATATTTTGGTGGAATTTGAAGTTTGGGAGGTTTTTAGGGTTTTTGGTTCAAAAAATAATGTGAAACAATGATGAAACACGTGCAACTAGCCTTAAAACAGCCTTTCCCCCCCACATATTTAGCCTAAAGGGATCGATCCTTTTTTTTTTGGAAAATGCAAGGGATTGATCCTTTTCTTAAAGGGATCGATTCTTTTTCTAGAAAATTGCATTTTTATTCCAATGACCAAAATAAATGATGCTAGACTCGAATTTGATGCAACCTAAGTTATATTATTGATAGAAAATTAATTTTAGTGACTTAGGGAATACTAAATGTGCATGAATGTCAACTTGAAACATAAAATTATGCAAATTTTATTATTGATCAATTTAGTCCATAATTTGCACAACTAAAGTCCAAATCAAGTCACACAAAAACATACAACGACTCTAAAGATCCTAAACATGCATATTTTTCAATTTTTGCTACATTTAAACATCATATTCTTAAAATTAACATATATAACCAATACAAAGCATGGAGAACATAATTTCACCACAACAATCAAGTAATTCAAATTTAAGGCCTAAATCATCATCATAAGCACATAAGGCCATAAAATTACAACTCATGCAAAAACTAACTCCTCCTAACTAATTGCAATTAAGCACTATGTGGGGACACTCAATCATTCATATAAACATATAATGTCATATAAAACACAAAATTGCATGAAATTTAATTAAGGTTGATTTCTTAGGTCTCCCTTTCTCCAAGTTGCATTCCTTAGTGTGTTTTAGAGCTCCCAAATAGCTTGACTTTGCTCACAATAGCTCTGATACACCTACAATAGACAATTATACAAATTTTAATACCCAAATCTTTTTGGGTCTATTGATGTTAGTTTCAAACAATTTAGTCCCCTTGAGTATCCATGGAGATAGGATATCCATATTTTTGTTAGCAATGAGTCCTTTAGAGACCCATATACTCTTAACCATATTTTCTTTAAAATATTTAAGAAATAAGCCTGTCTATTGTATAAAACCATTTTAGAAAAAAAAAATTGGAGCAATCTACTCTTTCAAATTAGCCTTTTTTTCTCAAGATCATCAATTTTCATTTGGTGATCCTCATGAACTTTGGAAAGAAAATTTTGCAAATCTAAATTCATTTTCTCAAAAATTGTTTTTTTTTTCAAACCATTAACTTTTCTTTCAAGTTCACTATTAGTCTTACAAAGTAAGTCAATTTCAATTTTCAATTTTGAATGAATCTTTTTGTGTTTTGAAATCATGACTTCACATTCTAACACTAATTCATCATAGACATCTTGTAACTCATCAAATATATAAGAATTTGAATTGGATGAGCTAGAAGATACCTTTGAATCTTCTTGGATGGCCATAAGGCAAAGGTTGGCTACTTTATCATTTTCATCATATGTGACGTCTTTATCACTCCATGTAGCCACAAAAGGGTTTTTCTTTGGCTTGTTAAATCATTTCTTCTTTTACTGAGGATAAGCATACTTGATGTGTCCCTATTTTTGGAAAGCATACGATAGGATCTTTCTCCTTCTTCAATTCATGCTTTCTCTCTTTTTCTTTGGATGACATGAATCTCTTGAAGAGCTTGGCCATCTTTTCATCTTCTTCATCCACATCTTCACTAGAATCTTCTTTAACTTCATTGTGGACTTAAGAGTAATGCCAACATCCTTTTTTATTTTTCTCTTTCTTTTTTTTTCTTGCTCCTCCTCTTTCACTGTCAACTCATAAGTGAGCAAGTAACCAAAAAGCTCATCAAGATTGAGACACTTTAGGTTTTTTTCTTCGATTATCGTCATCTTATTTGATGACCAAGACTTTGGAAGAGAGTAAGTCATCTTACTCACAAGCTTTTCATTAGGGATGATTTCTCCATATCCCTTGAGACCATTGATAATCACAAAAAATATATCTGTCATAGTTTTAGTTTCTTCACTCGGTTTCATCTTGAAATTTTTATAGCTATGGTTGAGAAGACCGATTTTTGTTTCCCTTACTTCATTGGTTCTTTCATGAGTGACTTATAGTTTCACCTAAATCTCCATGGAATTTGAACAAGAGGAGACTCTTTTATATTCATCCGAGCCTAATGCACAAAATATAAATATGCATGGCCTTGTCATTTTGTTGGAACTTCTTCATCTCTTCTTCACTCCAATCTTTCATCTCATTGGTTGGAGTCGAGTGACCTTTCATTATATATTCCCAATCCTCTAGATCACTTTCTTGAATGAATATCATCATCTTATTCTTCCAATAGGCATAATTTGCTCCATTGAAATAAAGTGGCTTTTTGATCGATTGAGAATCTTCAATGTAGTAGGAGCCGGAGGTTGAAGCCATCTTTATCTGTTGATTGAATAAATTGATAGAGCTCTCCAAGGACCTTCTCAAGGTTGTTAAACCGTCGATAGAGACCAACTCTGATACCAATTGTTAGCTCTTACTAACAACCAAAATATGCCAAGATTGGTTGAATTGGCATTTTAAAAAGTTTGGTGGAAGCAATAAAAAAATCGAGCTTTTTGCACAACGATTTAAAGTGGTTCGAATTCTAAACCAAGTCTACATCTACTACCTTAGAATCCACACTAAAGATTTTTTAAATCCACTAGATTTTCTTACCTTTAAGGACAAGGTGTAACCTTACAAACACTTTAAGGTTTATACCCCAAAACCTTGAGTACATACTCTCCCAAAGAGTAAATAAAATTTTGTAAACAAAAAGAGAAAATCTTACAAGGAAAATATGTTTCTACTAATTAAGCACTCACCCAATACACACTTAAGCAAAATAAACAATGTAGCTCAGTAGTGTGTTTTACAATAAAGAATTTGACAAATTAAGCACAAAATAAAACTTTCATGTTGGTAGGTTCGTTCAATATGAATCTTGTTGACCTTATGATGCTTTGACCTTCAATTTATACCTTCTCCATCAATTTTAGTCATTTGAAGCCGTTGGGGGTCATTATAGCCGTTACCTACAACCAAAAACAACATTTAATGTATAAGCGATCAATCCTTTGGTGAAAGTAAGCAATCATTTTTCAAATGATTCGATCGTTGTAAGAAAGGGATTGATTCTTTTCATTGAGAGATCGATCCTTTTGGTAAAGGGGTCGATCCTTTCTGTAAATGGATCAATCCCAAACACATCGGAATCCAAGGGATCAATCTTTTTTCAAGGGGTTAGATTCTTTGGTCAAAGGGATTGGTCCTTTGAGCCAAAAATTCTTGGAAACTTAACTTTAAAGCGTAAAAATGATCGAGTGTGTTTTTAAAAAGGTTCTACTAAGTTGGAAAACATTTAAAAATTCAAGTTAATTTGGACTTTGAATTATTTTTGATAAAATTTTGACAAATTTAATTAAGTCCAAAATCAATTTTACAAATTATTGTTATATCAAAATCTTAATTCAACACTAGGCACCTTTTAAGTCACTCCATATGGGTCATCCTTAACTCTTACAGACTTTAACGAAGTAAAGTCTAACCATTCGAAATGAGTAGTATTGATACTCTAAATGTAGATACTCTTTTGAGTATCGGTACCAAGAACAGCTACTGGATTGTAAAATTTAATCCCTATATCGATATTGTCACCCTCAGTATTGATACTAAGGTTGCAATATCGATACTGCTCTTTAAAGTATCGATACTCCCTGCATAAAATGCCTAGAAAACATCCAGTTCATCCAGTATTGATACTATTAATCCAATATTGATGCTATAACCTAGAAAACCCATAAATAGGCTCAAGAAACACTCAAAAATCCTTTCAAAAGCCCTAGTTTGGTCCCAAAATATGTTCTAAATTTTAGATGAGTTATTTAAAGTCTATTAGTACTATAAAAAACATAATCTAAGCATGAATCAAGCAAAACCCCCAAATATGCTCAAACACCCAAATTCCCAACAAAGCATCATGTTTAGGAAGTTCATAACACAACAAATGAATAGAAATACACTACCTTGGTTTAAGAATCTTGAAATGAAGCTCCTTTAGCTAGCTACCACACTCCTCCAAGACTTGGATGATAAACCCCCAAATTGTCTTGCTAACAAAGAACACAAGGCTTTAAATCATTAAAACAAAGTTGCTAAAGGGATTAGGGACGGAATTGAAGCTTGGAAGAAGTATAAAATGGCTCAAAAGACTCACCTTCAACTATGACCCTTAGAGAAAAATGAAGAGAAGGAACTGAGGAATAAAAAAATAAAAAGGAGAAGATGAAGAAAATAAAAAGGCTCTCACCTTTTCAACAAGGGTAAAATCACACCATTGGCTCATCGACTTTAATAGCATACTTCACGTGGTCCGTTTACCTCTCGGATAACCTAAAACTACTAACCCGAAATTTGGGGCGTTACATTTCATTGTTATTTTGAACCTAAAAAATTGAATTATTTTTTAGAGGGAGAAGTATACAGGTTTGAAATTTTCAATTTCAAAAATGAAAATGGGCGAGCTTAAATATTTTCAAAAATATTTCCAAAATATTACTCTTCATCATGAAATGTTTTATTAAGGGAGAGTTTTGCCAAGAACCATTTTTCAAATGTTTTGTTATATCAAAAATGGGAGATTGCTGAACCATGTCTTTTAATATAACAATTTAGGGAAAAATGTTTTTGAACTTGATTGAATTTATTCAAAGTTTTCAAAAATAATTTAAAGTTCATAAAACTTGAATTTGAACACAAAACAATTTTTTGGGTAAGTAGTATCAATTTTGTTCTTACAGTGTCGATATTGTATGAATAGTACCAATATTATTTTTGCAGTATCGATACTCTAATGGTAGTATCGATACTACCTATTATTTTTCAAGTTGTTCAAATTCCAGTAAGCAAAATTGGTATCGATACTCATATGAGTATTTATATTATTGTACATAGTAGTATCGATACCACAAACCCTAGTATCGGTACTGGTCAAGTCCATTGGTCTCTAACGGCTAGTTTATTTAAATATTATAAAGGAAACATCAATACTCCTAATGGCAGTACCGACATTCCTTGTTTTGGGTAGTTTTATTTTGCAACAAATTAATTTCCCAACGGACAATCCCAACAACTACAACCTCATTTCAACTTATAAAAACAACACATGAACACTAGAAGAAGGTTACAACACCTATCCAATCAATCAAGATCAAGAGAAAATTCCTCTTTATTTTCATTTACTATGGTACATAGTGTTTTGAGCTTAATTGGCAATCTTTAGGATTCATTCTTGTGAGTTCAAATATTGTAAACACCTACTTTTAGAGGTATTTCTTGTTTACATTATTTATTTTTTGTAAAAGGGAAGTGGTTCTAGTTTAGCTTTTGAAAAACTAGAGAAATAGTGAATTTGATAGAAATCCTTGGTGTAGAGCTAAAGTAGTGTATTCATATTTCATTGAGGAAGTTGAACTGCTATAAATCATTGTACAAATTGTCTATCTTTCTTTACTCCATATCCAAAAATTTTAAGGATAAATTCACCCCATTTTAGTTTATTTCGATTAATATTTAAAGCCTTACAAATCTCAACAAATCTATTAGTCGTTTTCAAAACCCTAATTTTTAAAATCCTAATCAATACTCTACTTACAACCCCAACTCCTCTAACTTTAATAAATAATAACTATTTTAATTATTCCAAGTAATGCAAATTTTAACCCCTCTAATTTTCACTCAAAAAATTCTTTTTTATTTAAACTGAACTTGGAAAGAATAAAACGAACCTTCTTTATTTTTCCTTATTCATTGAATCGTAAAATCCTCAATAATTGTTTCTCTTTTCAAGTTAATCTAAATTCATTTTATCAAATTAAATAAATAGATAAATGGTGTTTCGAGAAAATAATGCAATCAACATTTCTTTTAAATCTACATGAATTGTAATTGGATGTTACATAGATTTTTTTTTTGAATTTTTTAATTTGTCGAGTCAAATTTATGTTAATAGGATAACATGAGCTAACAACCCATGATCAAAATATTATAACACGAACATATAGTAATCATAATGTTAATATTTTAAAATTTATAACCAAAATAAAATAGACTAAAAATATAAGTGACATCCATGTAGTTTACCCCATAAAATTCAGCTTGTCCAAAACGACTTCATGAAACAAGAAAGAAAGATAAAAACGACGTAAAATTACTGTCTTTTTATTATTTTATTTTTTTACTTCCTTTCTCTTGCCGATCTGCAATTTCTAAAGCAACTTCTCTTCTCTCTTTAGATCTCGCCTTCCACAAATACCTTTACGACCCCTTCGGTTTTAATTTGATCCTCAGTTTCTTGAAAATCATCTTGTAGATCTTCGATGGCCTGCCACTGAAGGTGTACGCCTCTGAAAGCGACGCCGGTTAGTCTTATTTTTGTAGCTTTTTATTGTTTTGGGAAAGGTTTCGAGAAATAATACTTTGTATTCAAAGATGAAGCTAAGTTTGTGTAAAGGAAATTAAATTTTGGATTAGTTGATTGGAATTCAGTCAGGGATGATTATAAATTGAATCTCAACTGTTTTTTGTTTGAATTTGGATTAGCATATTGAATTGAAGGAGCTGGATTTTGTGAGAAATTGTTGGAATTGAATTGAATTTTGATTGTTCTAGCGTGTTCAGGAAGGCTTTTTGGATTGTTAAACTGTGTATTACAGTTATGATGCAAATATTGAATGCTTAAAACTGAAAGTTTTGATAAAATAAAGCAACCAAGCACTTTTCGAGTTCAATTATGTTATATGTGATCTTTAAATAATCATGTTTTAGGTATTTTCTATTTGGAAGTTAATTTATGAACTCGGACTATGCTTTTTATAGAGCACTTTTGCTTTAGACTCTAGGATTTGGTTAATTTTTTTATATCTTTTTTGGGGGTTGTGTGTGGCCAAAAGGAGTGCAGGTTTACTCAGCGGTATTCTTAGTTAAATTTTGCTGTATACTCGTGGAGACTGTTATACTGTTTTCCCGCTTTTTGTTGTATGCATGGAATTAATGAGTATGCGAATGTTAAGAACAAAGTGAGTTTGAAATATTTAGTTTTTCTAGGTGCGTATTAGTGCTGCTTGATTCTTGATAAGAATAATTGGTGATGTTTGGAAAATTTTATCCTTTTTCTGGGTTATTCATCTGAAATTTACTGGTCTTTCATTATTTTCTTTTGTGAATGCTCACTATTGTGTATTACTTTTCCTAGCAGGCAGAGTTGTGAGAGTGCCTATTAATAACAAACGTAGTCATATTACTAATAAGAATGGGGACTGAAAACCCTGGTCGACCAAATTTTCCCATGAGACCTTCCTTTACCCCTTTTGCTTCCGCTCCTCCAACTGTAAGACCTTTTTCGCCATCTGGTCCTGGAACAGGATCAGAAAGCAGCAATTTTAGACCTATTCCACCTGGTGCACCCCCGACTATGACGCCTTTCTCAGCAGCTGGACCTAGCCCGCCCGTTCGTTTTAGTGATCCATCAGTTCCTTCTGCACCCATAGCATCTGTCCCACCTTCTGGGGCACCTTATCAGCGATTTCCAACACCACCATTTCCTTCAGCTGCCCAAGCACCCCCTAATCGTGCACCACCCATGGGGCAGCCACCATTTCAACCTCCTGCAGGTCAAATATCAGTGCCACCACCTTTTTTTCGACCACAGACACAAGTACTGCCTGTGCCAATGGGATCTCCGCCACAAAATGCAAATTTTCCTCCATCCAGTATGAATGTTCCACAACCTCCAACTGATTCATCGTTATCAGGGCCTAGACCCAATTTCCAGCCACCTTTTCCTGGATATCCAAGCAAGCAGCCTGCAGTTTCACAAGCGCCGTCACCATTTCCTGCCCAGCAAGGAAGTTTTATGCCTCCACCTGCATCGCCTTCTCCCTTTCCTAGTCAGCAGGGAAGTTATGGTCCTCCACCAGTATCAGCTACCTTGGGCTATCAATCAAGAGACCAAATGCAACATCCAGGCTCTGCACCTCCTACTGGCGGTGTCCAAAGATTGACAGAAGATTTTAGTTCACTCTCTGTTCAATCTATTCCTGGAACAAATGATCCAGGACTTGATAATAGATCACTTCCTAGGCCGTTGGATGGTGATGTGGTGCCAAGTTCTTTTCTTGAGATGTATCCCATGAATTGCGATCCAAGATACCTACGGCTTACTACAGCTGCTATACCAAATTCCCAGTCTTTAGTTGCAAGGTGGCATTTGCCTCTTGGAGCAGTTGTTTGTCCTCTTGCAGAGGCTCCTGAAGGGGTAAGTATATCAAGAATCAATAATGATTTACTTCTAGGTGTTTAGTTACTGTATTTTCTTGAAGGCATGTTTTTTTCCTGTTAATTATTGTTGTTTTATGTTCAGGAGGAAGTACCAGTAATTAATTTCGCTTCAACCGGTATTATTCGTTGTAGAAGATGCCGCACTTATGTGAACCCCTATGTAACATTTACAGATGCTGGAAGAAAGTGGCGGTGCAACATTTGTTCTTTACTAAATGATGGTAAACTCATTTGACATCGGAAGAAAAGATATAATTGAATGATTGAAAGTGCAATGAATTCCATCAAGTATTTCTAGTTGTGACATGTTTATGGCATCATTTTCCATGCTGTACATTCTTTTTGTGTTTTATCTGCATTTTGGAATGTCAAATATTGTTGGAGGGAAATGATGTCGTTACTCACTCGTATAGACTTGCAGTAAAATATATCGGTCTTCTGCAAGCTTGATTGTTATGGGCATCGTTCCTTGCTTTACACTTTTAACTTTCTCAATTTACTGGTAAAGTGAAAAATGCATTTTGCACTTTTGAGTTAATGATAGGTGTGGTGTGGGGTTTCACATAATATGTTAACTAACTGTTCTTTATTGGGAATGTAATTTCTGTTTATTCTTCTATTGTGTCCAATTTGTTTTCTTTCCTGGGTCGATCTCTTTAATAGTTAGAATTACAAAGCATATGTGTATTTGATTCAACTTCTATTTCAGTTCCTGGTGAGTATTTTGCTAACTTGGATGCCACTGGAAGAAGAATTGATTTGGATCAGCGGCCCGAACTTATAAAAGGCAGTGTGGAATTTGTTGCACCAACTGAATACATGGTGCGGCCTCCAATGCCGCCACTGTACTTTTTTCTCATTGATGTT
The DNA here is from genome assembly GCF_006381635.1 of Hibiscus syriacus. Lineage (NCBI taxonomy): Eukaryota > Viridiplantae > Streptophyta > Magnoliopsida > Malvales > Malvaceae > Hibiscus > Hibiscus syriacus. The sequence continues at coordinate 333,838 of NW_024062696.1, read as the reverse complement.
TCAATATCTGCAGTAAGAAGTGGTATGATTGAGGTAAGCATTTCCTTCAAAGCAGTTAATTATTTAGTATAATGTGTTGTAATAAAACATTGTGTTATTCCAACAGTGATTTATAGAGGCAGTTTTATAATCGTAACGTGAATTAAGAAGAGACTTCTCTTTTTCTGATCAGCTACTGGTGCTCAATATTTGTTCAGATATTCTGTGTAAAATGCTAGCTTGGGTTATCTAGTGTCTATCTCATGTATTTTATATGATTTGAAAGTGATAGATGGTTGGGCTTTGCCAGAACTTGGTCTCAAATAAGTTTTTTTATTTATTTTATTTTTTATAAGAACGGGAGGTCTCATTAAAACCCCCTTCATATTCATCGAAATACAGAAGAGTATCTCAATGAACATTGGAAGGAGGAAAAGAGTACCTCAGATTTTATTATAAATACAATGATCAATGATCACCAAGAGCACAGAGAACCTGACTAGGAAAACAAACACTCAAGTCTACAAAGAGTACCTCAAATAAGTTTATAAAGTGAGGTTTGCAAGAATCTTTTGCCTTGCCATTGAATCTATAGAGAGAAATATGGTTAGCCTCGCTGCTTTATTATGGGGTTTGTTGGACATAGTAACACTTATTTAGCTGATTGTGCAAGTGTTCATCCTGGTCGTTCTAAGCATTTTCTTATCATGGTTGATTAAATTCTGGTGATAACATGTACCTTGATAGGCCTTTCTGCTCATCTCTACTATTTTTCTCCATACATTGTTTATTCATTTAATGGTTTGTGTTGAATTACAACATGTCTGTTAGGTTGTTGCTGAAACTATACGCTCATGTTTGGATGAGCTGCCTGGCTTCCCCAGAACACAAATTGGATTCATTACTTATGATAGTACCGTCCACTTTTACAATATGAAGGCAAGTGATTTCTTAGATCAGTGGCAATGTTTTTATTTGATGAGATTTCTCTCCATTTTATTCAAGTACGTCCTGTATAACTTATGTGTTTTTTTTGTCTTTGCAGTCATCTCTTACACAGCCTCAAATGATGGTGGTTTCAGATTTGGATGATATATTTGTGCCATTGCCAGATGATCTCCTTGTTAACTTTTCTGAATCTAGAAATGTGGTTGAAACATTCCTGGATAGTTTGCCCTCCATGTTTCAGGACAATGTGAATGTGGAATCTGCTTTTGGTCCTGCACTTAAGGCAGCATTCATGGTTATGGTATGTTTTATTTTTCCTTTTTTTTTTAAAAGAATGGTTATGGCATGTTATTTTCTCCACCATTTCTTCTGTTAGCCTTTACCAATGATAACATTCTTTTTAGTTTCTTGCTGATGTTTGTCCTGTATATTGGTTGTTTGACCACCTATTTACTACAGAGTCAACTTGGGGGAAAGCTGCTAATATTCCAGAACTCACTGCCTTCCCTGGGAGTTGGGCGTTTGAAGTTGCGTGGGGATGATCTTCGAGTGTATGGAACTGATGAGGAGCATATATTAAGATTACCAGAAGATCCCTTCTACAAGCAAATGGCTGCTGATCTTACAAAGTACCAGATAGGGGTTAATATTTATGCCTTCAGTGACAAATACACTGACATAGCTTCGTTAGGTGAAAAAAACACTGCTCTTTTTTATATAGATGATGCAGATGTTTAGAAGAGCTTTTAGTGATACTTGACGTCTCTTTTATGAATGTCAATGTAGGAACCCTGGCAAAATATACTGGAGGTCAAGTATATTACTATCCAAGCTTTCGATCAGGCATTCATGGAGATAAGCTGAGGCATGAGTTAGCCAGAGATCTCACTAGGGAAACAGCCTGGGAAGCAGTTATGCGCATCAGATGCGGAAAAGGTCTGCGGATTCTTTTTGTTTTTTGTTTTATCTACATGCAAGTAGATGCTATTAAGCCATAATCCCAATGTAGTTGGGTTAGCTACTTGATTTTTTCCCTTCCATCTATATGCTGACGTGGGCAAATTCTTATTTAAAATGCTGTTAATCTTTATTGTAACTTTTGCTTTATTTCCCCATGACTTTATGATAACAAAGTAATTGATTCATGTTATTTTTTACTTCGCTGCAGGGATTCGGTTTACATCTTATCATGGCAACTTTATGCTGAGGTCCACAGATTTACTAGCACTTCCAACGGTGGACTGTGATAAAGCATATGCAATGCAGTTATCCCTTGAGGAGACACTGCTGACAACTCAAACAGTATATTTCCAAGTTGCTTTATTGTATCCTTCAAGTGGCTCGATTATTATATCAGTTTTAGTTTATTTGGTTATTCCCTTGTTTTGTGAAACTGGTACTTTTATAATTGGAAAAGGATATATGTTATTGATGTTTCTTTAATAATTTAAAGATATACTGCATCTTGTGGAGAGAGGCGTATCAGAGTATATACAGCGGCTGCCCCTGTTGTTACTGATCTGGGGGAGATGTACCGCCAGGCTGACACTGGTGCCATTTTTTCTTTGTTTTCTAGATTAGGTAAACTTAACCAAAATCCCCTTCGCAAGAGATGCTATTTGTTTTGTGGATATTAGTTTCAGTGGATTCTTATATTTTCTAACCAACTGAGATTTGCAGCAATTGAGAAAACTTTGACTGGTAAACTTGAAGATGCTAGAAATTCTTTGCAACTAATGCTCGTAAAAGCACTCAGGGAATATCGCAATCTATATTCTGTGCAGCATCGGTTGGGAGCTAGGATGATTTATCCAGAGTCTCTAAAGTTCTTATGTTTGTATGGATTAGCACTCTTTAAATCCGTACCTCTAAAAGGAGGATACGCGGATGTGCAGCTTGATGAACGCTGTGCAGCAGGTTTCACGATGATGGCATTACCTGTTAAAAAGTTATTGAAGCTTTTATACCCCAGCTTGATTCGAATTGATGAGTATCTTTTGAAGGTGAAAGATTTTAAACCGTTAAAATATTTCAATAAGGCTGTTGAGGATGCAAACTGAACATCACTTCTGTCTTGTATTTGCAGCCATCTGCTCAAGCTGATGATTTCAAAAACATCATGAAGAGGTTGCCTTTGGTTTCAGAAAACCTAGATTCAAGAGGCCTATATATATACGATGATGGTTTTCGCTTTGTTATTTGGTTTGGTAGAATGGTTTCACCCGATATAGCGAAGAATTTACTCGGACCAGACTTTGCAGCCGAATTATCAAGGGTATGATCTCTTGTTGATGAAGCTATGTTCATATAGTTTCAAGTTTGTTGAACATTATATGCTTGTTCCGTTCCAGTGACCATTTAATGTGTAAAGGAAGCTTGATATCATTGTTGGCATTCAACATATACACTATTTGTTTCAAATTCTGGCCATAATAATGTTATTTGATGTTAATCTACTTGACTGTTCCTTTGACCATGCCTTGGCATGCCCTGTGATGAGGTTGTACTTAACTGGTTCTTAATGTTGTCTGTTTAAAATCAGGTGACACTTACCGAGCATGATAACGAAATGTCGAGAAGGCTGATGAAGATATTGAAGAAACTAAGAGAGAGTGACCCTTCATATTATCAACTTCCTTATCTCGTAAGACAAGGTGAACAACCCAGGGAAGGTTTACTGCTGCTTGTTAATCTTATCGAGGACCAGATGGGTGGTACCACTGGTTATGCCAATTGGATAACGCTAATACACCGACAAGTCCAACAAAACTGATGATACACAAGTAATTGTTTGGGAGGTTGGTACATTGGAACTTTTAAGTCTAACTTTGCTCCTTTAGTTGGTTATAATTTTTAAATCTAGTTTAGGTGGAGAAAGATGTTTCTTGAGTTGGGTTGTTTAGTCCCTCTTGGTCTCGGTGTTTAACTGTGTCCGAGTTGCATGCTTCTTTTTTGTTTGTGGAATACTTGAAACGCATCAAGATTTGCTTTTTGATTCCACAGATCATTGTGGTATGTCGTAAATTCTTCTGCACCGGCTGGTTTCCATCGGAGTTGAACGGATGGATCCGATCGGCTTGAAGATTTGCAGGAACCAAATTTTTTGTTCATTACAAAATTCAAGTAGGGAGAAAAACCTCTGGTTCTAGGTTGAGAATTTATGTTGAAAGCAAATCATTGTTAAAATTATTGCCTTGCAAATTTTTGGTTTAGAAAAAAGGTGTGAACAACTCGTGTGTTTTAGTGTACTTTGGGGGTTTGGAATGTTAAATTTTGTGTTTGTGGTTGTAATGACTTAAGTCCATATCAACAACTCTTAAATGGCAAGACAAATTTAGGTAGTTCGGTCATAAAAATCTGATGGGTTGAAGTGAGAATTCAGTGCTTTGATAAACCAATCATTTAAATTCAACTGAAATATACAAACCTATCCAAATCGATTCAATGTTGGGATTCTTTTTTCCTACAATTTCTTTTTATTTTTTTATTTTAATTTTCTTTAAAACCTCGTCATATTTTAATTATTACTGATTTATCTAGATGATCGGCTTACTGCTTCAGACTATTGAATAAAAAAAACTAATTAAATTGGTTTTAATAAGAATTTCTTACACCATCAATATACATAAAAACATTTTATGTGAATTTATGAAAATTACATCAATAGATAATTATAGGTGTAGTGGAAGATTTTTACATAAATTTACTAGTTTTGTGTCGGTATCTCAACTAGAGGTGCTTATCGAGCGAGTTGATGTGCTCGATTCGTGCTCTTTAAAAAATGTTATTGCTTGACTCGACTCGTTCATTAAGCTTATTGGATTAAAATCCATAATTATGAATACATATTTATAATGCATATTGTTATAATAAAATATGACATAAATTAAGTGACCAATTATGTTACAAAGTCACAAGGTAATAGAAGTGTCATGGAAATAAAAGTATAGATACTATTAAAGTTGTATTTATAATTTGATGAGGGGTAGAGTTATAAGTAAAGACAATAACTGATTTTTAAATCAGTTATATAAAGGGTTATGGTCTCAAGAAATAGACACTCTCGTATTTACTTAAATCAGTTATATAAAGGGGTTATGGTCACCAAGAAATATACAATCTCGTAATTACTTTTATCCCGTTAGAGAGTTTATACTTAAGGGAACTCTATAAGGATTTCAACCTATCAATTAATTCAGGTACGCTTCTGCTTTTCTAGTATTTATTTTATTCTTGATGGTTTGACATGATTAGATCTGGTTTGATTACAACTTTATTTATGGTTTGGTTCTAACAAAGCTCATTAAAATTTTGCTCAACTCTTGCTCGTTAAAAAAACTTGTTGCTCGACTCGTGCTCGTTGCCCGCCTTGTTACTCGTTAAGCTCATCAAAACTTTTATCTTATTTTTAACCATAGGTAAAATATACTAATGCTATATAAAGCTTAATATAAACATAAATTGATAAATTTAACTAAAGAATAAAAAAATGTATGAAATAAATTAAACGTCTAAACTCTAATTTAACAATCCGTAAAAATAGAATTTTCTTTTTGGGTGTAGTAAAATAATAAATATTAATTAATAATCTAGTATTTTTTATTATTTATTAAAAAATAATAGATTATTTGTTTATATTTTTTATTATCTATTAGTAAATTAATATTTTTAATAAAATAATTTTTTAAGATAACTATTAAAAAGTTATAAAAAAAATTAACAAACTGCTCGCGATCTTATTGAGTTGAGTTGGACTTTGCTCGACTCGTCTCATTAAGATCTCTAGTCGAGTCAACTCGAGTTAAGTTTTTATTGAGTTTTTACCAGGTCGAGTCAACCCCTAATCTCAACTACTGATCTTTAACTAGTTTATTAAAATTTTATATAAAAAATATAAAACGATAAAAATATCTTTATAATGATCTTAATTATCTTTTAAAATAAGAGTTTGATCTATTTTAATTGATTTTTCGACATATCAATACATTTAAATTATTTTTTTGGCTCTATCCTGAATAAAAACAGAATAAATTTTAAATTTTGTACAACTTTTTCACGAAATTTCCTTTTGGGTACACGTAAAATTATTATTTTTAAGCTTAGATGTTTGATTAATAAATTAAATAAATCAAATTCAAATTCAAATCAAATAAATAATTAGAATAATATATAAATTTATTATTTTACTATTTATCATATTTCTAAAAAAATAAATAATAATATAAATTTTATGTTTACTTTGATTCAATTACTTGGATAAAATTGGATTTATATTCAATTCAAATTGAATTTTGATAAATTAAATTCAGATTATTTTCAGTTTGAATTACTTTTAATTCGAGTTATATTAGATACAAGACTATATAGCTTAAGTTAAAATTTAAATCAATTTTAGTTCAATTTGACTTGTTTTGAATTTTAAACAAATTAAATTATTATATTCGAATTCATATCAAATCTTAAATTGAATAAATCAATTCGATTAATTGAGATAAAATCAAATTTAAGAGGTCTAATTCTAAGCAAAATCCTGAAATAAACGATATTGTTGAATATAGATGTATTCAATAGTATTACATAATTTTTTTTTTGAAAACTTATAAAAGATACCTTTGATGGTAATGTTGGATAATGCAAATAATTAAATAAAAATAAATTATCTTTTAGATTTTTTTCTATATATGGGAGATATTGGAAAGTGATTAAAATTTTATGATAATTACCTTTATTTATTATTGATTTACCTCTTATCTTTTTCCTTTTAAATATCAAATTATATTTCACTATTTGCCAATTTCTTTTTGAACTTTGCAGTTCTCTTTTTCTTTATCGTCGAAAAGAGCAATTTCATGCGAGTTTTATTTCCTTATTTTAGGTGTACGATACTTGGAAAGTTGTGTTAGATCCTTGGGGGCAATGCCTACTTTCGAGATTATACGACCTCCGAATTTGAAGTTCACATAGCAGTTTTAGTTATTCAATGTCCAAGAGCTCGAGGGTGACCTCCAAATTTGAGGTTAAAATGATCATATTCACATATATATATTTAATGTTATGGCTTTCAATGCCATGACTAGTCTTGGAAAATAGATAATTGATAGTCAAAGCAGCAACAAGCAGGTGGTTATTTGGGCGTTGGATGAACTGTGACCCAATCTGGTTGAGAACGAAAATTCGTATGTTTTCAAACATATTAAGCATATTTTTATATACGCTTAATTGAAAGGTAGTGTGATAGAGTAAGAGTGCATGTCTAGGATTGGTTCTGGGAAAAACTTTGTATTTGAGCGTGTTTAATGCATCACATCTTTTTTTAAAGACTTACTTGGTGTATTGTTCGTTTATATGCTCACTATTTCATACTATGTATCTTAGACAAGAGGTTAAAAAAATAAAATTTGATAATCTTATTAATATAAAATTTTCAGTCATAATAGTTGAATTGTCAATGGTCTCTTTAAGGTCAACGTTTTACTAATATGTATGAATAAATTATAGACAATAATGCTGCTAAAAATATTTATATCTATTAAATTTTCATTATCATTCTCTTAGAATTGAGGAAAGAGGAGATTGTTTATCCATAATATTTCTAATTATTAATTCATCATTGAAGAATTAGAAAAAAAATACTGAAATTTTCTTTTAAAAGACGAAGTCACAAATGACAAATATTTTTTTTGGAGTTTTATAATTTGAAAGCATTCATACAAATTAGTATTTTAAGACTTTGAGAAATATAGACATGGTTATAATTTTATGTTTAAAATTAATTTGAATTTACTATAATTTATTCGATTTAAATTGAAGGACAATATTATTTACATGTCTTTTATGATATTCATTAAGACACCTCAAGGTTAGAGAGGGTAATTGAAAATAATTCTGTAGCATATAAAAGTTATAGAATGTGGGATTGTCTAAAATGAATTATTATTTCATGCATTGTGTTATGAAGTATATACATTCATAAATTATATGTATGAGTATGATACTTTAAATTGTGTGAAATTAAGTGAATTTTAATCCTCTTAATCTAGAATTTATTGATGATATATGTGAAATCCTAGTGTTAAAGATCACTAAAACTGATAAAAAAAAGTCCATATTTGAGTATAAATCTTTTTACATAGAAAAGTTTTAGTATTAAAATGAATCCTGAAATAACTCTCTTATAATAAAATGATAAAGAGTTAATGTAAATAATGTTTGAATGTTAAAAATTTCTCAGAGTTTTTATACTTGATTCGGCATCCACAAAATACCCACAATCCAATATTGGATATTGAAAGAAATCTTAAGCATTTTCTTGAGAAACTAAAAATTGTATAATAACTTAGTGATTATAGTTTATCGAAAAATTGTATTATGATTATGTACCAGATAATGCATCGATAAACTTCTTTTATTGGGTATGTGTTCATTTTTAGTAGAATAACTTTTGTGAAAGCTTGTGAATTTTTTTAATAGATCTACTATGAAGTATGAGATGCTAAGTCAAGATTTAGCTAGGCAAGAGGTTGAATGTCTTAGAAATCCATCTTGTTGAGAATGATTATAGAGAATTTTTTTTATCCTTTATGTTTTTACGTAACTTGTTGAAATCGTCATTATGATTTTGCTTGATTAAGTGTTTTAAACATAATTCTTTAGGAGAAATTATTATATTCCTTTTATTCTATTTAGAAAGAGATAAACACTCATTCAATATATTTAAGGGATTATTTTTTCTTCAATTTGAAATAATAGAATATTATTTTTTTCTCTTTAGAATTCCCATTAATAAAGTAACACATATTTGTTTGTTTGAGAATAAGAAGAGCATAATTTAAATCTGTATTTGAATTCATAATTTTCATTATTAGAAGCAACATATAATCAATTAAGTACTAATTTTGGGCGTTGTGGGATGCTCATCATTCCTGATGCGTAATCAACTCCCAAACTCTTTTCAAGATGAATTTATGGGTATACACAGACCTGCTTTGTCTTTTAAAATATTTTTCTTAAAATTTCTTTTAAAGATATTTTTAGGTATTTAACCTACTTAACCCAAAGAGGTTGATGATGTCTCCCGTATTTTTTTTTATAACATTTCAAAACCCAAGTCCGATCCCAAAAGCCGTTATGACATCTTTCACCTCTCTTCTTCTCGTCTTATATTTTTCTGATTTTTGCCAATAAACTGGCCAGAGAAGCCAAGTGCATTTACGTAGACTTTAGGAGAAAGAAAGGAGATGAAGATTGTTGTTTTGGTTTTTAGGGAAAACGAGGATGATTGTTTTGGTTTTTGATAGATATCTTGGCTGATTCTCTCGGCCGTGAGGTTTCTCCACGCTCAACGTTCCAATTGTTTATAGTAACAAGTTGGTCTCATCAACTGTTGGCGGTTCACCCTTCTACTTTAGGCTGTAAGCCAAGATTAACGAGAGAATGATTGTTAACTTGTTTTTCTCTGTGAGAGAGAGTCAATCATAAGCAAAAAGAAGAAGATGAAGGAGAAAAATGGTCTCTAAAAATTGAAAGCTGCGACCCCTTTGTCAGTCTTAGTTGGAGGTATTTATAGCGGTTCTTAGCTTACGGTGTGAGGCGTTGGGTTATTATGCCTATTTGTAACTGAAAAGGCTAAATAAATCTGACAATCAGATCTTATATTTCATTTTGATCGAACTTGTAGATCTATCAGATGTTTTGTCTATGTGTTGTAGTTAGTTCGAAGATTTATAACCTATGGATGTGATTCCTTGGTAACTTTGGTAAGCAGAGAAGTCTGTTTGAAGACCTTATTGATGGAGTGTTAACGATTTCCTTTTGCGGAGGCTTGGTGATTTCCAAAGATCATTCTCTGAAGCTATAATAGATACATGTATTAGATTCAAATATCAGACATGAATTATCTTCATTTAAAGAAAATTATATCGTCAAGAATCGAAATAAATACTTGATTGTTACCAAACATGTAACATAGACAATCACCTATTGGTATTCTAAAGAGGAGGTAAAAATGACTGAAAAAGCAGGTCAATAGTTGGAGTTACAACTGCTAACATGACTTTATTGGAGACAATGGTGTCATTTTAGTTTCACATAATAGTACAAGGAGCTGGAGTTGGATCAGGCACCACTCTATAATATTCAACCTGGGGTGGTTGACAGCATAGAATCGGTAACTTTGGAGATTTGTCTGGTTTGGAAGGTTCGGGATCTTTCACTTGTTCAACTTGCTCAACGCTTGCATGACAAAGCTTCTTCCTCAATGCCTCGGTCAAGCATGCCGCATCAACCCCATCACCCAATATCATCAGCTTATCCTTTTCCGGTCCATGTAATGCCACCGATGTCACCCCTGCCAATCCATCAAATCTATTAATTATGTTTTTGCTTAGAACAAATTTCCTTAAATAGTGTGGTGGAAAAAATGATTCATATGAGAAATTATTTTCTCAACTAAGGTGAAATAAACAGTGTATGGGGAAGACGATCAAATTAACTGGCGTCTTGGGGAAGATGTTTGCTTGTCTTCCCAACGTCTTTCCAAAAAACGTCAGGTGGTCCGAACGTCATCCTCGTCCACTATTCATTTCATCCTAATTTAGAAAATAATTTCTCCAACACCCCATACCAATTTTTTTTCTTGAATTCTGGCTAATAATGTCAAGTTGATTTTGGAAAGGTTAATGTTAAAAACATACCATATGCAACAGCAGCTACCTGTAATGCCTTTCTTCGGAATTTTCTGCAGTGCATCGACACTTTAATAACTATCTTTTGCTGCATATTCAAAACGAAAATTAAACAATCAGATTTCCCAACATTTTTGTTCAAAAAATGAGAAACGATATTACATTCTTTTCTTTAATGAATTACTCACCTTCATATTCTCTAGCTCCAAAACGAATGTTGCTTGAGAGAACTAGGCTTCTGATTACTGCAGAATAACAACCATTACTAGCTCTTTATATAATGCCATCAGACCCAAGGTATAAACTCATCAGTAAAACAATATTAAATTAGCATTAATGGAAGTTTAAGTATTAAGATTATGATGATCCACAATTTACGGGTTCAACAAGAGCAACCCAGTTAAACCTCCCTATCACAACCTTTTGCGGTGTGAACTTAATCTTGAGTTAACTCTGCATGCGAAAGTCAAATTATTATCTTAATCATCAGCTGTTTAACAATGGGAACGGAATATCGTGAAGACTTCACAAGCACATGATTGAAAACAAATTGCTTGAAGATTCAAAGAAACTCTTGATCAAAGTCAACTTGTAGATCCGAATATTTTCGAGGGTTGGATGTTTGACGTAATAATCTCTACGTGTAGATAACCTCATCAGAGGCCCAGCTTTTCCTACACCTCTGCAATGTCAAAGTGTAGTAAACAAATGGCAACAATAATATCATTTTTAGATTAAACATAAAAATTAAAAATAATTATGAAAATGTCATGTGACAACGCCACATGATGGTGCTGTCACATGGTAGTGTTAACCCTAAATTGGTACTAAGATTAAACGATAACAATTAATCAAAGAGTATAATTGATATAATTTTTTTCTGTTGGCATGGTTTAATTGATTTAATTTTTTTGTATAAAGAGCTCAATTCAATTAAAAAAATTCAGGACTTGAATATATTATTTTAAGTTCAAAGGCTTTTTTTCATCCTTGATCCATTTAAAAAGTTGTTAAAAATGAAACAGACATCAAAAGATGTTATAAATATTCTTTTAATGATTTTCTTATTTAGTAGCACATGACATGATTGTTACAATCTATTAGTTGGGTGATTTGGTTGTTAGAATCAATTGTGAATTGATTGTAACTCTTTGAAATCTAATATTTTTAATGAATAAAATATTTCACGTTAAAAAGTCTTCTAATAATTAACATTTCAATAATACGTTCCTAGCAATCGATTAATCGAGTGAACTTTTAAAAATTGAAGGACTAAATTTTAATCTTACTAAGATCGAGTTACTTGTGGTTTAATTTTCCCTAAATTAATTAGTGTTTACTCTGTAAAGAGTTGACAAATTTAACGTAAAAGACAAGATGCATTGACAACAATTAAGCTAGCAAAACATTGTATTAGTTAACAAGTTCTATAAAATTATTGTCAAAAAAAGTTCTATAAAATTATGAAGATTAGAGTTGGCAATGCCGTGCAATCTCATCAGATTCATTGTACATATCGACCAAATTCAAAAAGCCCCTTTTTAATTTAGTGGGTTAATGCAAGTTTTGTCCCCTAAACTTTGCTTAAGTACTAAGTTGGTCTAGAACTTTTTTGAATTTATTTGGGGCTTCCACTTAAAATTAGGCATTTAGTTAGTACTTGAACTTAGCCTTAGATACCTAGTTGATCCTGAACAATTTTTGGACTCATTTGACTTTAGATACCTAATTAGTACATAAAATTAAAAAGGTCACATACATTAATAACAAAAAAAACTTAACTATGTTAAAATTTTGGTGTCATGTCACCTCTAACCCTATTGATTCAACGTCTTTTAAAAACGAACATGTACATCAATTGGATGGTTGGAGGTGACGTGACAATAAAAATTTAACAGAGTTGAGTTTTTATATTAATGTATGCGATAGTTTTCAAGTCCAGAACGAAGTAAAACAATATCAATAAAAGTGACACTTCAATGAAATTTTAACAAAATTAAATCTCTGTATTTATATGTATAGGCAAAATTCAAGGGACAAATAGGTTAAAGATTTTAATTAAGTTTTTAGATTAATGGATGTGATGCTTTCAAAGTTTAAGGCTAATTAAGTTAGAAAAAAAATCAATAAAATAATGTTCAGATATAAACTTTTTTTTTTTTGCTTGGCAGAAGACATTTTATTAAATTATCTGAATCGAGTTAAATTGTATGCATCGTTAAAAATCTCCCAAATCTTAAACGGAGGAAAAGAGTACATACTATTTGGGCAATAAAACTACAACCATTAGCAAACAACATCGCCGAGACATGGACTCTGATTTCTGGTAGAACACCAGGAATCCAAAAGCAATAAGAGCGAGACACAAGAATAATTAATCTCCAGGGGGCTGAACCGCACAGAATGTTTCCAAGAATACTACCGCCACGACAAATAAGCTACCAAGAAGAGCAAACCACACAATGCAAACCACCACGCCAAATGCAATTCACAAAACCTCCACCATACACCAGATTCTCATCCCTCTCACCACCACCCTTTAAATTCAGATGACCTCAATACCCCATCGGAAGCTAACCAGCCTCCAACTGAAGATTCGGATATCGTAACAACAGAAAACTCGACCAACTTTAGAATGTTAACACGTTCGTCAATTTTCATAAAGATCGGCCACCATTTCAAAGGGCGACTAACGGGGTTACGAAGCCATCGCACAACAATAGGCGAATGAAGTTCAACCAATAAAGATGCTACTCCCAACCACCCCTCTTCTTCAAACACTTCTAAAGCTAACTTAACGCTTACCATAGTTGTTAAATCAGCATTGTATCCTGAACAGTATCTGAGAAAAATACCCTGAGCACGCCTGAAGGGAAACGAAGAACCCCCTACAGCCACCTCTTCCTTTTCTAGACACGCCAGCTACTTGAAAGACAACCTAGTGATCACCTAACAAACTATGAGTCAACCAAAGATTTGAGATATTTGCTAAGCTTTCTAAGGGATTCTCCCCCCACAGGTTTTCGTTAACAAACAAATTATTCTTCAAGGCCTTAATCCAAACCAAAGCACGCAACCTGAAGGAGAACACTAAGTCTTTCAACAGAATTCGCTTACCATTAAAAACCAAATCGTTCCTCGCTAACCATATCGACCAGAGTGCAACACCAGTGACATCAACCAAACATCTCTGGTCTCGCCACCTATGTTCAACGAAAAGACAAGATTTAAATATGAGTTTATACTCTCAGGAGTAGTCCACTTAAACCTCCACCAAAAAGAAAATGACATCTAATATTGCACCATAAACGGGCAACTAACAAAAATATGATCAGAATCCTCTCTACTCGACTCGCAGCATCCGCAACCAGAGTCCAACTCATCCAAGCACACCCCTCGATCCCGCAAAAACGATTTTGATCGAATTCTATTTAAAAGTAGCAACTATAGAAAGCTTTAAGGGGGCACCTTAAGCTTCCATATTTTGGAAAATTTATAGTCTGGATCTGCTACATTGTCATCAACAATAAGTTGCGATAGCCTTTTAACGGAAATTGACCTCATTTGTTATGGCACCATTCTATTGTATCTACTTTGCCCTAAATTAAATTCACTCCCTGTAAAAACTCTTTAAGCTTCTCCAAAAGCGGGATTTCTCTGTCTAAGAGATCTCTCCAGAATAAATCTTTCAAATTAACACCTTTTACCCCCAAAGAAGGAACTACTTCAGCAAGTGTTGCTCTTTTATTGGCTTCCAGCCTATATAATCTCGGAAAGAAACATCTTAGAGGGCCTTCATGACACCAAGAGTCCACCCAGAAAACAATCAGACGACTGTCACCCACCTTTCAGCGAAAGGAGTCATGGTTCATCCACCTACTAACCGAAGGTTTCATTTGATCGTTCACAATACCTCACCACAAGATTGACATTTTCTTCAAGTTAGAGACTTTTATCAACTCCCTATCAGACGAGCCACCATATTTCTCAACCACAACTCTCCTTCATAACGTGTTTCTTTCCTTTCCAAAACGCCACCCCCATTTAGCTAATAAAGCCTCTTTTTTAGCTTGCAAATCGACAACACCCGCTCCACCTTTTTTGCAAGATAGACACACTCTTCTCCAACTCACCTTAGCAATCTTCCTTTTACCATCGATACTGCCCCGCAAAAAACCTCTTCTGATCTTTTGAATCACCGATATAGTAACCTCGAACAGAGACATGTAATATAGTGGGAGAGCTGATAACACTGTGTTTATTACGGTTACCCTTCCAGCAAATAATAAGGATCTGCATTTTTCAATAGTTCGATCCCAAGTTGCAACACAGCGAGAGTGGGTCCGCACCTAATGGAATGCCATGGTGCGAGAAAGTGGTAGATTCCACTTTACATCCGCATACTTTTGCTAACGCCTCCACTTCCGAAATGTCCATACCCGCACCAACTAGACATGACTTGCTAAAATTGATGCTCAAGCCAGAGCAGACTTCGAAACACTTCAATATTTATTTTCATATCCAGCATATACTACATTTCATGCTTCAAGAATAATAGTGTAGTCTGCAAACTACATATGTGAGAATGAATAGGAGGGAATCACGCTCCCTATTCCTTCAACAACTCCTTCGCTTTCTGTTTTTATAACTAACAAGTGTAATGGCCCCGTTACAATTATTAAGAGGAACGGTGAAAGTGGATATCCTTGATGGAGGCCCCTACTCATTCTAAATTCTTTCGTAGGAGACCCATTTACTGTTAAAAGAGGTGTAATTAAAACGTGCTCCATCTCATTCATTATATATAAAATAAAGTTTACAAGACTAAATCCTTTATATACAGCCCACCAACCGTTACAAGCCTAACTAACAATCTAACTAATTAACAACAGCAATCTAACTAATTATCAA
Source organism: Hibiscus syriacus (assembly GCF_006381635.1). NCBI lineage: Eukaryota > Viridiplantae > Streptophyta > Magnoliopsida > Malvales > Malvaceae > Hibiscus > Hibiscus syriacus. The sequence continues at coordinate 318,317 of NW_024062696.1, read as the reverse complement.
CAGCCTAACTAATCAAATAACAAAAAACTAACACTCCCCCTTAAGTTGGTGGTTAAAGATATTGATTAACCCCAACTTGGAACTCAAATATTCATGTTGTTGAACTCCCAAAGCTTTTGTTAGAATGTCTGCTTGCTGGTCTGTTGTCTTCACATACTCTGTTTTAATTATTCCTTCTTGAATTTTTTCTTGAACAAAATGGCAATCAATTTCAATGTGCTTTGTTCTTTCGTGGAAAACTGGATTTGCTGCTATTTGAAGAGCTGCCTTGTTATCACACATCAACTTTGCTGGTCCTGTGTTGTTAAACCCAAGCTCATTCAGTAAGGTTGTTAACCACACTATTTCTGCAACAGTCATTGCCATACTACGATACTCTACCTCTGCAGATGACCTTGCAATTGTGTTTTGTTTCTTGGACTTCCAAGATAGCAAAGAGTCTCCCAGTTTCACACAAAAACCAGTTACTGACCTCTTAGTCATTGGGAAAGTTGCCCAATCTGAATCACAAAAGGCTTGAAGTTGACATTGACTTACTGCACTCAACAACACTCCTTGACCTGGACTGCTTTTGATATACCTGACCACCCTCAAAGCTGCATCCAAGTGTAATTTCCTTGGTTGCTGCATGAATTGACTCAACAATTGTATTGAATAAGCAATATCAGGCCTTGTGTTAGTGAGGTAAATCAATTTCCCAATCAATCTTTGATAACTTGTCTTGTCCTTTAACAGCTCGTCTTCAGAAGTCAACCTCTTATTTTGTTCCAAAGGAGTTGCAGCAGGCCTTGCACCCCCCAATCCAGTTTCTTCAATTAACTCCAATGCATACTTCCTTTGACTTATAATTATTCCCTTTGCTGATCTTAATATTTCTAAGCCAAGGAAATACCTTAATTCACCAAGATCTTTCATTTTGAAATTTTTATTCAAAATTCCTTTGAGTTCTTCAATCAACCCATTGTCATTTCCAGTTATCAAAAGATCATCCACATATATGAGCATTATGACTACTTTGCTTCCTTGTGACTTAGTAAACATTGAGTAGTCAAACTTGCTTTCAGAATAACCTGCCAACAGAAGAGCCTCTCTGAGTTTCATGTTCCACTGCCTTGAAGCCTGCTTTAATCCATACAAGGATTTTTGCAGTCTGCACACCCTGGTCTCGCCCTGACTGCAAAATCCTTCAGGTAAGGACATGTATTCCTCCTCAACTAAATCACCCTGAAGGAAAGCATTGTAGACGTCCATATGAAAAAGCGGCAATTGATGAATAGAAGCAAGGGCCAAGACTGTTCTAACAGTGACCATTTTTGCCACAGGTGAGAAGGTCTCAACATAATCAACCCCTTCTCTTTGAGTGTATCCTTTAGCAACAAGACGAGCTTTAAACCTCTCCACTTCTCCATTCGAATTATATTTGATGCGATACACCCATTTACTTCCAATGGGAGTCTTATTAGAAGGCAGGGGAACCAATGACCAGGTATTATTAGATTCCAAAGCTAAAATCTCCTCATTCATGGCTTTAATCCATTCAGGATTTTTAATGGCTTCAATATAGGTCTTTGGCTCAACTAAATGAGATATAGAAGAAAAGTAAAGTTGAGTTTTAGTAGGAAGACGAGAATAAGAAAGAAAGTTAGAGATTGGATAAGTACCTGAAGAGAGGAAGATTGGTAGGACTGCACATAATCATGTAACCAAGAAGGTTGTTTTTTGACCCTAGTAGACTGCCTAGGGGGATTAAGAATGCTACTTGATGAAGAGCCATCAGAAAAAATGGGTTGAGGTGAAGGTTGAGGTGAAATGGAATCATGTGTTGAAGCTTGAGGTGATGCAGAATGAGGTGAAGAACCAGAAGGTATAAAAGATTGGGTGTGAGAAGGCATAATCAGAAAATCAGAGTCAAAAATTTCTTGAATAGGAAAAAAATAGAGAAGAAGAAGAAATGGGAAATTGGAAAGGAAAAATGTCCTCATGGAACTTAACATCTCTATTAACAAAAAAGGTTTTTTTGTCAAGATTGAACAACAAGTAGCCTTTTTGGGTTTCAGAATAACCCATGAAGACAGAAGGTATTGCTTTTGGGGAAAACTTATCCTTGTAATTTGGTTGGGTGGCATAACATAAACAACCAAAAACTCTCATATGAGACAAATTGGGAGGTTTACCATAAAGAAGTTCAAATGGGCTTTTTTCAGCTAAAGAAGAAGAAAGCAACCTGTTAATGATATAACAGGCTGTGGTGACACATTCCCCCCCAAAACTTAACAGGAACTTGGGAATGAAATTTGAGGGCTCTAGCTACCTCTAACAAATGCTTGTGTTTTCTTTCAGCAATGGCATTTTGCTGAGGAGTATGAACACATGAACTTTGATGAACAACAACCTGAAGAAAAAAAAGAAGAACACTCATTAGCAAAAACTCAGAACCATTGTCACTTCTAATGTACTTGATTGTGACTGAAAAATGATTTTTTACATAGGCAAAGAATTGTTTTAAAGAAATGATTGCATCACTCTTAAGCCTCAACAAAAAAATCCAAGACATCCTTGTGTGATCTCAATAATGGTGAGAAAAGATCTATAACCACTATGAGTGGAAATCCTATAAGGTCCCCATAGATCAATATGTACCAAATCAAAAGGTGCAGAAGCTCTAGAAGTACTGTGTGGAAAAGGTAACCTAGATTGTTTAGCAAGATGACAAATTGAGCATTTAAGGACACTGTCATCATGAAATTTATGAGATTGTAAATATGGAATTTTATGTAAACTGGAGAAAGATGAGTGTCCTAAACGCATGCCAAAGTTTGTATTATGACAGTTGAAAGATTCATACAATTTGAAGAGCCCAAGGAATTACAGTGATTAACAGAAAAAATACCAGAATCAAAAGTTGAAGAATTAAAAAAATACAGCCCACGAGACTCCCTACCAATCCCCTTCATCTTTCCAGTGGAGAGATCCTGTAAAATGCAGAAGTCAGGGTACAATGAAACAGTACAATTAAGCTCATTGGTCAGCTTAGAAACAGACAAAAGGTTATGTGCAAAATCTGGAATAAACAAGACATTTTTAAGGGAATTGTTCTGGTCAAGAGAAAAAGAACCTGTATATGTTATGGGGGATGTTTGACCATTAGGTAAGTATACAAATCTAGAGGCTGATGTGCAAGGAACTGGAGATACTAGTTTTTGAAAATCTGATAATATATGGTCAGTGGCCCCTGAGTCTAATATCCAATTGAAAGAAAGACTAGTGGTGGCAGAGTTAATACCTGCAGTATTTGCTGCTGCAGCTGGCATTGTATCCACAGAAGGTACCTTGTTCAAGAGATGAAGTATTTGATCATATTGAGCCTTTGTAAACATAGGAACACTGGAGACAGTATCTGGCTGTGGCTAAGAACTTGTCTGGTTGTGAGAACCAAGAGGAGACCGAGTAGAGGCCAAAGCAACCTGACCACCTTTCTTCTTTGAGAACTTAAAATCGACATGAAATCCAATCAACTGGTAGCAATTCTCACGTTTATGCCCGTGAACTTTGCAATAGTCACACACACCAGAAAATCTTTTTTTATCAGCATTCCCCACGGAGGTGGAGTACAAAGCCGAGACCTTAGAAATTGGAGAAAGGGAAGAAGAGTGAATCCTCTGTGATTCCTCCTGAACCATCATCGAATATGCCATGTTCACAGTCGGCAATGGCTGCATGAGTAGAATTTGGCTCTGCACAGCAGTGTATGTCTCGTTGAGACCCATGAGAAATTGAAATAATTTCTGTTGTGCATAGTGAGCAATCGTGCGTTGTGAAAGAGCACAACCACAAGGGGAAATGGGAGCCAAGGCTTCATACTCATCCCAAAGTGATTTCAATCTAGTGAAATCGATTGAGATGGAGGAATCACCTTGATTCAGGAGCGCAATTTCTCGGTGAAGAAAGAAGGATCTGGAACCATCAACTTTGGCAAACCTCTCCCTCAAATCCTGCCAAACCGAGGCGGCACTCGATGCAAAAACAATCCCAGCGGAGAGCTCTTTGCTGACTGTATTAAGAATCCAAGACAGGACGAGAGCGTTACACCTCTCCCATTGGGGATGTAAAGACTCATCGAAATCTTCTCGTCGGCAATCACCGGTGACAAAGCCCAATTTATTCTTCGCAAGTAGGGCAATCTTCATCGACCGGCTCCACACACCATAGTTCTCGATGCCGAGAAGCTGATGCGAAACAAGTAGGAATCCCGGTGCATCGGAGGCATGCAGGAACAACGGGTGGTTGAAATCAAAGGCTGAATTATCCATGGCTGCGGAGGAGAGAAAAGGAGAAGAGAAATCCCTAAATCAATTTTGACCAAACAAAGCAGAGTCAAGGAAAAAAATAGCTGACTCGTGATACCATGTTAAAAGAGGTGTAATTACAGAAAACCTGCTCCATCTCATTCATTATATATAAAATAAAGTTTACAAGACTAAATCCTTTATATACAGCCCATCAACCGTTACAAGCCTAACTAACAATCTAACTAATTAACAATAGTAATCTAACTAATTATCAACAGCCTAACTAATCAAATAACAGAAAACTAACATTTACTAATACTGAAACTTTAATTGATGATACACATTCCCAAATCCACGATCTTCAAACCCCATTTTCTCGAGAATTATTAGCAAAAAATCACATCTAACATAGTCGTATGGCTTGGAAAAATCTAGTTTGAGAATTACTCCACCCGAATCCTTGCCACTCGAAGCCATCGAGTGAATGATCTCATTGGCTATTAACATCCCATCGACTATCTGACGCCCTCGTAAGAAGGCTTTTTAAGTGTCGCTAATTACCTTCTCTAAAACGACTCACTGCCTTCTTGCCAACACTTTTGCAACAATTTTATAAATTGACCCCACAAGGCTGATCGGCCTAAATCCGCTACTTCCACTGGATTCTTAATTTTTCGGAATCAGCGCAATAAAAGAAGCATTAATACTTGGGGGCAGGTTACCTAAATTTTGAAAATTATTCATTAACTTTATCAATTCGTCTTTCACGACCCCCAAACAATTCTTGAAGAATAGCATATTAAAATCATCTGGCCCGAAGGCTTTAGAACTATCACCAGACCACAGCTTCTTTGACTTCCTCCATTGAGAATGTCGCCTCCAATAAGGTTGAATCAGATTATGATATTTTCTTAAACTCAAGATTCCAAACACTTCTCCATCTTCTCTTCCTGCAACTAAAACGATTCATGAAGTGGCAAAATATTACCCGTCTCATACTCTTGGGATCTTAAATCAGGCCTTCGGATGATCTTAGAGTGCTTATTCTATTTCTATAGGATCTATACTTGACCAATTTATGAAAGAATATCGTGTTGGAATCACCTGATGCCGGCCAATTAATACGGGATTTCTGCTTCCACAAGTCTTCCTGAAGCCTTATAGTCTCCCACAATTCTTGCTTAAAACTTTTAGAGCTGCCAGCTTTCTGTCTCTCACTCCTTCCACGTTGCCTTCTTATTTTTTCTCCAATTCTGTTACTTTTGCATCGAAGTTATTCCCTTGATTAGAGTTTCATGATTTGAGCGCTGCCTTCAACTTTCTTAATTTGATGCTAATGCCCAGCTTGTTACCCGAATTCTCTTTTAACACTTCGTTTATCAATTTTCTACACTTGGGATTTCTCAACCATCCATCAATTAATTTGAATGGTTTTGCTCCCCAATCAACTATACCATTCGAGAGCAGTACTGGAATGTGGTCTGATAACTTTTTGCCTTACATTAGTGAGTCGATCAACTTTCACTTGGAGATGAATTCATTGAACTCCAAACTTCCATATGTAGTATTGATACAGCCACTACGTTCACTTCTATCTCTTACTGCGTTGAAGTCCCCTCCCACTAACCATTTATACGAATCAACAGCCCTTTAACACCAATAATTATCTCCATAGATTTAATTGATCAGCCACCACATTCATATTCGCCCACTCACTTTATGAACTTTTTAGATCTCGCACGTAGAGTAGATAGTTTTAGAATCAGAAGCAGCAGTACCCTTTCCATAATGTTTTGGTCTCCATCGATTTCCAACTTTTTATTGTCATTAAGCTCTTATGCCATACATACCTTTCCCATGCCCGTATCATTTAATGTTTCATTCTTTTGAGAGTCTACACCCTTCTCTCTACCTTCCACCGATTGGCAATTCGCCGATGTTTTATCCAAAGAGTTTCCCGATGAGGACTGCTTCGATGCCGACCTCTCTTATGAACTTATTCTATGTTTCAGTTCATCTCCTCCTGCCTTCTGGGTGATCGAGTTGTCCTTCAAACCAAATTCAAGCGCCCTTATACCAAATTTTGAGTTACCCATGATAATATCAACAACCTCATCAATTCTTGAAATCGTACTGGTTGAAACAAATAGTGTGACCTTTTTGCAGTCCAGTTGATGCTTTTAAGTTTTCTCCATATGCTTCCAGTTTCCCCCATAACTCAGTTATCCTTTTCATAGTGATGTTGTTCCAGCAGTGAAGTGGAACGTCCGACACCTCCAACCATGTCGTTCTCTCTCGAGGTAAGACCATTGTAGATCCTCCAATAGAATAAATAGATCCTAGTCCTCAATAACAAGCAGGAGCGATTTGCCTCTTAGTCTTTGCACCTTGATTTCTCATAGCCCCCACTCTTGTAATCTAGATCCGATGCTACTCACACCACAAACAGTAGCCATTTCACCAATTAAGCATTTCTTTGCCTTCCATAGATATGAATCTTCCACGTGCCCCTTATACTTTTACTTTTCTCACCCTCCTGGGAATTCAGAAACTCTTGCCTCACATCATGGAGATATGATTTCTGAGCATTTAGATTTAATTGTCCCGCCTCAAACGCTTGCCCCTTATCAGGAATATTTATCTCCACGTTTTTTGGTTTTCACACCGTTTTCCATGATTGAATTGCTCTGGGGGAGGTCCTGTTTTTGTTTCTTGCGAACATCATCGACATTATGTATCCGAATACCTGAAGACCATTCAATATCTTGATCATTCTTAACGTCTTATTTCTTGTTCCCTTTCTTATGAAGACGAATCTGGTTCTTCCTCTACTCTTCTTGCGTACAATGTATACGTTACAAACCTCTCCTTGTCTTCTAAAGATCTGCCACAAACCTTTCCAATGCAACTCCAGAGGTAAGTGGTCCATGAACAACGTTACTAAACTTTCCATTTCTAGCTACTTATACATATAGTGGCGTTTTAATTCAAAACGCCGCAAAATGATTAAATTAGCGGCGTTTTTATAGAAACGCCACAATAGGGTTCATATATAGTGGTGTTTTCTCAACAAAAGACGAAAAATACAGTAATTTAACGACGTTTTCATACAAACGCCACAATATGATTCATATATAGTGGCGTTGTTACAACAAATGACGTAATAAAAAGTTATGTAGCGGCGATAAATTTGTATTTTAACGGCATTTTTAGATAAACGCCACAATAGAGTTAATCTATAGTGGCATTTTTCAAACAAACGTCGCAATTGGTTTAATCTATAGTGGCATTTTCCCAACAAACGCCGCAACAAATGTGTACTTTACCATCGTTTCTATACAAACGCCGCTAAGATTAAAAATGTAATTTTTTCAAAACGAATGACCAAAATATGATAGACAATATTTGTTGTTTAGCGTCATTTTAGAGACGTGTTTTGATAAAACGTCACAAAATACTCTTACTTTAGTGGCGTTTGTGTAGAAACGCTGCTATAGACTTTGACTTTAGAGACATTTTTGTTCAAACATCATAATAGTCTTGTATTTTAGTGGCATTTTGTTAATAAACGCCGCAATAATCATGTAAGATAGTGGTGTTTTTGTAATAAACGCCGCCATATTTATGTTCTTTAGTGGTGTTTTTATTATAAAAGCCGCAATTGTGCAATCCTTTAACCCATCGGGTTTGAAATCCCTAATTGTTTCATTCAGCCATCTAAAATTTCCCTACAAATACACAACTCTTCATTTAACAGTTTCTTCCCCTCTTTTTTGCACTCTCCGTCATGGATTGCTCATTGGCGTCCGTCTTGCCATCAGCCCGCTCCTCTATCGCCGTTACTGACGCATTTTTCTCCGGTGAAGGTTCGTCCCTATCGATAGCCTTTGTCCAAAATTACTCAGGTTCGTTTCTCTTCAACAATTTCGTCTTTTGCTTGTTTTTAGTTTAGTGTGTATTCATTGAATTATTGACTTGTTATTTTTTATGTGTCATCAATCACTTCTAATTAGTTTTTAAAGCGAAAGAGTAGAGCCATCAACGCTCCGGGGGTTGTATGAGTTTTTAAAACGAAAAGAATAGAGAGTGAAGAAAAATTAAAGATAAGAACATGAGCTGCTTACCTAAAATGACAATAGTAGAAATGTTTAAAGTAATGTTGCATTTTCAGTTAAACACTGTGTCTAAGTAATGTTGCGAAGGCAAAATTCTGATGCTCTGAGGTACTTACCAAAACACTGTAGGTGATAATTGCCCAAATTCCATGAATGGGACCTAGAATGTTCCTGATAATGACCAAAGTGATCCCTTAGAAGGACACTGTAAATCAAAAGATCAAAATATCTTTGCATGGGAATTACTCTCTTCTCTCTGAGAATGACAGCACAATCAAGTAGTAACTGATACAAACATTAGGTTGTTTTCATTCATCCGAAAGGAACAACATCTAGTATTCTATAAACCTAAATCCATTTTGGAGCTTGTTGAGAATAGGTTATGGAACAGTGGAGATCCTTATATTTATAGGGCTGCAGATAATTGTTTTTGGTTATTTATATTAATTGTTCGTTTGGTTTGTGCTTAAAAATTTGATTCGCATGAGAGATCATGGCTCTAGTCTTTGCAGCCATAGTACACAGCAGTATAGAGAAATTTGATTAAACATTGATGTTTTGTTATCCTCTAAGCTTTTATGGTGCAACTGACCGTAATTTTTGGTTTGATTTTCGCTTCTTCAATGGCTGTGTTAGATCAGGCGAATTAAAGAACTTTTTCTCAGACGAGTTTCAGTTAACATTAGTAAGTAATTTGGACTGATGTTTTTAAAAATATCCATGCAACACTATCTTTGACAATTTAGTGCACAAGTTTCGTTTTAGAATGCCAGACTGTAGAGAAATGTTTTAGTTAACATTTGGTATATGATGTTGGTTACAACTCGTGTGTCTGAGAGCCATATCACTAGTTTTGTTTTAGGGTTGTATTGATAATTTGACATGCTTATATACCATCTTTGACAATTTAGTGCACAAGCCTCATTTTAGAATGTCAGACTGTAGAGAAATGTACATAAAAATCATTTTTCAAATTCAATAAAACGCATGGATCTTCCAATTGCTCTCAATTTGGACATGTTACAGCATAAGAAAATGTTAAGTGTATTTGAGATGTGGTGATTTTCTGGATTAAATGCGTTATTGTAACATTTTGAAGTTCTAACTTTCTGCCAGATTTAAAACTTTAATAAGGAACTTGTAATTTCAAGAAGGACGTTTTCTGTATCACCATTTTCTTCATACCGAAATCCTTTCTTCACACTCTGTCTGCCATATCTTCTAACAAATAAATAATAGTTGTGATACTTGCGATGCCGGTTTTTGGGTTTCAAAGATCATTAAAGGTCAAAGTGCATATCTTCTAACAAATAAATAATAGTTGCGTTATTGAGAAGAATGTTTGTGAGAATATTATCGGGACCATTCTGAATGATGGCAGAAAATCTAAAGATAATCTCAAGAGTCGACTTGATTTAGTCGACATGAGAATTCGGCATGATCTTCATCCGCAATTACATCCTAATGGAAAATATTTCTTGCTGCCTTCTATTTTTTCTCTTTCGAAGAAAGAAAAATAAGTGTTTTTCACGGTGTTGAAAGATATAAAGGTCCCATATGGGTATGCATCAAATATATCTGGATGTGTCAGTGTTAAAGATCGAAGACTTTATTGTTTAAAGTCACATGATTATCACATATTAATGCAAGATTTACTTCCAGTAGCTGTACGCGGTTGCATGTCGAGTATGGTGATGTCTTGTATCATTGAACTTTCTAATATAATGAAAGCTATCTGTGGGAAAGTTCTGATGGTTGAAAAACTTGATAAACTACAAGATCGAGCCGCCTTGACTTTATGCAACTTGGAGAAGATATTTCCGTCTTCATTATTCACAATTATGGTGTATCTGCTAATTCATCTTCCTCACGAAGCAAGAGTTGGTGGACCAGTTTTCTATCGATGGATATACCCTATAGAGAGGCGTTAATTGAATTATATGTTTCAAACAACTAGTGATTACAACTTCTAATAAAATGTATTTACATAGTATGTTGTTTTGTGTATAGGTTCTTGGGCAAGTTGAAGTCATACTGTTGTAATAAGTGTTATCCGGAAGGATCAATTGTTGAAGGGTATTTGGCAGAGGAATGTATGACATTTTGGCCTAAATATTTGGAAGATGTTGAAACAAGATGGAATAGACCAAATAGAAATGATGTGTTCAGTACTAATGACTTACCTCAACATTATTTGTTTGGAAGTTATGTCAACCACTAGGGAAAGTTGAAATTGCACACTTAGATGACACATCTTGGGTACAAGCACACCTATACGTTCTTTTCCATCACGATTCAATAGATCCCTTTCGTACGTAAGTCTTTCGGACCCAATACTAATGAAATTTCTTAATCTTTTATATTTATCATTCTTTAACGAAATAATATACTTTATAGTGAGTTTAAAGAAGTCTTGAGATCACGCTCCCGAAGATTACATCAGCGAGAGATACGTAAGTTATTCACAGAAAATTTTCATGAATAGTTAGGCCAGATGGTAAGCAACTAAATCATTCCACATACTTATAAATAATATATGTCTTACTTTTTATATCGAAATCAATGCAAATTAATTCACCATTCATGTGTAATAGGTTTGGAGTGGGAGAGAAGTTAGTGAAGATGTAAAATGGCTTTCTCAAGGTCCAAATAGAATAGTTAAAAGATATAATGTCTTCTTCATTAATGTGTTCAGGTTCCACATGAAATCTCGTGAAAGATTGTTACTTCTTCAACTACAAGTTATGCTAGTGTTAGGGACAATAATCTGCATGAGGGAGATGTTGATTATTATGGAATTCTTACGGACATTATTGAGTTAGATTATTATGGAAAACGAAAGGTTATGCTGTTTCAGTGTGACTGGGTTGATGTAAACAGTAATCAAGGTATAAAAAGAGATAAATTCGGGTTTACAATGGTGAATTTCTCTCGATTAATTCACACTGGTCAACAATTGATGGATGAACCATATGTATTTTATTCTCAAGTGAAACAAGTTTTTTACTGTCACGATCCAATGGATGATGGTTGGTATGTTGTGCTCCGTAATACCCCTAGAGACTTGATAGACATCGGAGATGGAAGTAGAGATGACATTGAAACAAGGTCAGAATCTTTACCTCTAGTAGCACAAAACTTAGATGAAACTATGACTAATACATCACAATTTCAATGGGTTCGGGAGGACGTTGATGAAGATATTTATGACAACTGATATTACATAAGAATGTCGTAAGATTTTATATCTTAATTTATTTATTTATAATGTTATAACTTTTAACATGTTGTCCTTCAATATATTCATTAATTAAACCGTTTTCTTACTAAAAATGTTGTTTGTTTGTTACAGATATCATGCCGAGGAGAAAAATAAGTGATTTGCGGATTGTTCGAGCTTCTGAAGAGCATGAACAAACAAATAACGAGGAATCGAATGCTGTTGGCTCTTCTGAAGTTCCTATAACTATTGAAGAAGCTGTAGAAATTCAAGGTAATGTTTGACACTTTATTTAATAGTTTGTTCATTTTGAAATCTTACATTTAATAATTTCTTATATAGTTGAAAATGCTGGAACATGCAAGACTAGAGGACGTACAACGTTGAAGGAATTATACCAACTTCCTCCTGGGCACCGTGTCGAAGTTTCAAGAAACGATGTTGGTCAACCTATTGGCCCAGAAGCACGTCTTCTATCCGGTTACTTAGGCATAGCTGGACATAGTGATAATCTTTTATCGATCAATTATGAGTCATGACGCGAAATGCCTAATAGTAACAAAAATCAGGCTTTGGATTTTGTTAAGGTAATAATTTCATTATAATAGATACTCTATAACAATTCAATAGTAATTTATACTTTGAATACTTATTTTCTGTATAGAAAAAGTTTCTTTAGAGGTCTCTGACGATTATTTGAAGCAAGCGTTAGGGAAGAGATGGAGAGACCACAAGAGCTCATTAAAAAAGAAATACTTCAAGAATGATCTCAGCCTTGAAGAGAAGCTACAAATTATCCCACCTGGAATGCTCAGGTACCAATGAGAAGATACAATTAGATTTTGGAGTTTATAAAAAGGACATGTATGATGTATTTTTCAAAAATAATTTTAACGAATTATAATATTGACTTTATAATTGGTTGTTTGAAATTATAGGACCGAAAGCATGTTGGTGTTGTTAGAAGGCAACAACAAAAGTTTACTCACACGGCTGAATCAAAGAGCTTTGCTTGTATAGCTAATGAGGAGGTATTATAGATTATTCACATAGTTATTTGTATTTCATGTACATACTAACTCAAACTAATTATATTATGGTACACTATAGGAAAATACATCTGGTTCTAAAGTTGGCTGAATTAAACTCTTCGACATGACACACAAAAAAGGATGACACTCCTATGACTGCTGAAGCTGCAGAAATTATGGTACATTTATTGGATAGAGGATTTGAATTATGTTTTATTCATATCTGTAGTATGACATTTTTATTTGAATTAATTATTTACTTTATTATTAGGAAAAATTGATAAAAAAAAGGGCGGAGTATGAACCTACGACTTTGAGTCATGGTCTTCTTAATGTGGATGACATTGAAAATCAAGCTATTAATGATGTTTTGGGTCCTTAAAGATATGGTCGGGTTCACTGTCAAGTATCATTTGTTACTCCGACCAAATATTTTGGATCCAGCTCATCTTAGTACATGTCATCACAATCTCACTCTTCCCAATTAGAAGTTAGTCGTTTAAAACAAAAGTTGGCTGAAATGGATCAACACATGGCTAACATGAAAGCCGAAAATGAAGCGAATGAAGCAGAGAGAGAAGTAGCGGAAGCAGAGAGAGAATCAACATATCAGCAGAAATGTAAAGAATTTGAAAATCGACTAGAAGCTATGATGTAGATGATACAGAAAACGCAACCTCAAAATCCACCATCTTAGTCTTATTTATGTTATATGTTTTGTTAATGTTACTAGACAATGTTTAACTGCTTTACTATTACGTTAATATAAACTTTTTTTTACTATAATGGATTTGATGTTGGTTGTTATGGAAATAGAGTTTGTTGTTATAGATGTCATGTTTGTTGGATAATAGAACAGGTTGAAAAAAGCGCCGCTAAAGAACACAAACAATACCGGCGTTTTACATCAAAACGCCACAAAAAGTTTAGATATTTTGCGGCGTTTGTATCAAAAAACGCCGCTATATACCAGACCTTTTGTAGCGTTTGTATCCAAAAAATGTCGCTATATACCAAACATTTTGCAGCGTTTGTATCCAAAAAATGCCACTATTTACCAGACTTGTTGCGGCGTTTGTATCCGAAAAACGACTCTATAGATGTAGACATTTTGTGGCGTTTGTATCCAAAAAACACCATTATATATCTCGAGCTTTTGCGGCGTTTGTCTCTCATCACCTATTGTTGCGTTTATTCAAAAAACACCGCTATATCTCTTCACTTATTGCGGCATTTTTTGTTATCAAACACCGCAAACTTTAGCGGCACTAGTTTGTCCGGCGCTTCTTGCGGCGTTTTTCATATCGCCGCAAGCGTTTTTAGCGGCGCTTAAAAATGCCGCTATAAGTTAAAAAAACTCCGCAAATGCACATTTTTGCTGTAATGTTAAAGTTAAGGTTAGAGATCTAATTTTAAAGGCACAGTCGTTGTTTGGCTAAAGATGACACACTAATAAAATTTTAGTAAAATTAAATTTTTAGAACACTATGTGGTTGTTTCCAAGTTCAAGTACCAACTAGGTACCTCAGGTCAAGTTTAAAGGCCAAATAAGTTTAAAAATAATTAGGTATTTTAGACCGGGTTTAGGGGCTAAAAAAATTCAAAAGGAAGCTTGGGGACCAAGTAGGAACCTAATACCAAATTCAGGAAACAAAATATACATTAAACCTAATTTAGTTTCCCTTTGTTTTTGTCAAACTCTATTCTACGTTTAACAGTAGAGTTTATTACTTGGAATGGAAAAGGAAATAACCGAACTAAAATCGACATAATTTAGTCAATACTTAAAAGTTTTGTACTAGACTTATCAAAAGTCAAGACATATTGAGTGTGCACGTGGCCAAAATAAATTTATTATTTTCATATTAAACCATGGATAATTTAAACCACGAATAATTTAGACCTTGGGAGATTAGTAGTTAAGTGACCCGTTATTAACAAACATATTTTGAGATCGGCATTAATCAAGTGACTTCAGTATTAAAAGGATTGTTATTCCTAGAAGTTTCGGATTCCAGAACCAAGAATGCCATGAGTGTGAACGTTCAATGTCAAATGGTTGAAAATTATCTTTAAACAGATATTACATTGTACTTACCCTAATTAATAAAAAAATATTTTGAGGGATCGAAAGCAAATAGGTTCGGGCATGTTAAAATAATATAAAGAATCTTCTGCCTTCAAACTCTCTTATTATATACATGTAAATAGGAGTTTGTAATTTTCAACGATTTGATATTTCATCATTAAAAGTTTTACCATATAATTAATTTGGGGTGGTGTGATCCATTTCAATTCTCTAATGCATTTGAAAATTTTAACTTTTCTCGTTCTTATATTTGGATCTCCATATTAACGATAGTTGTGTAGGGTCCGAATTGGGGTAAACTAGAAGAACCCATCTCGTGAAAGCTAGTCCCAGAGCAGTGTTGCATGCATGCTCTAAGCACTCATAAGAAGAGTAATTCGAACAAGAAGAACTCGTCATGATGTTCATGTTGTTCCCCTTTCTTCTTCTTTTTCTCGTCGTTTGTTTTCTTGGCGACGAAAAACTAATAATCCTTGAAAAACTTTCTGAGTCAAATTCTGTTGATGATGCCTCTGCAACTGTAATTGAACCGATTGAGAGGTATGAATTTACGCATGCAGGTTTTATAGCTCAATTTGCAGTTGTTGACAGAAAAGAAAAAAAAGATCCAAGTGCATCGAAGGAATTTTGGGAAGAATCACTACAACAAAACCGGTTTTTTGCAGCGTTTTTTTACCTATAGCGGCATTTTTAAGCGCCACAAAAAACACCTGAGGCGATATGACAAACGCCGCAAAAAGCGCCGCTGAAAATAGCGCCTCTAAAGTTCACGGCGTTTGGTAACAAAAAACACCGCAATAGGTAACGATAATTAGCATCTTACAAATGCCGCAATAGGTTTTGAGATTTAGAGGCATTTTTTCTTACAAATGCCGCAATAGGTGTTGAGATTTAGCGGTGTTTTTCACAAACACCGCAATAGGTGTTGAAATTTAGCGGCGTTTTTGAGAAAAATGCCGCAATAGGTATTGATATTTAGCGGCGTTTTTTCCACAAACGCCGTAAAATGCGTATGTATATAGCTGCGTTTTCTTAAACGCCTCAAAAGGGTAAGATATTTCTCGGTGTTTTTTGGATACAAACGCCGCTAAAGGATGGTATATAGCGGCATTTTTTCTTACAAACACCGCTAAAGAACATAAAATTTAAACAATTTAAATATTTTCTTCGATTACCCCAAATCTATTTTTTTTAACCTGTTCCAATATCCAACAAACATGACATCAATAACATCAAACTCTATATCCATAACAAGCAACATCAAATCCAATATAATAAATAAAAGTTTTCATTAACATAATATCAGTTCAGTTAAACACGGTTCAGTAACATTAACAGAATGTTGATAACATAAATGAGACTATGATGGTGGATTCTGAGGTTTCGTTTTCTGTAACATCTGCATCATAGCATTGAGTCATTTTTCAAATTCTTCACATCTCTGCTGATATGCTGCTTCTCTCTGTGTTGTCACTGCTTCTCTCTTTACTTCTGCTGCTGCTCTCGCTGCTTCCGCTGCTACTCTCTCTACTTCCCTTGCTTTATTTTCGGCTTTCATGTTAGCCATTTGTTAATCCATCTCAGCCAACTTTTGTTTTAAAAGACTAACTTCTAATTGGGAAGATTGAGACTGTGATGACATGTACTGTGATGAACTCGATCCTAAATATTTGGTGGGAGTAACGAATGATCCTTGACAGCGCACCCGGCCATATCTTTCAGGACCCAAAACATCATTAATAGCTTGGTTTTCAATGTCATCATCATTAATAAGACCTTGACTCGAAGCAGTAGCATGATACTCCGCCCTTTTCTCCCTCATTATTTCCTAATAATAAAGTAAATAATTAATTCAAATAAAAAATGTCATGATACAAATATAAATAAAGTTAGGTAAATTTAAAACATCTATCCAATAAACGTACCATAATTTCTGTAGCTTCAGCAGTCATAAGAGTGCCTTCTTTGTATGTGTCATGTTGAAGAGTTGGATTCGACCAACTAGAACCAGATGTATTTTCCTACAATGTACCATAATATAATTACTTTGAGTTAGTATGTACATGGAATACAAATAAATATGTGAATAAACTATAATACATCCTCATTAGCTATACAAGCAAAGCTCTTCGATCCAGCCGTGTGCGTAAACTTTTGTTTTTGCCTGCTAGCAACACCAACATGCTCTTGGTCCTAAAATGTCAAACAACCACTTTTAATGATGATTTATAATTCGTTAAAATTATTTTTGAAAAATACATCATACCTATCCTTTTTGTGAACTCCAAAATCTGACTGCATCTTCCCATTGGTACCTGAGCATTCCAGGTGGGATTGTTTGTAGTTTCTCTTCAAGGCTAAGATCATTCTTGAAGTATTTCTTCTTTAATGAGCTCTTGTGTCTTTCCATCTCTTCCCTAACGCTTGCTTCATATAATCGTCAGAGACCTCTAAAGAAAATTTCTCTTATACAGCAAATAAGTGTGCAACGTAAGTATAAATTAATATTGAATTGTTATAGAGTATCTATTATAATGACATTATTACCTTAACAAAATCCAATGCCTGATTTTTGTTACTATTAGGCATTTCACGCCATGACTCATAATTGATCGGTAACATATTCGCATTACATCGAACTATGCCTAAGTAACCGGATAGAAGACGTGCTTCTGGACTAATAGGTTGACCGGCATCGTTTCTTGAAACTTTGACACGGTGTCCAGGAGGAAGTTAGTATAATTCCTTCAACGTTGTACGTCCTCTACTCTTGCGCGTTCCAACATTTTCAACTATATAAGAAATTATTAAACGTAAGTTTTAAAAATGAACAAACTAATAAATAAAGTTTTGAAGATTACCTTGAATTTCTACATCTTCTTCAATAGTTTTAGGAACTTCGGAAGACTCAGTTGCATTCGATTCCTCGTTATTTCTTTGTTCATGGTCTTTAGAAGCTCGAACAATCCGCAAATTACTTATTTTTCTCCTCGGCATGATATATGTAAGAAACAAACATTTTTAATAAGAAAACGAATTAATTAATGAATATATTGAAAGATAACATGTTAAAAGTTATAACATTATAAATAAATAAATTAAGATATAAAATCGTACAACATTCTTATGTAATGTCAGTTGTCATAAATATTTTCATATACATCCTCCCGAACCCATTGAAATTGTTTTGTATTAGTGATAGTTTCATCTACCTTTTGTGGTAGTAGAGGTAAACATTCTGATCTTGTTTCAATGTCATCTCTACTTCCATCCCCGATGTCTATCAAGTCTCTGGGAGTATTACGGAGCACAACATACCAACCGTCATCTATTGGATCATGACAGTAAAATACTTGTTTCACTTGAGAAGAAAATACATATGGTTCATCCATCAATCGTTGACTAGTGTGAATTAATCGAGAGAAATTCACCATTGTAAACCCAAATTTATCTCTTTTTATGCATCTATTTACATCAACCCAGTCACACCGAAACATCATAACCTTTCATTTTCCATAATAATATAACTCAATAATGTCCATAAGATTTCCTTAATAATCGACCTCTCCCTCCTGTGGATTATTGTCCCTGACACTAGCATAACTTGTAGTTGACGAAGTAACTACGACTCCACAATTTTGTGTCCTCCTTAATCTTTCACAAGATTTCGTGTGGAACCTAAACCCATTAATGAGGAAAGCATTATATCTTTTAACTATTCTATTCGGACCTTGAGAAAGAAATTTAACTTCTTCACTAACTTCTCTCCCACTCCAAACCTATTATAAATGAATGGTGAATTAATTTGTATTGATTTCGATATAAAAAGAAAGACATATATTATTTATAAGTATGTGGAATGATTTAGTTGCTTACCGTCTGGCCTAACCATTCATGAAAAGTTTATATGAATAACTTATGTATCTATCGTTGATGTAATCTTCGAGAGAGTGCACGAGATCTCAAGACTTCTTTAAACTCACTATAAAGTATATTATGTCGTTAAAATGATAAATATAAAAGATTAAGAGATTTCATTAGAATTGGGTCCGAAAGACTTACGTGTGAAAGGGATCTATTGAATCGTGATGGAAAAGAACATATCGGTGCGCTTGTACCCAAGACGTGTCATCTAAGTGTGCAATTTCAACTTTCCCTAATGGTTGACCATAACTTCCAAACAAATAATGTTGAGGTAAGTCATTAGTACTTAAAACATCATTTCGATTTGGTCTATTCCATCTTGTTTCAACATCTTCCAAATATCTAAAGCAAAATGTCATACATTCCTCTGCCAAATACCCTTCAGCAATTGATCCGTCCGGATAACTCTTATTACGACAGTAAGACCTCAACTTGCCTAAGAACCTATACACAAAACAACATACTACGCAAATAGATTTTATTAAAAGGTATAATCAGTAGTAATTTGAAACGTATAATTCAATTAACACCTCTCTATAGGGTATATCCATCGATAAAAAACTGGTCCACCAACTCTTGCTTCGTGAGGAAGATAAATTAACAGATGCACCATAATTGTGAAGAATGAAGGTGGAAATATCTTCTCCAAGTTGCATAAAGTCAAGGCGGCTCGATCTTGTAGTTTATCAAGTTCTTCAACCATCAGAACTTTCCTACAGATGGCTTTCGTTATATTAGAAAGTTCAATAATACAAGACGTCACCATACTTGACATGCAACCGCGTACAGCTACTGGAAGTAAATCTTGCATTAATATGTGATAGTCATGTGACTTTAAACAATAAAGTCTTCGATCTTTAACACTGACATATCGAGATATATTTGATGCATGCCCATATGGGACCTTTATATCATTCAACACCGTGAAAAACACTTTTTTTTCTTTCTTCGAAAGAGAAAAAATAGAAGGCGTCAAGAAATATTTTCCATTCGAATGTAATTGCGGATGAAGATCATGCCGAATTCCCATGTCCACTAAGTCAAGTCGACTCTTAAGATTATCTTTAGATTTTCTTCCATCATTCAGAATGGTTCCGATAATATTCTCACTAACATTCTTCTCAATATGCATTACATCCAGATTATGTCTCAAAATCTGATTCTTCCAATAAGTCAACTCGAAGAATATACTCCTCTTTTTTCACAAGTCAACCTCATTTGGATCATCCTCTTCATCAGACTCATCATCACTTTGTTGTTCAACTTCAAGCTCTTTATTGACCTGCTTTGCCTTTTTGTTTGATCGTGTACTACTTGGTTGGTTCATCTTTCCATAAGTTAAATTGATATTTTTCAACATTCTGAATATTTCAGACCCTGTTGTTTGGTCAGGAGCATTTCGAAAGTCTTCATCACCATCAAACATATTCTTTTGACATCCAAATCTATGATTATCAGATAACCACCGACGATGTCCCATATAGGAGAACTTCTTTCCATTAACCAACCACTTCAAACATGTTTGTGCAGCACAACAAAGACAAGCATAACGACCTTTGGTACTCCAACCAGATAAATTTGCATACGCAGGAAAATCATTAATTGTCCATAATAAAGTCACACGTAAATTAAAGTTCTCATTCTTAAACACATCATATGTTTCAACCCCTTCCCATAACTTTTTCAACTCTGTAATTAGCAGCTGCATGTAAATATCAATATCATTTCCGGGGCCTTTCTCGCCAGGGATTATCATGGATAAGATGAAAGATGATTGTTTCATGCAAATCCACAGAGGCAAATTGTATGAAACAAGTACAACAGGCCAAGTACTATAAGAAGTACTCATGATTTTGAATGGATTAAACCCATCAGTTGCAAGACCGAGCCTGATATTTCGAGGATCTCTCGCAAAACTTGGATACTTGTTGTCAAATGACTTCCAAGCTAAAGAATCCACATGATGCCATAATAATCCATCATCGGTTCTGCCATCATGATGCCACCTCATAGACTCAACAGTCTTGGAGCACATAAACAATCTTTGTAGCATAGGAATGAGAGGAAAATATCGCAGAATCTTTACTGGTTTCTTTCTTAATCGTGCTTTCATCCTCGGTAACATTTTCTGCGTCCTCAGTCATCCATCGAGATTTTTTGCATACATGACAAGACTCCTGATTTTTTCTATCACCCCAATACAACATACAATCATTCAGACAACTATGAATTTTGTCATATCCAAGACCCAAATCTTTTATCATTTTCTTCATATCTTTTCATGAGTGAGGGATTTTTGCAAAAGGAAACACTTCTCCTAGTAACTCCAACAAATGCGTAAAGGAGTTACCAGTCCACCCCAGGCATTTTAAGTGGAAAAGACGAATACAAAAAGAAAGTTTTGAAAGATTTGATCCCTCATAAAGTTGTTTATTCATTTCATTCAGCAACTTATAAAACTTTGCCGCTTCTCCATTTGGCTCTTCATCACATCCAATTCTTCCAATCTCAATGAAATCATTAACATCATCCTGACAGTAATTTTTAGTAACATACTATTGATGATTGTGCCTATTAAATGCATCTCGTAACATCCCTTCCATGTCATCTTCTCTAAAAGTTTGATAGTGAGAAGGAGCATGATAAGTCGAATAACTCGTGGAAGCAGATCTATCTGATATAAACTCTCCTGAAAGATCAATTTTCTATACCCCAAACAAATCCAAAAACAACTAGATGCTCGTACACAACTTCAAGAATGTGCCAATTAATGTTCACACAATTCTTACAATGGCAAAGAATCATATTCTCTTGGCATGCATTCACAAAAGCTAAATTTAGAAAGTTTTCAACTCCATTTCGATATTCGACGCTTACCCTTGAGAAATCCATCCAACTCTTATCCATTTCGTATTTCTGGAGTTTCAATTTCAAAAGTTAATTGCTAATATTATACATAAATTTAGAACCTAAACAGAAACATTAAACTATCAGATATAGTTCATAATAATATTTTCATAGTATAGAACTAATCACTACTAAATTATAGAAGTTTTAAAATGATAAAAAATTTATTATAAGATGATAACTATACTCCTTTGTGTTATTTTCAACATTCTAGGATCTAGTACTTTATATTAGTCTTAGACAACTAGCTCATGTCTCATTTCAAACGACGCCTATAATAGATTTTTTTCATTTGGTATAGATACCCCTATTTAAATAATTATATGCAAATCTTGAGTATCAATATCACTTCTATATTTATCAAGGTTCACCTAGAGTATCAAAAGGAGTCATTTTTATGATAGTCATGATACAACAAATATTAAAGGTACACTATTCTGTTCAAAATCGATGAAGAAATAATTGTAACTTAAGTCCGTATATAGATCTATATGAATTAAATTACCTTAATAGTCTGGTTTTAAATGGTCTCGCTATGAATACCTACCTGCAGAATATAATAAAAAAGAAATCAATTCTTAAGTGTTCACTCAAAATTACCATAAATTGCTAAGAAAAAAAATAACATGTTTCAAGGAGAGCTTCCTTCGGGCATTGAAAACAAGTTTAAGAATAAGAGAAGAAATAAACTTACCCAGATATTGAAATGAAAAAGAAAGAGCTGAGCATGAAATGATGGCAGCACCAATTTAACAACTGATTTTTCTTTCACGCCTCACCTGTAAATAAAGAATATAAAAGCTGTTAAGGGGAAATTAAACTAGGCGAGGGTCTTTTAAACCTTCGGTCAATGTGTAATGTCTATCACAATTATTTATTTTGGGACTAATTTTCAACAAAAAGAAAGTTAAAAGAGTAAGCTTTCAAGTTATTTGATGTTGCTTATAGGATGGTAACGTACAACAATCTATGGAACCAAGCAATAAGTAGTACATATTGAAACGGGCATATAACACCATTGAAATAATAGTGTATTCCAGTTTTGTGAAAAATGACAAGAGGAGCAGCTATACAACAAAATGATATGCAATTGTATAACACCTACATACGGACATAGTCCATTATAATATCATCATTAACAACCTAGATTCTGCATTATAAATGCAGACAAGAAAAAGATCAAAATGGCCAAAAATGTAGCTTTAAAATGCATTTCAAACAAGAATGATATGAAGATGTTATAAATGATATCAAGGTTCGACCTATTTCCTACGATGATTTTTTTGTTATACAAAATGTCTTCAAAGTAGCTATTATGTGAATGGGGTCCCAGTTGTTTACAAAAATCCAGCAGAAGCACTATGTTCTAAGAGTTTTGGTCATCTAAAGTCTTTAAGTTTAAAGATCTGATCCCAAATTCATAGCGAAAATTTCAATCCATCGGCAATCCCAGCTTACCTACCAGTTTTCATGTTCAACTGAAAACTTAATATGTAACAGCAAACTTAGTATTGAAATTGATAAATGAAGTGATACGTGAATGTTTGGTTATGCTTTATAGATTTGCTTGTTGTTTATTGGAGACTGGAAACGGGTATTTGAAAGAAAACGACTGCTTGAATTACATTGTATCAAGCAGAGAAAGTTAAAAGTTCATGGAAAGAAATACTTTCAGAAAGAAACTAATTTTAAGTGTTCCTCTATCAACACATCTTGTAACTTTGTGTGTAATGTTCCATCATTTTTTTACCTCTGAAAATCAATAAATTGACAGATAATGTTTCCTAATTTTCCATCTTTATATGTAACAACAATCTTAATATTGAATTTGATAAATGCAGTGCTTCATGAAGGTGAAGTATGCGTTTTCTTATGCCCTACTGATCTGCCTGTTATTGCAAACTTGAAATGGGGTTATTGAGAAAAAACAAACTACTGCTGAATTTTATGAAGCAGAGAAAGTTTAGTGCATGGAAACAAATAATTTCAATAGTGCCGCTAACTCATCCTATCACTTATGTGTGATACTGTTTCATCAATTTTATTAGTTTGAAAAATCAATAAATTAACAGATTATTCCTACTTTTCCATCTTAACCATTTAAAGTAATACAACAGAGTGGATACACACTTCAACATCTACAATTCCAACATATTAGCAATCCCAGCTTACCTACCAGTTTTCATTTTGAACTGAGAACTCAAGTATCTAATAACAGTCTTAATACTGAATTTGATGAATGGAGTGCTAGGTGAAGTATGTGCTTGCTTATTCCCTATAGATCTGTCTGTTGTTTATTGGAAACTTAAAATGGTATTTGAAAGAAAACAACCGCTAAATTACAGTTTATAAAGCAAAGAGATAAATGTGCATGGAAACGAATAACACTTACTTGGGCAGCAGCCATAGCTTCTTCTGATTCTTTTAGTCGTATTAGTAACTCACCTGCAGCCTGAACTGCTTCAATAGCAAGAGCATTTATGAACTTGGATTCAATGCCCTTGACCCCTTCCTTAACAGAAAAACTTTTCACTATGCCATGGAAAATTTTCAAATAAATATAAAAAAAATATCAGAAAAATGCTAATCAGAGCCATTAAACCAAAGGAAGAAAAGCAAGAGAAAAAGTTGGTATAAATAAGATTAAGACCCAAGAGAAGATGCTAACCTTAAGAGTGATGGAATTGAAGAACGGAGAGAGTTATTCCTCTTCGGGGGGTGGCGGAGAAATCTCGAGGTTTTTTGCTGAAGGTGAGAGATTTATATCGCAACAGTATGTCCAATTTGCTATTCAGTCGGCTCAAAGGGGAACCAGAAATGTTGGAGGGTCGAAGGTGAAAAATAAATTAGGGCTTGGGGATATTTCAAGTTACTTTGCGGCGTTTGTAAACCAAACGCCACTACATGCAAACTCTATTGCGGCGTTTGTAAACCAAACGCCACTATATTCCAACTCTATTGTGGCATTAAATACAAAACGCCACTACTAGCCAACTCTATAGTAGCGTTTGTATGAAAAATGCCACAAAAGTGCTACTGTATTGAGGCGTTTACATAAAAACGTCACAAAATTCCTATTTTTTACGGCATTTTTTTTAAGAAACGCCACTAAAATTTTACTATTTTGCGGCATTTTTACATAAACACCGCTATAACAGTACTATTTTATGGCGTTTTAAACGCCACTACATATTACATATATTGCGGCGCTTGTATAAAAACGCCACTAATGGCTAACTCTATTGTGGTGTTTGTTGTAAACGCCACTATAGATCTGACCTTTAGCGACGTTTGTTGAAAAAATGCCACTATAGATCTGACCTTTAACGGCGTTTGTTGGAAAAACACCAATAAAGTATAACTCTTTAGCGACATGTTTGGATACAAACGCCGCAAAAGGTCAGATCTTTAGCGGCATTTTTGGATACAAACACCGCTAATTACCTTTGTGTAGATAATATTAGTTGATTTTACATATTTCATTTATGCTCTAAATCAACTAAATTGATTTATATATGTAGCTTTATCTATTTAACAACAACCGTACATTTTAATTAAGACATAAGTTATGCATACAAATATTTAACAACAAAATACATTAAAATTTAGAAACATTAAAGTTATGCATAAACAGTCTTCACCATATTGTTCACTACAATTTATTAGTTGTGCTCCTTCATGGGAAAGGACGTAGGAAAGATGTTTTCCTTGGTTGACGATGCATCGTTAAGTTTTTCCTCCGTGAAAACTCTATATGGAGAAACTCTTCATCCATTTCACCAAATAAATCCCCTACCTCCGGTTCACCAAGAAGACTCCTTGCGCGCTTCAGTGCTTCACTTGAAACAGATAACGACCTTCCACCTACAGTAGGAAACTTGATTTGAGGTGGCTTCGGAACTGAATCAAACATTAAAATTAATTTAAATAGATGGTATAAACGTTTACTTGGAGTAACAGTAGAGGCAACGTCATCTTCATTGAGGATAGATATTGCTTTTGCAATTGAAGATTCTTTCAACGCCACAGAGTTACCAATTTCGGTTCTAAACATCGGGTATTTATCCATTCCTTTATCATCGTTCTTAATAAGCTTCGAAGATCCTACATGCGTACGATCTATGAACTTTGAGTGAGCGTACAAAAAAAATATAGTGGCTGAAAGATTCATAGTTATTACCTTCAAGTAGGAGATCAACCATGGAAGAGTATGGAGAAAAAAGAGTTCCTTTTGTGTCATCATCGAGTTTCGACGGCAAGATCGGACCGATAGCCTCCCAACGATAATTTGATCCATCGTCAGAGCAAATACGCTACGTAGACATTCCGACGATAATTTCTCTTACTCAAGGTAACACCTGCTCTTTGTACCACAAGAATTCGTTCATGTTTTCAAAATCTATTATTTCCCTTTTCGGAAGAAGATCTATTATTTTTTTATTCAAAAGCAGTAAAACACTGCTCCCAAGCAGTAAACAACTAAAACACTATGTATAGATATTGTTTTCCTATTTAAAGCTATTTTTTTCTCAAATACGTTAGCTTTCTGGGTTTTCCCCATTTTCAGAATACCAACAAAAAAAAAAATGAAAAAGATCATTAGTGATAAGAGGGATCAAACCGTACAATTGTGTTATAGTTCGTCGGTGAGAGTGCCGATTTGGTCGCCGGGACAGACAAAAGACGACATCGCTTGGAATCGTGTGAGGGTCATTGTTGTACCAGAGAAGAAGCTTTGAGGGAAGAATAGTTGAAATGATTTTAGGGATCGGGTAGGAGAAAGAGGTGGAGCATATATTTAACATTTAGCGGTGTTTTTTTAAAAAAGCCACTATATCACATGTTTTTTGCGGCTTTATACAAAAAATGCCACTATTAATAAACACTATTGTGGCGTTTGTCTAAAAAGGACGCTAAAGAATTATTTATTACGTCATTTATTCGAAAAACACCACTTAAAAAAACCCTATTACGACGTTTGAGGAATAAACACCGCTAATTTACCACTCAATTGCGGCGTTTGGGATAAAACGCCGCAAAATTTCTACTCTATTACGACATTTTTACAAGAAACGCCGCTATTGATTAACCCTTCTATGACGTTTTTCTAAAAACGATGCAAAAGTATTCTTCATTGCGACATTTGTTGGAAAAACGCCACTGTAAATAACTCTATTGCAGTAGTTTTGGTAAAAATGCTGCTATATTTCTAATCTATTGTAGCGTTTGTTAAAAAAATGCCGCTAAAGTTTCAATTTTTGGCATTTGGATTGTAAACGCTGCTATATGTTTAACTTTTGTGGCGTTTACTCTCCAAACGCCGCTACAGAACAGTTTTACTGTAGTGAATATGGGAGTAACATTGATTATTTTGCTCTTAGGCGTTTATCTTGACTGAATTTTTTTGGGTGATGTTCCACACTCATCAAATCAATTGTTGATGGTAACATTTGGGTGAGATGGCTATAGACAATTTAAAGCAATCATAATCAATAAAATGAATAATTAATATAAAAAAATTTAAATTTTAAGGTTAGCAAATTTGTATATCTGCCACTAATAAGGTTTTTTCCATTTCATTTCAAATGTTTTAAAAGAACATATTGAACGTCATCAATAATAAAAGGGAATAATGTTCTCTCAGTATAGAAAAATTCTTTTAGATAAAAAAAAACTCACAATTGTGATACTCGCAATGATCACAATAACATTCGTTATATCTTAAATGGCAATAAACACAATGTAATCGAAAACATCATCACAACAACAATTTGTTTATCTGCAACTAACAATGAAACAATATGTAGAAAGTGACCAAAAAATCCATGATCTCTTTACACCTATGTGGCTAGAAATTCAAGATATTATTACTTTCATTTTTATTTAATTAAGATATAGTTACTTTTGTTTTTATTTAATTAAAATGTGATCACAAAGAGTTAATTGTCGTTAGTTTAACAGATTGTTGACGTGACACAGTGATATAAAAATTTAGAAAAGTTAAATTATACAAATGGTCACTAATGTTTGAGTAAGTTTTTATTTTCGCATTGAAGTTTTAAAAGTAACAAATTGGTCACTAAGACATTAAAAACTTTCTAATTTCTAATTTTTTTCCAAACACCCAACCACCTTTACACCAACTCAAGGCGACTTATTGGTCGCAACAACTCCTCACGAACCACCATCTTCATCTTTTTGTAGAGAATTTTTATTAAATAATATTTTTGAAATTAAATGAAACCAACATTTTTAGTAATTAACTTCATATATCTTGAGAAAATGTGAAACCCAACTGTGATGCAAAATACCATTGCAAGAAATAATTGAAGTACACTAGCAAAAGAAACAAATGAGAGACGCCAAATTGAAACATAAAAAACTGGTTCACCTTCAGTTTTCTGGATGAGCTATTAATTCCTGGTAAAAACTACAAATACAAGGTCCAAAATTCAGTTTTCAAAATGATTAACAAAAAAGGTTTATGCATTTCGATTTTCAAAGAACCACATATGTACCTAAAACATGTTGTTCCAAGCATATACATAGTTTCATACAATTAAAAAAGAGTTATTGTCATATGAAATAACAATCTGAGACGAATTTCGAACCTGAGAAAAATAAAAAGGAAGAAATTAAATTTCTTTAAAAAAATAAAAGGAAATAAATAGAATTAAAATAATTTTTTCATTTTGATTTTGAACTCGGAAACAGTTGAGGCTTGTCACTACACAGTTTCCTTAAGACAAATTTTTAGTCACTCATTTGGTGCTCGAGATCTTTAGTCGTGTTTGTCTCCCAAGATACAACAACTAGACGATCAAATACCATAACATAACAATAGAGATCATGAACTATCATTGCATTCGGCTATCAACAAAAAATAAAGAGAAAAATATTTTTCAAGAAAAGAGAAGATCTTGAATTCTGAGATATGAAAAATCTAGTAGGTTTGTTCAGTATTTATAGAGGATTTTCAAGAGTGTTTTACTCCAACCAAATATATTTTAATATTCAAATTTAAATAGATAATATTATTTTTTAATTTGAAATAGTCAAAAGTGTATAATTATCTTTTAATATTCAAAGTTAAATAGATAATAAATACCTTTTTAATTTGACATATTCAAAAGAATAATTATCCTACTAATATTCAAATTAAATAATATATTTTAATTTACAATATTTAAAATGACTATAAATCTAATATAAATATTAAATTCATCAATTAAATTCAACTTTTTTTCCAACAATCCCCCCAAATAAATGAAATTAATGATTTTATCAAAAATATTTTAACTCAGTGTGGAGATAGCCTTTACGATCGATAGTTGCATAGGATAGGTAGATGTCATCCTTTGAACATTCCCTGTGACAGTATATTTACTTTATTGGCTAAAAAATAAGTGCGATGTCCTTGAATTTTTATGTCGTTCGTGTAAATGATGACATACTTTACACATATACCTCTCTGACAAGAATTTAGTTCTCATGGGTGTAGACACCGTTTTCATCCAGGTCATTTTGAAGGAGACCCAAATCACAAACATTCCAAATGGCCCAATACCAACATTACAAAGATTCAATCGAGGTCCAATTCAAGTCTGGCCCAAATAGTATAGCCTAAAAGCAAGTATAGTTTCAACCATAGTATCTTTCGCCACTTGATGTCATCCGTTGGATCATAACATATTCAACGGTCCAGATTAGGCAAGACCATATCATAATATTAGGGTTTCTAAACCCTAGCTCAGCGCCACCGCCATCAACTATGCCTCTTCAGCTTCCAAGTGTGATCATGACGGCATTGTGAGAGGCTCTCACCCAAACAACCACATACATGCCAACTGTCGCAACCGTCCTTCGGGTTGGGCTCAGAATTAGGCTTTGACTTGAATTGATTGATTTAGAGTTGCCACCGACCATTTTAAAACGAATTTAGGTGGGTCAGACACCATCTTACCTGATCTGCGTTTTACTAGAAACGTGTCGGGTTCGGGAGTCGGTTACCGTCAAGGAAGGATTAGCATCATTGAACCGCCCTTTCGGTACCAATTAATTTCTCGGTTGTCTTTAATTGCAAAAATTGAAGATTTAAATTAAAATTTATAAACCCAATTCTAATTGCTTACCATTGATCGATTGGAATTACTACTGGAAAAAAATATGTTAGATGAAATAAAAAAAAATAACAAAAGGAAAAGAAAAAAATAAACAAAATTAAAGAAAATAGATAAGTAAAGATAAATCAAGTTAGTAAAAAGAAAAATAATAAAAAACAAAGAACAAAATAAAATAATCAAATAAAAATTTATAAAATAATAAAGTAAAAAAATAATAATACAAAAGACGTTAAAGAGGAAAGAAAAATGAAATAAAAAGTGAGGAAGAAAAATAAATAATAAAACAATAATAAATAAATAAATAAATGAAATAAGCAAGAACATGGATGACTTAAACAGTAATTAACCCCAAGATAAAAATGCACATATTCCTGATACATTGAAGACTCCACGTGAAATAAAGGGAGAGACACTAAATGCCAAAAGGTGATGCTTTGGTGGCAAGCATTATTATGCTTTTAAAAAACAAAATAATATTTTTACACAACCTCACCTTCTACGACCACTCTTCTCTATGCTCCTTCCTCTCTTTTCTTCTCAATGTAAATTCTTTGCCTTTTCACTTTCGAGACTCCAATGCCAAGCCCCCCTTTAATCGAGACCAAAACCTCTCCTGAATCGGACAGAAACCCAACCCCGAGGGAATCAAACCGACCCTGGCGATGAAAGAAAGCTCCAACGAGGCGCTCGAATACCCTTGATAAATCTCTCTGGTTTCCCTTCCTTTTCGTATGGTTTTCCCTGATTTTTCTGTATATTTTGTGTATAAATCGTATCTTCCCTTTCGTATTTCTCTCAAATTCCAGTACGTATTTCATGTGAAAATTCTTTGTATTTTTATTGCTAATTTTCCCCTGAAAAACCAGAGTAATCGGGATCCCCCCTTTTGAATGTGAGATTACATGGGTATTTATAGTACAAAAATGGTTCTATCTTTAGCATTTGATTCTGAGAAAAATTCTCGGTTTCTTGCTTCACGTTACTTATTTGTTGACTGTGGATGGTCTCGTGAGAACCTTGCACCGAACAGTTCGGAATGGGTGGCATGTGGTCGTGAAAACAAAGGGTTGACCATGTTGGGTGAAAACGGCGTTGGACGAGGATAAGAGATTAGGGTTGAAGCTCCACTGGGTCCCATGGGGTTTGGGTCAGGTGTGCTCGGCCACACATGTGAACTTGCTTGTATTTGTGGCACCAATTGGACCTAAAAAAAGGAAAAAATGTAAATAAATAATAATAATAATAAATATAGATGAATATATTATATAATATGATTTATAATATAAATATATATTATATAATATAATAACATTTGAAGGACGAAATTAGGTGTCTACAGCTGACCCTCTTTGTCTTTTTTCGTGGAACGAAAAATAGGACAAAGACAAAAGTACACAAATTTGGTTTGGTGGAGTTGAAAATTGATCTAATATTTCAATTAAGAATAATTTCCTGTCGATTTGAGTTGCAGCTGGCTCCCCCGTCGTGAGGTCTAGTCCATCTTGAAATGATATGAAATTGAAGCTGTAATTCGGAATTTGAATCAGAATGCAAATTCTCGTTGCCATATTGTAGTCAATTTCGGTCTTCTTCTCGGTTTAAAGACCTTGGTTTAAAGAATTCGACTGGATAATAGTTCTTTGACTCTACCATGTGGTTGACAGGCCCTCGAGCTGAATGAACTCGAACTCGAAGTCCTCATTAACAGATAGCTTTTCTCGACTTAAGCTATGCTGCTGAAAAAATAGTTTCTTGTCACTAAGGCACGGGTAACCCATGTCTTCTTCTCGACTTGAAAAACCTCGATTGCAGCCGAATAGTAGTGTGATTGATGTGTCATCGAGCTTAATGGAACTGAACTCGACAATTTTATTAACAGATAGCCCTTCCTGCCTTGAGCTATGCTGTAAATTTGGTTTGCCTCTGAGCTGAATGTAATCAAACTCAAAGGTCCTCGGTTGGCTAATAGCTCTTCTCGACTTAAGCTATGCTGCAGATGATGTGCCTTGGAGCTGAGCGTGGTCGAACTTGAAGGTCTTTGGTTAGCAGATAACCCTTCTCGACTTAGGTTATGCTGCAAATGATATGCCTTGGAACTGAGCGTAGTCGAACTCGAAGGTCTTTGGTTGGCAGATAGCCCTTCTCGACTTAAGCTATGCTGCAAATGATGTGCCGTTGAGCTGAGCGTAGTCGAACTCAAAGGTCTTTGGTGACAGATAACCTTTCTAGCCTTGAGTTATGTTGTAAATGATATGCCCTCGAAGCTGAGTGTAAGCGAACTCGGGGGTCTTTGGCAGATAGCCCTTCTCGACTTAAGCTATGCTGCAAATGATGTGCCGTTGAGCTGAGCATAGTCGAACTCAAAGGTCTTTTGTTGGCAGACAACCCTTCTAGACTTAAGTTGTGCTGTAAATGATATGCCTTGGAGCTGAGCGTAGTCGAATTCGAAGGTCTTTGGTGACAGATAACCCTTCTAGCCTTGAGTTATCTGTAAATTATATACCCTCGAAGCTGAGTGTAATCGAACTCGGGGGTCTTTGGCAGATAGCCGTTCTCGACTTAAGCTATGCTGCAAATGATGTTCCTTGGAGCTGAGCGTAGTCGAACTCGAAGGTCTTTGGTTGGAAAATAGCCCTTCTTGTCTTGAGCTATATTGCAAATGTTGTCTTAAAAAAATGGTTTCCCTTCACAGGTCTAGCCGGTCATAGTTCTTCAGGTGGTTCCTCTGAGCGGGTATGAACCAAGTAATATGATTTTTTGGATGACTCATCTTCACGGGAAAGTCTACTGATAAATTCTGTCCGCTGGAAATCTTCCGTCATGGAATTGAAATCTGGCTTGAAAGGGTTAACTGGAAACATGTTGCTCTTTGTTGAGTTGAGCTGAACTGGATTTGATCTGAATTGGTTCTCGAACCTATCTGAAATTGGTTCTGAGATCTGTAGATATGTCAAGTCGGTTGAGGTGTAGCTTCTCACTGCTGAGTTAAGCAACCACCATCGTTCTTCAAAAGCGTTTGTGAATCGAGTATCCTTCATCCTGAAGTTGAAACTTGATTCTAAAAGCTGAAAAAAATCATGTATGCCAAAATGATGAATGTGGTGCACTTAAGTATGTCTATGATGCAACATGAATGAATTATGTGTTATCTCTTGGATGGAGTCTCGTGCTTTGTCTGCCAGTCTGGTCCTTGGAATCGATTGTGCCCCATTTGCTTCTCGAGCTTTGGCTTTATAGATCTTTCATATATGAGACTATTCTATTTGAAAACGTTTTTTCCTTTTTCTTATTTTAGGAGAGAAAATGATAAAAATACTGAACAATATTGTTCTCAATTGAATCAAATTGTAAACGTGAGTTAAAAGAATATCAAAGGAATCAAGAGCTCCTTTAATGCTTTCAGAGTTACAGCTCTTTGGCAAATGTTCAAATGGATGAGTCGGCTTTAGGTTGGCCTCCTTTATAAGGTTTTGATAACCCAAAATGTCATTTTTTTAAATATCACAACATGCCTTGACATTTCAATTGGGTGCAGACAAAATGACGTAACTAGCATGATAAATTACTAGACCTTTTATTTCGGTCCTCTGAAATCTTCCATTTGTTTATGTTTTGTAGGCTTCTCTAACAAAGCCAGTGCAAAAAATATCGGTCTAAAAATGAAATTCTTGAGTGCTCGTGTGTAGTTGACTATAACAAGTGTTCCTTAACCCCCTTAGCCCATTACTACAAAAAATTTCTTGCTTAGATAAATTTGATTTAATTCACCGTTATCTGGTTAGCTAAATCCATAAAGCCGAAGTGTTTAACCAATTTCTTTAGAGGGACAACTTAACATTATAATCAATTTTATCAAGTTCACTGAAGGGTTCATCTCATCACAAGGTCTTCGACAGGATAATAGCAGTGGAGCAAACACCGAATTGCCAAGTGTTCGAGCAATGTCATGGTTTGAACGTAATCTATTCATAAGGCCAGGGTTTTCAAGTTTCCTCTATAACCAATTGCCTTAGTGGAATAGCTCAGCTTTGCGGATTTAATTTCTTAAGATTGTCAAGAAGAACCTATTATAGTCTAGGTGTTGTTGAAAGTAAAAAATTTCATCTTTAGAGTTCAATTTTCAAGCAACTGACCTAAACTAGATCCACCTACTCGACTATTTCATCTGTAAAGATCATGATCATCACTGAACGTCTTAAACGAAAAGTATAATAATTTTCATATGCAAATGATGCCCCATGTTATCTGCACCTTATGAAAGGAAAAGGTTATATTGGTTAATTACAAGAGCAGGGTACGATGTTTGAGTGTCTGTTTTGGGTAAGGTCAAAGTCCTTGTTTTAAATCATGTTACTTCGTCAAAGATCTGTAACTTGAATTATTTATAGAGTTTCTTAATTCAAATGATATTCAAAGAATTGCAAGTTTGCAAATGTGATTCATTGCTCGTCATCATTAAAGTAACATAAATTTATTCAAATGTTCTTACAAAAACTTGAAAAAGTGAAAAAAAACAAGTTCAAACAGAATGCCTCAAATGATGAAATGATATTTCTCACTTGGATGCCCCCAAGTTATTGAAGTCGATCCAGTTCTGGTTACGCATCTTCTGTATGACTCTCTTGAATGCGTAACAGTTCTCAATAGTGTGCCCTGGGACACCGCCGTGATATTCACAATGTGCATTCTCATCATACCACTTGGGGTATGGGGCTTCATGGGTTCCACCGGATATGGTGACACTACATGGGTGTCAAGAAGTTGCTGGTAAAGCTCCTTATAGGTAATGTGAATAGGGTCAAAATGCTCCCTTTCTTTTTTGGGTTCTCTAAAATCTTATTTAGAAGTACCTGATGGTACAGCTGTAGTTGATTTTGGGCCGGAGATTGTAACACTTTTATTGACGTGTTTGATGCTGTTAATTTCTCCATCCCTCTCCCTCGTAAGAGATTTCTTATTAGCTTCCCTATCCTTAATCTTGCCTTGCTTTATGGTCGACTCGATCATTTCTCCGGCCATAACCAAGTCTGAAAAACTCCCTGACGTGATCGCAACCAGGCGTCTGAAGTATGGAGCTTTCAGGGTCTATACGAAAAGCTTTCCGGTTTCCTTTTCATCTAAAGGTGGATGAACTTGCACAACCAAGTCCCTCCATTTTTGTGTGTATTGCCTGAAACTCTCGTTATGCTTCTTTTCCATGCTTTGTAGCATAACTCGATCTGGCCTTATGTCTTTGATATGCTTGTATTGTTCCAGAAATGACTTGGCCAGGTCCTTCCAGGTCTTGATATTTGATCGGCTTAACTGGTTGTACCACCGAATGGCTGAGCTCGACAGACTCTCCTGGAAGCAGTGGACCAGGATTGGTCATTTCCTCCATATCCTATCATCTTTCGGCAGAACATAGTGATGTGGGTGGATGGACAACTGTTCCTGTCAAACTTCTCGAATTTTGGGGACTTAAATTTCGGAGGAAGAACCAAGTCCGTGACTAGACTGAGCTCTGCGGTATTGATTTCATGGTAGTCATG
Source organism: Hibiscus syriacus (assembly GCF_006381635.1). NCBI lineage: Eukaryota > Viridiplantae > Streptophyta > Magnoliopsida > Malvales > Malvaceae > Hibiscus > Hibiscus syriacus. Next base: position 283,088 of record NW_024062696.1, on the reverse strand, counting down.
GTCTCCTTTGACTACCTTCATTTGGTCCTCCAATTGTTTGATTTTTTCCTCCATCTTATTTGCTTTGTCCTCTTCGTCCAAACCTGGTACATGGTAATAACCCGAATTGTTCTTAGGGTTAAATACAGAGGATGAGGGCTTCACTTTTACAGCAGATGAGTCCCCTCGAAGTTCTGGTAAGATTTCAGGTGAGATAACAACTTGCGGGGTAGGTTGTATAGTTACCCCTTCCGGTGAACCTGCCCCAGGCGCACTGGTCTATTGTAGGCCAACTAACTTGGCAACGATCTGATCAACCAATGACTCTTGGTTCTTTGTGATTGTTTCCAAAGTATTTCAACTACTCTGGTTTATCTTGTCTTCTAGATCTTTTTGTAGTTTCAACATATTCTCCTCGATTTGTGTAATTCTGGCTTCCATCCTCTTCTTCTTCAAACGGATGTTATGCAGGTGGGGTGTGTCCAACGCTTGAGGCGATGTATCCAGCATTTTCTCCTTTTGATGAGACATGTATATGTTAGTTAATGCGAATGTAAAAAATAATAAAATGCAAAATATGTCTAGATGCATAATGCATGCAATGTTCGAGGCATTAATCCAAAAATGTATCTGTTATTAGAAATAATCCTTATTGGGGACAAAAGTGCTTTATCTTTTAAGAGACAAAAATATTCTGACAACTTTTGACATATTGACTAGTCTTCTGCCTTCGTCTGTCACCGGTTGGATAACCTGTCGAACCGCTCCGACTTATGCAGATGACGAGTTGTTTGCCCCAAAAAAAGTCTCGAAGGACTGCACCTCCGGTTTCCACTCTCTGCCGAGTTTGTTCCCTAGTAGCAACACCATTGGAGCCCTTTATCGATAGAAACTATTTGAATTCGTCAGCAATGACATTCAGCTCAGCTAGGGTTTCACCATCTTGTTCTCATAGTTTTCAAAAGGAGCGTTCGGGTCTGTAACCTTTTCCTCATTTTTCTCTGCAACCTTTGGCAGTCAGTTCTTCAAAGGTAGACTTTCATTGCTTTATGTAGACCCGGTTCATCCTGAGTCCTTTATAATGCACCAGAGTAATATACTCTTCAATTGTGGGCACCACATAGTCGCCTTGTAGATTGTCTTCTGCATTTTCATCTCTTGTATTACAACACCTTTGTCCATTAATGCAGATTATTCATGTTTAACAAACACGTTTTTGGTGGATCAACACCTTCTTTTAAATGATACAAGTGATAAAAATTAAATAAAAGAAAACAAAAAATGAAGAGAGTTTGTGAGGTAAACAAAAAAATAATCATGAAAAATAAAAATCCTACCCCACATGATATCTACCCGAACATGCTTAACATTCCTACCCGGACATGATTTCTATCCCGCATGCTAATTTCAAACAAATCCTAACCGCATATTTGTCTAGTTCGCATGCTTTAAACAGAAAATAGAGCAAGAAACAAAACAACCTAGGGTTTGGAATGAGGTTTTGGGGTGGGCTCTAATTCCCTGCACTCTCCCGGTTTAGGTTCTAAAGAGGGTACTCGAGCTCTCCTTGCCGATGCCCCCTTGGGCTTGCCAGACCCTTAGTCCTAAGCCTATTACAAGCTCATATGGACTAAGTTAAACTCGAGAGGATACATTGCCTTATGCCCATACGGAGAATAAATTCCCACGAAGGTGTCGCTTTCACCCCCACTTAACAGGGTTCGAAGCTCGGGTATAGAGCCTGAGATGGAAAATTTTGAAAAATATGAAATCATTTAAAAAACGTTAGTACAACTATTTATTTGAAAAATAATCAAAGATAAATAATTAGTATCGAATAAATAAATTTAAGTTTAAATTTATCATTTTCGCATAAAAGGACAACCGAAAATTAATTTCGGCATGACTCACTTACCTGTCCCCAGTGGAGTCGCCAAGCTGTCGCAACCGTCCTTCGGGTTGGGTCCGGAATTGGGCTTCGACTTGAATTGATTGATTTAGAGTCGCCACTGACCATTTTAAATCGAATTTAGGTGGGCCAGACACCATCTTACCTGATCTGCGTTTTACCAGAAACGTGTCGGGTTCGGGAGTCGGTTACGGTCAAGGAAGGATTAGCACTCTTGAACCGCCCTTTTGGTACCAATTAATTTGTCGGTTGTCTTTAATCGCGAAAATTGAAAATTTAAATTTAAATTTAAAAACCCAATTCGAATTGCTTACCTTTGATCGATTGGAATTACTACTGGAAAAAAATATGTTAGATGAAATAAAAAAAATAACAAAAGGAAAAGAAAAAAATATTAGTATAATAATAATAACAAAATTAAAGAAAATAGATAAGTAAAGATAAATCAAGTTAGTAAAAAGAAAAATAATAAAAAACAAAGAACAAAATAAAATAAAATAATCAAATAAAAAAATATAAAATAATAAAGTAAAAAAATAATAATACAAAAGACGTTAAAGAGAAAAGAAAAATGAAATAAAAAGTGAGGAAGAAAATAAATAATAAAACAATAATAAATAAATAAATGAAATAAGCAAGAACATGGATGACTTAAACAGTAATTAACCCCAAGCTAAAAATGCACATATTCCTGATACATTGAAGACTCCACGTGAAATAAAGGGAGAGACACTAAATGCCAAAAGGTGATGCTTTGGTGGCAAGCATTATTATGCTTTTAAAAAACAAAATAATATTTTTACACAACCTCACCTTCTACGGCCACTCTTCTCTAAGCTCCTTCCTCTCTTTTCTTCTCAATGTAAATTCTTTGCCTTCTCACTGTCGAGACTCCAATGCCAAGCCCCCTTTAACCGAGACCAAAGCCTCTCCTAAACCGGACAGAAACCCAACCCCGACGGAATCAAACCGACCCCGGCGATGAAAGAAAGCTCCGACGAGGCGCTCGAACACCCTTGATAAATATCTCTGGTTTCCCTTCCTTTTCGTATGGTTTTCCCTGATTTTTCTGTATATTTTGTGTATAAATCATATATTCCCTTTCGTATTTCTCTCAAATTCCAGTATGTATTTCGTGTGAAAATTCTCTGTATTTTTATTGCTAATTTTCCCCTGAAAAACCAGAGTAATCGGGATCGCCCCCTTTTGAATGTGAGATTACATGGGTAATTATAGTAAAAAAATGGGTCTATCTTTAGCATTTGATTCTGATAAAAATTATCGGTTTGTTGCTTGTTCTTAGCTTCCTACTAACACACGTTACTTATTTGTTGACTGTGGATGGCCTCGTGAGAACCTTGCGCCGAACGGTTCGAAATGGGTGGCATGTGGTCGTGAAAACCGAAGGTTGACCATGTTGGGTGAAAACGACATTGGACGAGGATAAGAGATTAGGGTTAAAGCTCCGCTGGGTCCCGTGGGGTTTGGGTCAGGTTTGCTGGGCCACACATGTGAACTTGCTTGTATTTGGGGCACCAAATGGACCTAAAAAAAGGAAAAAAATGTAAATAAATAATAATAATAATAATAATAAATATATATGAATATATTATATAATATGATTTATAATATAAATATATATTATATAATATAATAACATTTGAAGGACGAAATTAGGTATCTACACCAACAAAATCACAGTGGTCCCAAAGCATATCACCAGGTTTTAATGATAGCAACAGAACTGGTCTCTCCCTAACAAACACTCGAACAAGCCTCCAAATGGTCCCCTTCCTCATGTGCAACAACCACGGTGGCCCCCCAAGATGCCAACCAAACCCCCTCGTGCGTGCACATAAAATAAATAGAAGAATGATTAGAGGGGATCACGAAAAAAGAAATCAGCAAAAATTAGAGATTTTTACATTATTGTTACCCTTTTTGTAATCGGGTATAAATAACCCAACGAACACATTGTAGAGGAAGATTGAATTTTCTCTTGAAAATTTTGTAAAAGATCTCCCACCATTCTAAAAAACCAAAAATATGTAAAAGGGGATTCTAGACCCCCATTTTGTTTGGGGATTTGAAGGAAGTTAGTATATAGTTTGGGTTGTTTTTAGGCTTCGGTTTAGAGCTAGAAAGGTATATCAAGGCATTTAGGTTATTATCGAGGTAAAATTTAGGTTTTTTGACCACCGTGGGCATGATCGGGGGTAAGGTGGTTGGTGAGGAAGGCCTGAAACTTTTGGGATTCCAACCGTCGAGAGAGTGATATATAAGAGTTGAGAGGGGGCCTTTTTGTACAACTAGGGTTTAGAAATGAACCCAAAACAAATAAAAAAGTTAAGTTTTATATAAAAGTTTGAGGGATAATCTCGTTTTAGTCCCCCAACCTCAATCATGTTCTTGCACTATAGTCCCCAATCATATGATTTTTTGTTTTATTTCAAATTTTTATGTCTTAATTGTAAGATTTTTCATTATGTTGTTTTTTCTTTAATCTGCTTAGAAATTTAGGGATAATTTTTCTTTAGTCTTTTAATGATTCCTGTAACTTTACATTTCAGTCATCATGCATGGGTCATGTATATTTTTATTTATTTAGATTGGAATGCATATTTTATTTGTTTATATCTTAGTCACAAATTTTTGAGTTTTATGTTATTTTGTTCTGGATTGAAACCATGTGTTGGTTATTTACCCTTTACTTTCTTATATACGTTAGGGTATAACTAAAATGTTTCTTTTAGCTTTAAGTCCCTCGAGTTTTGGTTTTGAGTTTACAGTATGGACGTATGCTTGGTTCTACTTGTTATTACTTTGAATTGGGATATTAAGCATGCCATTTCATCTTTTATTTTGGACAATCGTTGTCTTAATTAAAAAATAAATAATTATGTTTAGGTCCCTTCAGATTAGTTTTTCATGCATCTTAGCCATTGTATCATGGGCTTTGTTTTTTTTATTATTTCTGGTTTTTTTAAGTTACTATCATGCTATAGTTTAATTTGAATTTAGTTAATTAGATATCAGTTCTAGCATCTTGGTATTATTAGGTTGAGATTCTTCAAACTTAGCCTTTAATTAGTATCTTAATTGTAAAACTAGTCCCTAGATTTTAGGATTCATTGAAATTAGTTCTTTGATTTAGGGAATAATTTGATTTGGCCCTCGTATTGATGCCCGAGGGACCATCTTCGATTATTCGATTCAATAATCAATTAGGTTATTAATTATAACCTCCATTTAGGTAGAATTACACTTTAGTCCATTAATTTAGGGAATAATTCAATTTGACTCGCATTAAAATGCTCGAGGGTTTTCATCGATTATTCGCTTCAATAATTGTTTAAAATCAATTTGGATTAATATTAGAGCCTACATTTTAGGTTTGGACCTCTAGGTTCTTTAAATTACATAATTTTATACTTTCGCTTAGGGGAAGTCTTAATTAATCCACTAGTAAAATTAGGTTCAATAAATTAATTGTTTATTCACATCATGATTTCAAAACAAGGCAATGTTCATTTACCAATGAGTTAATAGTGTATCCTTTGCATTATGCTCAGGGGGTGACCACTGGTAATTCCAGAAGTGATTGGACATCCTTTTCCAAAACCTTGCATCACTTTTAAAATCAAGGCAATGTTCATTTATTGGGATTGATAGCGAAGCTTTCGCATAAATGCCTGAGGGTGGTCGTTATTGGTCTTTATAAATAAAAACCCTTTTACAAAATTCACATACAAAATGATTTTTAAAATAAAGAAAATGTCAAACTCAAAATTTAGTATTAAAACATAGGGTAATCGACTAGGTACCAATTTCTGGGTGCTGTGGAGATGTTAATCATTCCCCACGCATAACTGACTCCGAACTCGATTTCTGGTTTTTGTACACAAATTTGGTAATTTTGATAAAAATAAATATTTTATTAAAATGAACTAAATTTAGGTGTTCCAATCGCACCTTAAAATGATTGGTGGGGACTCCCAACATTTTAAAATGTTTTCAAAGAAAAAACCCCATCATTGCAACTAGTCGTCCTTCCCCCTAAAAGACCAGTTGTGACAGATTGATGACTTTGCTGGGGACTTTTGTTTTCTAAAACAAAATAAAGAGTTGAGCAAGAGTCGATTATCATATATTCAAGATTTGGAAATTTTGAGTTCGAACTTATTTAATTTGCAATTCTTTATGTTTTTTCAAAAATTCAAAAAGATTTTCTCTCTTGTTAATGCTTTCTCTTTTTTGAATATTTTGGATTGTTGCACGTATATAATATCTCTAGACCCGAGCTTCTTCTTGTTTCACCTAAGTAGGGAAAAACATCACACTGCCGAGGAACATTGGTCTTCCTCGTGTAGGTTTGACAAATTAACTCTAGAAAGCATTCTAAGTGTTTGTACGAATATCAGTTTCGTGGCATGCATTTAATGGTGCGATCCCCTTGACTGAGTTTGATTCGCAAAATCTTTAATGGGATGAATCAAAGTCCTTATTAACCTTAGCAGGTTGTAAAGATAGTTTGGGAACCCTTGTTAGAACCAAACCATCATATAGACAATTTAGTAAGCCTGCGTTACTAGAACCATATGGATAACCTAAAAGGACTAGAACACATGCAGTTAGGACTTCAATTTCCTTTGCATGCCTTGTTTGTAGCCTCATCTATGAGTTGTATTTAATTATTTTTACCTGTTCACATTACTTTGATTGTTATTTTTACTAACTTGATTTTCTTTAGCCTTGTTACGTGTCTTGTAGTGCTTTATTTTTTTGCATGAGCTTGACATATCATGAAAGGTATTGATCCTTAAAATAGTTGGCCATTTTGGAGGTTCTTGAAATGAAAATGTCTTTCATTAGGCCAGATAGAATTTCAAAGATTCTTCATTGGAAAAAACAAAAACCAACAAGATTCAAGAAACAATCTACCTGTTGAGGTAACAAGATGGACTCAGGAAGATTCAATACTGAAGTTAATAGTTAAAGGTCACAAATCAGCTCAAAAAATTTCCACCATATGAGAGGAACTAGAAGCTTTGAAGTTTTCCAATGTGTCCAAATCTAATACTGGATGATACATCATCTAGTCACTCGCAGGAGTTAAACAACTAGGGATAGAGCTAGATAATTTTTTATTTTCACTTTCCCATAATACCAAGACATTTCCAGTTCTTCAAGAATTATTATAGGAACAATTATTTTGGGATCAATACATTTGTTGCATTTTCATTTTGCATTTGCATTCGTATCTTTGCATTTTACATTTGCATATGTGCATTCGTATCTCTAAATTATACATTGCATGATATTTAAGCATTTCCACATGCATCAATCCTGGAGTATGAAAAAAATTTGTGGATGATTCCATGACAAAATCTTGAAAGAAAATTAAACCCATCTCGTTTGTACTTAAAGAAAAGTTTAGAGACATGGATATGATATTAACACCTCATATGAAGCTCGGGGCATACCACTAAGAACTGTGGAACATTGAAGAGTCAGGTCTAGAATTTAATTAATTTAGGGGCATGGACCTTCAGTGAGTAAAGGGGTTTTCTAATGTGAATAGAGAATAAATCATTTCGTTCACCTTGAAGCTTTATTGCATTGACATTGTTTGTTTGACCTTGTTTTTGTTTTCTCTTTATTATTAGCTTAAACATTTTTGTAAGTTGTTTGAAGATTGAACAAATGCTACCTTTTGAGGTTATAAGCAATGAGTAAATTTCAATCTCAAAATTCTTTAAATATTAATTGAATTAAACACTCTCTTGAGAATTAAAGTTATAACCTCTTTGTTAAGTGAAAAGATTGAACCCTTGTAAAACAAAGCCCCTTGATCCTACTCCAGTTGATACACCTGAACATCATACCCTTCCATTGTAGGGATCACGATAGTATTCTCCTCTCACAAAGAGACAATCAAAGGTCATAACATTCATGTATGTATAGGAGCAGACAAGTTGGGGCATCTACTACATATGATGTTGCAAAGCTTATTTGATTATACTTCTATTGAGGATGTTCAATGATGATACCTAATCTTCAGAAATGGAATAGTAGAGTAGATGAACTTGGTTTAGGTTAGTTGCTTGGGAATTGAACTCTACGGATAAAATTTCCTGATTATCAATGACACCTAGACTATAATAGGTTTTTCTTGATGAGCTTAAGAAATTGAATTCGTATACCCATGAAATTAATGCAATTATATATATACAATAAAGTTAAGCTATTATGAAGCAATTAGTTAAAAGCCCTGGCTTTATGGATAGATTCATTCAGCTAGCCAAATAAAGGAAAAGAAAAAGAAAAACTATACATATATATACAATAAAGCTGAGTTATTCTGCTAAAGCAATTGGTTAAAAACCTTAAATTTATGGATAGATTCCTTCAGCTAGTCAAGCAAAGGTAAATAAAATTGAATTTAATTAAATAAGGAGTATCAATGAAAATACACTAAGGGAGTTGAGAAATACTTGTTATAGTCAACTTCACACAAACACTTAGGTGACTTTTGTTGCTCAACTCACTGTAGCGCACAATGGTCATTAAAATCTTTACTTAGCATATACTACTTTGATCACTATTTGCATCATAGAAAAGAACTTGGGATAAGAAATCCCCACAGTGAACGTACACATATTATGCAATTAGGTTGTCCTTTTAAACCTAGATCTTGGGATCTCCAGTTAGCAAGTAGGGTTTTCCTTCACATAATGCCTTTAAATTTCATGGGCTTTAGTCTTGTTCCTTTTGATGTTTTCTCAACTTGGTCTTGATTTAATTCTTTGGTTAAAGGATCTGCGATGTTATCATTTGATCTTACAAAGTCAATAGAAATAACTCCTTTTGAGATCAGTTATCTAATGGTATTGTGTCGATGATGTATGTCTCTATTTACCATTATACATGAAATTATGTGCTCAAGCAATTTTTGCTTGGTTTTTACATTATATGTATACTGTGGGCATAGGTTTGGGCCATTCTAGAATATTCTCAAGAAAGTTTCGAAGCCATTGTGCTTTTTCTCCAGATTCGGATAGAGCTACAAACTCATATTCCATTGTGGATCCAATTATAATATTTTCTTTTGAGGTTTCCAAGACACAACTCATCCTATTAAAGTAAGTACATATTCACTCGTACCTTTGGTATCTTTAATATCATAAATACAACCAACATCAAAATATCCTTCTAAGATAGTAAGATGACTGAAATAATACAACCCATAATCCCGAGTATATTTAAGATATCTCAGTATCCTTGTTATCACTTTCCAATGGTTTTCACTTGATTTCTTGTGAATCTTCTTAGACTACTAACAATAAAAGCGATGTATAGTCTTGTACAGCTCATTAGATACATTAGGTTGCCTATGAACCTTGCATATTCCACTTGTGAACACTTTCATCTTGATTTTTAGTCAAATATGAACAAAAGTATATTGAAGTTATGGCTATACCAGAATCATCCTTGTTAAATTTCTCAAGAATCATGTCCATAAAGTGTGACTGTATTAGTATGAGGTTTTCAGACGACCTTTTAATTTGGATGCCTAGATTTGTATCAGCCAATCCTATATTTGTCATGTCAAATCTTGAATTTAACATGTCTTTGGTAAATTTTACCATTTCATTGTTACTTCCAACAATAATTATCTCATCAACATACAAACATAGAATAACATATTCAGTTTTTGTAGTTTTAACATATACATACTTGTCACACTCATTTATCTTGAAGCCTTTTTTTATCATGACAATATCAAACTCTTCATGTCATTGTTTTTATTATTGTTTAAGTCTATACAGACTTCACCAACCTACAAACTTTTCTTTCTTGACCTGAACTGCATGAACATCAGGTGGTTCCATGTATATTTCTTCGTCAAGGTCCCCATTTATAAAAGTTATTTTAATATTCATTTGATATGCTTCTGGATTTTACAAAGCGACAGTTTTAGTCTTATGGATGTTATTCTTGATACGTGAGAGTATGTATCAAAGTAGTCAATGACTTTCTTTTTTCATTATCCTTTTATTACCAATCTTGCTTTGTACTTATCAATTGTTCATCTACTTTCATTTTTTGTTTAAAAATCCATTTAGAATTTAGTGGTTTAATCCCCATAGAAAATCCACTGATTCCAACGTATGGCTATAGATGATGGAATCTATTTCGCTCTTAAAGGCTTCATTTCATAAAGTGCCCTCAGACGATCGTATAACATCACTATATGTTTGAGGTTTATCCTCCAACATAAAGGTTAGGAAGTTTGGTCCAAAGGATTTTTCCACCTTGCTCGGTTACTCCTTGGCTCTATTTCAGTTTCATCCTCTTGTTGATCATCTATAATATCTTCATCGCTAGTCTCTAAAGTTCATTTCATTGAACTTTGATCAACCTCTTAGATTTATAAGGGAAAATATTTTCAAAGAATGATGAATTATTTGATTCCATTATCGTATTTTTGTGAATCTCAGGATTCTGTGATTTATACTCAAGAAATAGATACGTATTGTTATGTTTGCAGAGTGAATGAAAATGCAATCCATTGTTTTAGGACTTATTTTCATTTGCTTTGGTAATGGGGTCATTATATTGGTAAGACACCCCCATATTTTCAAATTTTATAAGAAGGTTTATGACATTTCCATAATTCGTACATTGTATTTTTTTTCTTTTTGGGGTACCTTATTTATAAAGAAATTAGCTAAAATGACAACTTCCCTCACATGTTTTGTGATAACCCATAACTACCTAACAAGGCATTCATCATCTTTTTCAGAGTTTGTATTTCCACTCGGCTACTCCCTTTGATTGAGGAGAATAAGATGGTGTTACAACGTGAATAATACCATGTTGGGAACATAATTCACCCAATGGTTCAACATATTTACAATCACGATCACTTCTTACCATCTTAATATTTTTATTAAGTTAATTTTTTACTTCCTACTTATACATAGCAAACTTTGTTCTATCATCAATAAAGGTAATAAAATATTTATTCCCTCATCTTATTTAGACAAATTTTAAGTCACAAACATCACTGTTAATCAAATCAAATGGTTCGATATTTCTTTTAATAGTTTGAAAAAACGACCTTGTTAATTTTACCTCAACACATGTTTCACATTTATGATTGTAATTAATATAAAACAAAGGAATGTGTTCTAATTTAATTAATCTTCGTAGAGTATCATAATTAACATGTCCAAGCCTACCATGCTATAAATTAAATGACTCAAGCATATAAACAAAAAAAGAAACATTATTCTTATTCATGCTTTTGGCTTTTACAGAAATAACATTAAGTTTTCGTATATCATTCAATACATATCCTCTACCCACAAACTCTCCCCCTTTAGACAAAATTAGTTTTTCAGAATTCAAACACCATTCTAAAGCCATTAACACTGATGAGTGTTCTATAAACAAGGTTTTCGGTATGTCAGGTACATATGACACATTCTACAACTTGAGTTCTTTTCCAAAGTCATCTTCAAGACTATAGTACCCTTTCGCTTAATTTCGGAAGTCACGACACTTCCCATGTAGAGCTTCTCCCCATAGTTGCAAAGTGTCAATTCTGAAAAAGAGTCCTTGCCACGACAAATATGACGCATAGCTCCAGTATCGAGCCATTATTCTCTTGGATTAGAGTCAACAGGTTGACTTTAGAGATCACAACACATAGATCTATATCTTCCACTCCCTTAGCTATTATTTCCATAACATTAGCCTCGTGGGCTTTGGCTTTCTTTGGATGTTTTCACTTAGAGGATTTGTGCCTCATCTTTTCACAGTTAAAGCACATCCCTTTCCACCTTTAGGTCTCAGTTTTGACCTAGTTTTTGGTTTTTCCCTTCTTGGAGTTCTTGACTTTCATCATGTTTGCCTTAGCCTCTTCATTGTTGAGCTTTTTGACATTAATTATATTATCTTCTTCCAGCATATATAATCAATATGCTTTCAGGAATCAATAATATTATAAGCGGTTATATTGTCTACCTCCCCTTTTCATTCTCCCTCTTTAAATATAAGAGTATCTTCATTCAAGACCTTAGAGACGTTCATCATGGTCAGATAGAAAAACATCTTTTGTGCCATATCTTGAAATTCTCTCCACAGAATTCTATCGGTTTCTCGTTGTGGTTAACTTTCACTATCAATTGACTCGTATTCAGATTTGAATTCCAAATTGAAATCATCATTATAGTCTCCAAGTTGGTAAATGGGTAGAGTATACTACTTTCACGACAATTTCTTTTATACAAATTTGACCACTTTGAGATTTTAGCAAACTTGTTAAGACGGTAGATAAATCCCAAAAAAAAATTGTTCACTATCCCATTTTTCCCACAATTCCGAGTCATCTCGAATTAAGAAAGGTAGAAGAATGAAAAATTTGTCTTAAGATTATTATCTAAAATAACAATCCAAGACAAAATTCGAACCTGAGAAAATAAAAACGAAGAAATTAAATTTCATTAAAAAATAAAATAAAATAAAATAAAAGATAAAATACTCTTTGATTATGATCTTGAGACCAAAAATAGTTGAGGTTTGTTGTAACACCCGAAAATCGAGTTAGTAGTTTTGGGTATTAATGTTGGGCTTAGAGTGCTTGTATAAAGTTAATTTAGTCATTGGGTCAAAAATAAAGAAGATTAGGCTTGTGGGAAAGCCCGTAAGGTATTAAAATGACATTTTTATTTGGGACTAAAAGAGGAAGGACCAATGTGGAAATTAGACCCTAGTTTAAAAATAAGGCTGAAAATCATTAAGTGTTGAAGATGTAAAAGGGGGTAAAAGCTGAAAACACTCTCCTTATTTTCTTCACTCTTTGTCATCTTTTTCATCAATTTTCTTATCTCTTCTTCCTGTCCAAATTTGCTAAAGGTGATAACAAGGTAAGAAAGATAATCTACACCCTTAGAGCTCCATTTCTAACCCAAAATCACGAGGTTTGGCCATGGTGTCCAAATTTTGGGTTTTAGAGAGGTTTTAAATTTTGAACGTGAGAATGTTTCTAGGTTGTTCCTAAGTGTTTAGAAACATGTTTCTAATCACTTAGATCTTTAAAATGAGATTTTAATCCCTTTGTTTGCTTATGGTTAGTGAAAGAGGTAGGAGAGTCCTCAAAGACTAAGAATAATGATAACTTGGTGCTTGGGTGATCTTTAGAGCTTTCTTTCATCAACTAGAGTTAAAGTAACTCATAGATAACTTATATCTACCACATATAGGTCATAAATTCATGTTTTGCTTACTTGTTGTGTTTATGGGTACAAAATTGGTCTTGGTGGGTTTTAATGGTAACATGCCTATTTATTTTTATTGTTGTGTTGAAATTACTCTTTATGATGCTAATAAACCCCATTAGAATTAACAAACATTTGGTAGCCTTAGAGGGGCTAGTGAGGGACTTTAGGAAGTTACTTTCGTGCCTAAGCAGGGTATTTTCGAGCAAGAGTCTCGGTACTCGATGAACAGTATCGAGTCTACTCATTCAATGAGTATCAATACTTCAGAGTGGGCATCGATACTTGAAGGGTAGTATCGATACTGAGAACAATTTACATATTTTAGTAGCCATTTTTTGTATCGATACTCATGAGAGTATTGATATCAAGGGTAGAATATCGATAGTCCCCGTTGGGGTATTGACACTAGGAATTATTTAAAACATCAAAATGATTTTGATATCGTACTCGAGTTAGTATCGATATCACAAGGCCAATATCAATACTGAAAGGCCCAATATTGATACTATCATCCTGATTTGGGCAGAAAGGTTCATTAAGTTTGTAAGCTTGAAAAGAGGTTATGAGGGCATCGAGATTTCTTTAATAAGACTACAAGTGAGAATATTATTCAAAACTACTGAGAACAACAACATTAATTTATGTGGCATAAAACTAGACTTTGTTTGACACTCGGGAAACAACGAGGACACACGGGTCACTTGAGCTTATGTATGTGCTATTCGAATATGTGAGTAGAGATATCCAGATTTTCTCCTCCAGTTCTAAGGCACTTTTGTACCAAAGGTAAGGCATATTAATATTAGTGCTAAGGTATTTCCATAATTAAATAGTAAGCCCATATTATGTTTTCATATGATGTATCGTTACATAATATTATGCTATAGGTTTGATTAATACATTTCGTTGCAACATTACTTAACTTGCTAAGCATGCATAGTTAATGAATGCATGTAGCATAGTGGAGTCTTTTATGTGGCAATGAACTCGTAGCTCAGCGTTTGGAATTGTTTCCGTTCGTATGTTAGTAGGTGTCGGTTTCGGGAGCTTATTGTCAGCCAGTCAGATTTCCAAATATCAACGTTGTAGAGTATGTATTGATTATCTTAGTGAGCATTATTTCATAGAAACTTTTGTATTTGAGTCATAACTCTTGGATTATATTATTTTGAGATTTATTTTGGGAACTCCTTGATGTAGTAAACTTAACTATTTATATCTTATTTTGTTCTATATGAAGAATTATGATTTGGAAATTAAAATGTTTTTAAGACAAAATTTTGGGTTAGTCACTTTGGTGATCCCATGTAATACTCAAACCCATCGGGTTTCATTTAAATTGGATTGTAACACCCCAAAATACGGGCTAGTAGTTTTGGGTTACCCGAGATGTAAGTGGACCCTGTGAATTTTATAATTTAAGTTGTTGGGCTTAATTAGGTTGAGATTGTGCAAAATTTGCCATACAAGGGAGACATTTTTAACTTATAAAATATTGAGAGTGACCAAAGTGTAATTAGCCCATTTTAAAAGATGAGAGATTTTATATCTCATCTTATTTTTTTCATCATTTATTTATTTTTTCCCCTTATTTCATCCTTCTTCCGCTCCAGATTTAATAGCTAAAAGGTAAGTTTTTAGCCTTTCTCATACTTCAAATTCATCCATATTCCTTCCATCAACATTGTATTCAGGATTTAAGCCTTGGGTTACTTATTTTACAAGAGAAAATGGGTTTATAGTGTTCAAATGCAAATAGAGAAGAAAATGACAAGAGTAGTTGAAAAAAGGAACTTAATTTCAAATTCCTAAGATATTGTAGTGTATTTCAAATCCTTTGTTGTGTTATTAAACTCCTAATCATGATACTTGTTAGGGGATTTGGGTTTTGAGCATATTTGAGGGTTTTGTTTGATTTATGTCTATATGACATTTTTGTGGTAAAAATAGAGTTCTTAAAGTGCTAAACTTCCTAAAACATTATCACATGATCTGGAACCAAACTATGGCCATTAGAGTGATTTTTAGTGTTTTTCTAAGCTTAAATAAACTATTTTGGTGTTTAAGTATTAATACTAGGATGAATAGTATTAATATTGGTTGAATTAGGGCAAAAATTAAGGTTTCCTGTAAGGAGTATCGATATTTCCATGGAAAGTATTGATACTACCCTATAATATTGATACTCAGGGTGACAGTATCGATATTGGGCCAATTTTTTTGAAACATAATGCATTTTTGGTACCGGTAATCATATGGGTATCGATACTTGACCCTATTGTATCGATATTACAATTTGAGTATCGATTCTACTCAATTTGAATGACTAGATTTGACTCGATTAAGGCTCGTAAGAGCTAAAGAGGAGTGAGTTACAATCGATGTAACCATACTAAGCATAAAACATCGAAGTATCTTTATTAGAGCATGTATTTGAATTGTTAAGTACGAGGATCGTTCTAGAGCATGTACCTAAAAGCGGTACGATGAGTAAGATAGATTTAATAATGACAGAAAGCTTGGTGCTTCGAGAACTCAGTGAACAAATAATGTATAAGTCATTCCACCAGTTCAAGGGGTTTTAGAAAAAGTACGATAAGAGCGCTGGGAGTAATGCTACCCAACAATGAACCCAAGTCAGATACCTAGCTAACTAGTGATACAACCAGTGAACAACAAGCACAATAATTGTCATAAACTCATGAAACGCTTAGAGATCTATCTGGAGACAGAGATGACTAAAATAACCTTAAAGTGCTAATGACCAGAATAGAGTTGTTAAATAAATTATCAACAATAACAGACTAATAAACCTTTTCATCATGTCCTAGGTGAAAGTACGAGCAGAATAGTATCAGGTGAAGGGGGATGACCTCACCTGACTTTAATAAGCTCGAGAGCGAGTAGTCGACCTACTTCGATTACCTTAGTATGGCATCAATTAATGGGTGTTTAGATGTTAGATTTAGGGAAAATACTTATAATGATGTTAATTTTATAATAACCATCAGAGTCATTTAAGGTAAGATTCAATAAGACTTATCCCTTTGTTTACCGCTCGGGAAATGATGAGGACACACGTGTTACTTTAGTAGTAGGATGATCATCTTTGTGTGTATAGAATATTCGAATATTTCCAAGTCAGTGAGAGAGAACTTTGGTGGCTAGTTGAACATTGTACTGATGGTATGTGACCCAAACATGTTCTGAGTACTCTAGAGGAATAGACTAGCTTGGCATAATACCAACGCTATGTGACTTGGACCTAGCTTAAGATACCAGTGAGGTGTTGATAATTTGTGATCCGTACCTCATCTAAGGTACTCCTAAGATATTGATTTTGTGTGACCCAGATCTTACCTAAGTTACCTTTAGTAAGAAAATAGAGGTGTGAGTCTCCTGATGCTATGTGACCCCCCGAGCTACACCATGATGCTTATTTGTTGTTTGTGTGATGGTACAAGACGTCTTTGTGATACCGATTACTACAATTGTGTGTTGCAGGGTGATGCATTATAGGATAATAATGAGGTTAGACACCTAGTATATGTTTACTTATTGTGAGGCCCTTAGCGGAGACTAAGGGAAGCATGAGAATTACACTAAAGCGGAAGAATTATTGAGCCTTAAGTAGGTAGCATTTGATTAGGATCAGGGTTGTACCTATTGCTTATTGTCATATCTTTGAGAATTCTTATTTTTATGAGATTCATATGCTGCTGTAGATTACCTATTATACTGTTGAGCTATGTAAGCTCAACATTTGGATGTTTTTCGTTAGCAGATTAGTAGTTTGAGAAATTCATGAAGAGTTGTCACAGTAGGACTTCTAGCATCTCATTCAGAGTACTGTATTGTAGCTTTAGTGGGTATTTGTATTCATATGACCTTACTTATGAATTTGAGTTATAAACCTCAAGTTGTATTATTTTATTTTAAATTATGCATCATGGATCTACATTTTATGAAATGTTTTTGTAATATTTATTTATGTTTCACTTATGATATCATTCAGTATGTTTGAAAAGAAAATGAGCAGGTTTTGAAAATTAGGGGTTACCTCGGTAGCCTAATATGGTACTTTATTCCCAATCAAGTTTAGGTTTTTATATTTAGTGGTGTCAAAGTGTTAGGTTGAGTCGGTCCTAGGACCCACTGGTTAACTATAATAAGGTGTTAGTGAATACATGACCCTAGGTACTGAAAATACAAGTATAAGTCTGGAATCCTGGTGGTGCCTCTCATTTTTTATTATTGTTATAGAATTTTGCATTGGTTGATGGTTTCAAGCGTAGTCTTGATGATAGGATAAGGAGCTATGTCTCTCATCTAGAGAACATTAGAGAGAAGATCTTACCTAGGGAAGAGGACCATGGGGCCCCATTAGGCACAAAAGTCACAAATATGACCTTTTTCTAAGGTTTGACTTCCACTCTCAGGGAAATAGTGGACCTTATTCCTATAGTGTATATTATGCAGCAAGCCACCCATATTATGTTAGTGTCAATAGAGTCTAATAGAGAGACTGATGAGGGATGAGACAGTTGACTATTATAGCTCAAGTGATGATGATATGATTTAATTGAGGTAGATCAGTGGTTGAAAAAAACCATGAAAACTTTGAGGCAGCTTTACCTTACCCTAGAGGGTATGTTAGAGTGTGTCACCACTTTGATCAAGGGTTATGCTATCAATTGGTGTGAGGTTTTAGATCTAAAGCTAGAGGTGCCTACATGGGATCAGTTCCTAAATGAGTTTAGAGGCAAGTATATCGGTGAGGCACATACATATGGTTTGAGGATGTAGTTCTCTCAACTAGTTCAGGGAGACTGCTCAGTGTACAAGTACATGAGAGATTTTTTACAGTTGAGCCATTATGCTCCGAAGTTAGATGCGACTGAGTCATTGAGGTGTAAGAGGTTCCTTGACGGACTTCATATTAATATCCATGAGCAGTTAAAGATAGACCTTCCTAGGGTGTTTTCAAAGTTGACACGGTAGACCAAGGTTGTAGAGAGGCTGTAGGGTATGAGAGAGAGTCTGTTGGGTGAGTGTAGTGCCCCAAGTATGAGGATTTGTGTATCAGCAAATCTGTCTCAATCAGAAAATAGATGACCAAATATCTGCGTGGGCAGAGGAGTAACGTCAACTTTGTCACTCTAGCCGAGTCAGAGTGTAGATGTAGGGTCTCATAGGAGGCCTCTAGTTTCATCATCTGTGATGAGCTCTGAAGGCTCTGATAGAGTTTTGAGGTATCCAGACTGCAAGCATTATGGTAAAAAAATCATCAAGGAAGGTGCTTCAAACTTTCTAGGAAGTACTACAAGTGTGGATCCTTGGCACATATGGTGAGCGATTGTCCTAGTTGGATAGTTATATTTTAACTCGATCGAGGGAGTCTGTCATAGTAGCTCAACATGACAGAGAGATTACCCGGGGAGGTGTTAGTTCTATGCACGAATAAGAGAGCAGAAAAACATACCAACCTACCCCCGATACGACGATGTATGATCCCTCTTGTCAGATTTTAGAGAGGCAGGGTCAGTACGTTGATGATGTAGATGAGATGCCAAGTATGTTTTGAAATGTTTCAGTTTTTCATGTTGCTTCAGTAGGCATGAGTACATGCATTCCTCGTGGTGTACAGTGAGCTAAGTAAGAAAAGTATTCGTGCATAGAATCTTAGCATGAGGATCCAAGTGCCAAGTTGGTCAACCTTAGTGGATTGGGCAAAGTTCACCTTAGATATCCTTTGAGGGTTTAGGGTCAAACTTGTTAGTTGACCTAAAAGATGATGTTAGCATAAGTTTTGTATTGATCTCAAGATTTTGGGTTTAGAGATTTAATAATCCCAAGTTCAGTTTTGGAGATAAGGATCTCCATGAGAGTGTTAAAATACCTAAGTCGCCCTAACTAGTATGTCGTTCACCTTGTTGCCAGAAACATCATGATATATCTCAGTTAGTGCCAAGGCACTTTAGTTACTAATTAGGCGTATATACCCCAAGTACTCTCGAGGAGTAAGTTAGCAGGGTGTATATTTCGATACACCAGTTCCAGAATTCTACCCTAAGTACTAGAGGGACTATAGGTCAGGTAGTGTGTTGTGAGCCTTGAGGTGTAGAGATCCCTCAGATTTCATCAGTATGTATTTATGCATGAACAGTAAGTGAACCAGTTAAGTTAGCCAAGCCTCGTCAGTGATGTCCTTGTGTTAGTATATAAGCACGGGTTATATACAACTCATAGCAACATGCAATATTTCATAGTACCATGGATTTTAGTACTTCAGACTAAAAGAGATCGAGTGTGTTAAGTATCCTTCCACTAGTATTAGTCGTTATCAGATAGCTCAATAGTGGTAAACTACTGTGAGTGTAAAAATTAGAGTCTCAAAACCATTAAGTCAGAGTGTGATTACTAGATACCTCCATTCTGTAAGGCGTACTCTCCTGTAAAGTCAAATGTTACTAGTTTCACTAGGCAAGTGGTCGTTTTCTAGTTGTGAGTACATTTGATACACAAGCATGTATGTGGCATCTATGTAAGTTTAAAAAAATTATAAATATCCTAGCAGTACAGATAAACATTAAATCCGGTTTTCACAACAGAAGTATAAAAACTGAGGTTAGTCGAGAATTACCATAATATATTAGATAATCGACATCGAGGCCATGTATGGCAAGTGTAATACCCCAAATATCATGTTAGTGACTATATTAAAAGGATTTAAAATTTTAGAGGATTAAATTGAGTAAATGGTAAAGTATAAGAAAATGATTTAGAAATTGTGTTTAAGACCAATTAGTAAGAATGGAAGAATGAAAGGGCATTTTGGTCCTTTAGAGGGAAAAATAATTAAAAGTTATTTTATTAGGGATATTAAGAGGAAAAAATGGAGAAAAGCTAGGTCTTCTTCTTCTTCTTCTATCTTCTCGTCTCGTGCTCTCCTCCATAGCCAAAGATGAGTTTTCTTCACATTGGTTTTTCTTTTAGTTTATGGAATAGTTTTGGAACCTTAAGTGATATAGAGGTTTAAGAAAAGTTCATGGATGATTAAAACTAAGTGATTAGTGAATTATTTGAGAGTGAATAAAATGGGTTTTTGAGTGATAAGATGAAATATGAGGTTTTACTGAAGTTTAAAGGTATATTTATCTTGCCAAAGAGATAAATAAGAGATTAGAAGACTTGGAAGTGATTAAAAACATGTTTGAGATTTGGGTATGATTTTAGTTTGAAAGGGTTCTTTGGAGTTATTGGATGTTATAGAGAGATTTATGAATGTAAAATAGTTGGTTTGAATAATGGTGAGTTTAATGGTATTATTGGAGGTAAAAATAAGAGATTTAATTGAAATTAGGCAAAAATCGAGCTAAAAAAATGGAAAATCTAGGTAAGGGTATCGGTACTGGGAGAACTGTACCGATACTATAGGTTTAAATTTGAAGAATTACGATGAACAATATCGATACTGATGTAATTAGTATCGATACTGATGTAGGTATCGATACTAGGAAAAAGGTATTGATACATGGATTCCAGAATGCAAAAATGGTATCGATACTGAAAGAGAGTACTGGTACCATAGTATAGAAGTATTGATACCATGGTAGGAGTACCGATACTATTGAGACTAGAATTGTAAGATAGGATGAAATTGTAATATAAATTGAAAATAATAGTACTTTTAAGTATTATTAAAGTATAAATGTTAGGGAATATATTAACATTGGTATGGTATGTGTCTTTAATGGATGCCTGTATAGATCATAACCAAGTTCCTGAGTCTAGCAAGAAAAAGGGCAAAGATAAAGTTGTCGAATAGTCGGACATCACTACAACTTATTAGCGAGGCTTACCAGGTGAGTGCATTTATTGTAATTATATGGGATGAGGAAGACTCGCAATGAGTAAACCTCTAATGTTTTGATTTAATATATGTTTTAGAGTATTTGATCTATTTTATAATGTGCATGGAAATGATATTATGAATAAGTTTAGAGTATGAACTGCTCTATAATGCAAGTTAAATGCATATAGGTGCATTTTTCGCAGAAAGGTGCCACTAATGCAAGTTAAATGCATAAAGGTGCTTTTTTGGCAGAAAGGTGCACTAATGCAAGTTAAATGCATAAAGGTGCATATTTGGAAGAAAGGTGTCACTAATGCAAGTTAAATGCATAAAGGTGCATTTTTGGCAGAAAGATGCCAATGATGCAAGTTAAATGCATAAAGTTCATTTTTGGCATAAAGGTGCCACTAATGCAAGTTAAATGCATAATTGTGCATTTTTTGCATAAAGGTGCCACTAATGCGAGTTAAATGCATAACAGTGTATTTTAGCATAAAGGTGCCACTAATTACATTTAAATGTATAATGGTACATTTTGGCATAAAAGGTGCCACTTATGGTGTAACTAAAACGGTTTTAAATGATTCTCATGACGTATACGAATTATCTCAGATTTTAATAGTCATTATATGCTTATGTATGAATTGTAGTTTAATTACAATATTATGCCTCTCTAAGTAAATAATTAATGTGTGTTGATTTCACGCGTAGGTAAAAGCAAAGACTTAGCACAGTAAGGAGTGTAGCAAAGAACATCAATCCAAGATTGACTAATATGTCACTACAGGACAATCAGGTTTTCTTTTGATAATTAGATGGCATGTATATGAATCTAAGAAAGATGCTCTGTAATATATTTAAGTTATAACTTTTTAATAGTTACAACTAATGTTTTACCTTATATAAAAAATGTTTTTAAAAGTCATGTGACACTTGTGACTTGTGTACGGGAACGTATATGGGAAATGGGTGTTATATTTATTGGTACCAGATCTACAGGTTTAGTCGATTCTTGGCCAAAACTGGTTTTATTTGAAATTAGAAAAAGGGATTACATGTCATTAAGATTGTCAAGGTTACTGATATGGTGTCATTAGAGTGTGATTGATGACACTCATTTCTAACTGTAGTGTTATTATTATGTATGTCCTAATAGATGTCAGAATATTCGAACTCACGAAGAGCGGGGAACAAGAAATTAGAGAAGGAACTGGTAGTAAAAGGTACGGGGCTAATAGTGAATAGCCGATTCCATCTAAAAATACTAGTGCGCTTGCATATCAGGGGATGTCGGTGCCTGAGTTTGGAGCTTTTATGCAAGCTCTCGATGACATATTGACCCAATTTCAACCTCCTACACCCCTTACTCCTACAGCACCGAGGATGTTAATCCCAAAAGAGCTGAAGAGTTTGAGTCCAGAGATCCAAGAAGAAGATGATGAGGGTCCTATGGAGGTTGACTTATGGCTAAATGATGTTATGGTAATGCTTGAAAGTCTTCACTACTCAGATTCAGAAAAAATGGGTGGAGCTGTATCTTTACTTAGAGGATCAACTCGAGTATGGTGGTCAAATACTACAATGTATGCACCATCGGAATAAGTGACCTGACAGTTCTTCCTGGAAGAATTCAAGAACAAGTATGTGGGTGAGCTGTTTAGACGAGCAATGCTGCTAAAGTTCTTTAATTTGAAATAAGGTGATTGAGTCGTACATGAGTTCGAGGCTGAGTACAATAAGTTGAGTTGTTTTTCTACTGAAGTAGTTCCCGATGACAAAGCTTAATGTGATTGGTACATAGAAGGTTTGAGGACAAAGTTGAAAGAGATGATGTTGGCTTTGAATTTGCCTTTCTTGCAAGAAGTCATAAACTGATCAAGACCATTGAAAAAGCTCAAGAGGAGACCCTAGCAGCGGAGTATAGTATGCATAAGAGGAAAAGGGTTGAAACGCCTTCAACTCCCTATCATACTAAGAGAGGCAAGGGCTCAAGTTCCAGATATACTGATAGAAATGGTTCTACTGCAGCTTCACAGAAAACTAAATAATCCCAGTCTTATACTGCTAGCTCAGGTTGAGCAATTGGAGAAAGAACTCCATGTCATACATGTCGTAAATTGAACCGTGGAGTATGCAGACTTCTCAGTGGAGCTTGTTTCCAATGTGGCGAGACTGGTTACTTTGCTTGAAATTGTCCTTAGAAATCTGGGGACAATTCGGTGCAATCTGAAAGATCTGTGGCAGCCTCTAATAGAAGTAGAGGAAGCGGTAGATCCCAGGGAAAATCTGAATCAATATAGCGACAAGAGGCTCGGGGAGTCGTCAGAATGTACAACATTAAGACCAATGAGGATCGAGATGACCCAGAGATCATAACAGGTACATTCCATTTTTTTTTGTGAGCCTGTATTTGTTTTAGTTGAACCTGGTTCTACACACTCATACATTAGTACAAATTTGGTTAGATCTAGAGGAATTCCTTTAGAACCAATTGTTAATGATATGAAAGCGGTAAACCATATGGGTCACAGTCCGAGAATAACTTAGGTATGTAGAAAATGCCGGATAAAGATTCAAGGGGTGGTATTTCTGGTAAACTTGAAGGAGTTGCCTTTCGATGAGTTTGAAATCATTTTGGGCATGGATTGGTTGTCTCCACATCATGGATGGGTAGATTGTTGCTAGAAGTAATTATTTCTAAAAGATGGGGAAGGCTCAGAAATCGTAGTGATAAATGAAAAAGCGAAATCGCCATACAATATGATATCAGCCATGACTTCAAGGAAAATGATGTCAAAAGAGTGTATAGATTTCCTAGCTAATGTGATAGACACTCGAGTATCAGAATTGATAGTAGATGATATTCCCACGGTTAGGGAGTTTTTGGATGTTTTTCTCAATGAGTTATCGGGATTACTTCCAGATCGCGAGGTGGAATTCAAGATTGAGGTTTACCTGGGTACCGAACCTATTTCTATGTCTCCATATCGAATGACCTCAACGGAGTTAAGAGAATTAAAAGTCCAATTGCAAGAGCTACTTGATAAGGGATTTGTGAGACCCCATGTTTATCCTTGAGGATCACCTGTGTTGTTTGTGAAAAAGAATGATGGTTCTATAAGATTATGCATCGACTACCATCAGTTAAATAAAGTAATGATAAAGAATAAGTATCCTCTTCCGAGTATTGATGATTTGTTTGATCAATTGAAAAAAATATAGTGTTCTCTAAGATAAACCTGAGGTCGGGGTACCACCAATTAAAGATAAAAGAGGATGATATTTCAAATACAACTTTTTGGACTCCGTATGGAAACTACGAATTTATGGTGATGCCATTTGGATTGACTAATGCTCATGCAATATTTATGAACTTGATGAACCGAGTATTCCAACCTTACTTGGATCAATTTGTGGTGGTATTCATAGATGATATTTTGGTGTATTCCAAGTCAAGAGAGGAACATGATTCTCATCTTCGAGTGAATCTTCAGACAATTCAAGAAAAGAAGTTGTATGCCAAATTCTCCAAGTGTTAATTTTTGTTAGCTGAGATTGTTTTCCTTGGTCATATAGTCCCCGTAGAATGCATAAGAGTAGATCCTAAAAAGATTCAAGCTATAGTCGATTGGCAACCCCCAAAAAAATGTTTCTAAAGTTCAGAGTTTCTTGGGGCTTGCTAGTTATTATAGATGGATCGTGAAGAACTTCTCAATGTTAGCTTTGCCGCTAACTAAGCTGATATTGAAATATGTGCCTTTTGTTCAGATGGAGAAATGCCAAGAAAGTTTTGAAATGTTAAAGTGAATAGTAATAGAGGCCCCAGTGCTCGTACAACCTGAGTCGGGTAAAGACTATGTAGTCTTTAGTGATGCATCTCATAATGGCTTGGGATGTTTGCTCCCGCAAGATGGAAAAGTCATGGCATATGCTTCAAGATAGTTGAAAACTCAGGAGAGAAATTACCCGACACACGACTTAGAATTGGCAGCGGTCCTGTTTGCCTTGTGTAACACCTATCTCCAGTATACCATTATGTATACGAGATACAGATGTCACATCACTTTTAAACCAGTTTCTCATTTGAAAATCCGTACAATTTTGCTTCATTTTATAAACAATTATAATTTACTTATAATGAAAACATGCATTAAACTTACATATACAATAAAAACAGATGTTTCACATTTCACCGTTACACATTAGTTTAATTCAAAAGATTTTCAGAGCGTTTTTACTAAACCTATTAGATGCCAACTAAAGTATATCAAAAGCAGAAAAGTATATTATACTGTTACTGATGAGGCGACTCTGACTTGATGTCGGATGATCTCCTTACTCAGCTGGCATTCCACCTACGCGTGAAATAAATACAAGTTAAGTAATACTTAGTGAGGCATAATTAATTACAAGTAAAGTTCTAAACACAAGTTATTGTATTATACTTTACATTTCAAGGGATCATTCATTTCAATAAGTATTCTATAATTTGCATCACTAGTGCTAATATCATTATTTATCATCCATTACTAAAATCTATGTGGTTTGCATACCCATTACTAACATAAAAATCCTCTTCTTTATTAGAAATTTCTTAGGTTTATACACATATATTTGTCATAGGGAAATTCATAGACTTAGTATGAATTTCTTATCATTTTAGAAAACGAAGTGCCCTATACGAAAATTCATACACTTAGTATGAATTTCTTAACATTTTAGTACATAAAGTGCCCTATAAGGAAATTCATACACTTAGAATGAATTTCTTATCATTTTAGCACATGAAGTGCCCTATGGAAATTTATACACTTAGTATGAAATTCTTATCATTTTAGCACACCAAGTACCCTATAGAAATTCATACACTTCGTATGAATTTCTTATCATTTTAGCACACGAAGTGCCCTATACGAAAATTCATACACTTAGTATGAATTTCTTATCATTTAAGCACACTTAGTGCCATATAGTAATCACCATACACTCATCAATATATCATACCACTATGGATATTATAGAATATACATACATAATTAAATGCACTTACTTGACTCGTCTTGTGTAGATATCCAAAATGGGAAGATGATTACTCCGGAACTTGACCCTTTCCTTTTACCTTACTCTACTCGGGAGCTTGATTTTGATTTATCCCATATTCATTAAATACATGTATAATATCAATTGTTAGTGTATTTCATAAAAATTATAACTTAAACATTAATAAAAAGTACTTATTATTAATCTTTCTACAACAATATAAGCATAACTTAAAATTTCTGGTTCTTCAGTATCGATACTCCTACCATGGTATCGATACTACCCTACTATGGTATCGATACCCTTTCGGTATCGATACCAAAATTAGTTTCGATGTGGCCTGGTATCGATACACTTACCATGGTATCGATACTACTATACTATGGTACCAATACCCCCTTCTGGTATCGATACCAAAATTAGGTTCGATGTTAACTGGTATCGATACCCTTACCATGGTATGGATACTACCTCGTCAGTACCGATACTGATTCAATCAGTATCAATACTTCTCATATAATTCAACCCAATTTTTACCTATAGTATCGGTACTGTTCTATCAGTACCGATACCCATGCCCAGATTTTCCAGTTTTCAACCCGAGTCATACCCAAATTTGGCCAATTTCCTCCACATTTACCCCTAACAATACTATTTAACTCTTCTCTACTTAACCATACTAATTTTCCTTCGTTTAGATTCTTAAAACATCTAGTATCCCTCAATAGCATTTAATTCTAAGAATCATACCACAATTTCTGACTTATTTATACACTCATCCAATGCTTCTAATCTTTCATTTACCGTATTGACGAGTCAATTCTACCAATAAACATTAATAAACCCTCATATATTAACATCTCATTATAAAACCCATTTTCTAAAATCTCCTTTATTTCCCTTATCTCATTATTTTAATTTTATCTAAACCTTCTTTAAGCTTCCATCATATACAAAGATTCAATAACCAATAAAAATTGAAGGAATGAACCATTAAATTGAAAACTTACCATTGAGCTAGGGAGAAGCTTTTCTACGGGGGAAAGAAGAAGAAGAGAAAGAAGCCTTTTTGGTGTAACCTAATTCCCTTTTCCCCTTTTCTTTAATACCAAACTAAAATACATTTTAAATTCTTTTTCATTTAAAGGACCAAAATACCCTCTTAATACGTCATTAACACAATTTAGTCTAAGCCATTAATCCTAATCCTTCTCATCTTTCATTATTTAATAGAATAAATCCTCATATTTTTTGAATTATTTCAATATAGTCCCTAAATTGGTATTTGGGGCATTACAGTTCTCCCCCGTAATAAAATTCTTCATCGAATTTTAAAGAAGTACCTGGAGCAAAGAGATGTGGGAACTGTTTTTTCATATCCTCATCTCTCTCCCAGGTAGCCTCTTCCACCTTATGATTCTGCCAATGCACTTTGACCAACAGAATCCTTTCGCTACGCAATTCCATGGTTTCCTTAGCCAAAATCCGTACTGGTTTTTCTTCATAAGTCAAGTATGGTCAGATTTCTATCTCTTCAGGAGTGATAACATGCGAGGGATCTAATATGTTCCTCCTAAGCATCGATACATGGAAAACATTATGGATTTTTTCCATGTCCGGAGGTAAAGCTAATTAATAAGCCAGAGGTCCAACCTTTTTCAATATCTCGTACGGTCTAATAAATCTTGGACTCAGTTTTCCTTTTCGCCCAAAATGTATTACCCTCTTCCAAGGTGATACTTTCAAAAATACTTTGTCTCCCACTTGATATTCTATTTCTTTCCTTTTCAAATTTGCATAGGACTTCTGGCGATCCGAGGCTATCTTTAAATTGGTCTGGATATTTTTTATTTTATCCTCCATATATTTCATCAAATCCGGCTCGACCAGATCTCAATCTTTCAGTTCAAATCAATTTAATGGTGTTCTGTATTTTCTCCTATACAGAGCTTCATACGGGGTCATATTAATACTCAATTGATAACTATTATTATACACGAATTCCGCTAATGGTAAGTACTTATCCCATGATCCCTTAAATTCAATCATACATGCCCTCAATATATCTTCCAATATCTGAGTAGTTCGTTCTGATTGCACAGCTGTTTACAGATGAAAAGTTGTATTGAAGTTCAATTGAGTACCCAATGACTCATGTAAAGACCTCTAGAATCTTGAAGTAAACCTTGGGTCTCGATTGGACACTATCGATATCAGTACTCCATTCAGTCTCACTATTTCTTTTATATACAACTCCGTAAACTTATTCATCGAGTAGTCTATTCGAATCGGGATAAAATGACCTGTCTTAGTCAATCTGTACACTATAACCCATATCGAGTCCTTTTTACCTGGTGACAACGGTAGCTCCGAAACAAAATCCATTATTACTCGTTCCCACTTCCACTCAGGAATAGATATAGGCTGTAGTAACCCGGATGGCACCTGATGTTCAGTTATCACTTGCTGACATGTTAAACATTTAGTAACAAATTCTGTTACTGCTCTTTTCATGGCAGACCACCAATAACGACTCTTTAAGTCTTTATACATCTTATTTCCGCTTGGGTGCATAGTCAAAGGGTTATAATGGGCTTCGCAAAGAATATCTCTCCTCAAATCATCATCATCGAGAATGCAAAGTCTTCCCCGATAATATAAGCATCCATCATCCCTAATTCTAAAATCTTTGGTCTCTTCCTTTTCAATATGCCCCAATCTCATCAAACATTTCTTATCTCTCCCTTGCATCTTTTTTATACGATCCAACATTATCATTTTAACTTTAATTTGGCAATCAAAACACCTTCTTCTTTCAAAGACATAGTGCATCTAAAGCCCTTAAAGCTGCAAAAGTCTTTCGACTGAGTGCATCTGCCACCACATTGGCCTTTCCCGGGTAATAGTCGATAATCAAATCATAATCTTCCAAGAGCTCAATCCATCTTCTTTGCCTTAAGTTCATCTTTATTTGAGTTAACAGATACATTAGACTTTTATGATTTGTGTAAACATGACAATGCTCACCATACAAATAATGGCGCCAGATTTTTAAAGTGAATACCACTGCATCCAATTCTAAATCATGCGTCAGGTAATTTCGGTCGTGATTCTTTAATTGTCTGGAGGCATAAGCCACAACCTTCCCTTCATGCATCAGTACACAACCTAACCCATTATGTGATGCATCACTATAAACGACATATTCTTTACCCGACTCAGGTTGCACGAGCACTGGCGCCTCAGTTACAATTTTCTTTAGTATCTCAAAACTTTCTTGGCACTTTTCTGTCCAAACAAAAGGCACATCCTCACAACAGTTTAGTTAGCGGCAGAGCTAACATTGAAAAGTTGTTCACAAATCGCCTATAATAACTAGCAAGTCCCAAGAAACTTCGAACTTCTCTCTGATATTCTTTGGGGATTGCCAATCTACTATGGCTTGAATCTTCTTAGGATTCACTCTAATGCCTTCTACCAACACTATATGACCAAGAAAAGAAATATTTGATAACCAAAATTTGTATTTGGACAATTTAGCATATAAATTCTTATCACGAAGTATCTGAAATACCACTTGAAGATGAGCATCATGATCCTCCCTTGAGTTTGAATAAACCAGGATATCATCTATAAACACTACCACAAATTGATCCAAATACGGTTGAAATAATTTGTTCATTAAATCCATAAATAATGCAGGAGCATTTGTCAAACCAAACGGCATTACCACAAATTCATAATGTCCGTACCGAGTTCAAAAAGTCATCTTGGAGATATCTTCTCTTTCGATCTTTAACTAATGGTACCCCGACCTCATATCTATATTAGAGAACACTTCTATGCCTTTCAATTGATCAAACAAATAATCAATCCTCAGAAGAGGATACTTGTTCTTTATTGTTACCTTATTCAGTTGACGATAGACAATACATAACCGCATAGACCTGTCATTCTTTTTTCACAAATAACTCAGGCACTCCCCGCGGAGAAACACTGGGTCGGAAAAATAATTTATCGATTAGTTATTGCAATTGAGCCTTTAATTCCCTTAACTCCATTGTAGCCATCCGATACGGAGCCATAGAAACAGGTTCGGTACCCGGATAAACCTCTATTCTAAATTCAACTTCACGCTCTGGAGGTAACCCCCGATAACTCTTCAAGAAAAACTTCTAGAAACTCTCTAATTGTGGGGATATCATGTAATCACACTCCCGACAAACGAGTGTCTAACACATTAGTAAGAAAAGCAACACATCCTTTTAACATCTTTTTCTTTGTGGTTATAACTGATATCACATTTGACATGGATTTCAATCTCATCAAAGGGAAACTCCATCAAATTTGACAAGAATACTACCCCTTGAATCTTAATTGGGAATTTTCTACACACCCTAGTTACCCTTGCACTTTGACCCATAGGATTTATCGCTATCATTTCACTAGCAATTGGTTCTAAAGGAATTCCTCTAGTTCTAATCAACTTGGTACTAATATATGAATGTGTAGAACCAAGGTCAACTAGAACAAAAACAGGCTCATTAAAAAGGTGAAATGTACATGTTATGATCTCCGGATCATCCCGATCATAATTAGTCTTTATATTATATACTCGGACCACTCTCTGAGTCTCTTATCTTTGGCTAGTCTCAGATTGATCGCCTGATCTTCCTCTCCCTCTGCTTCTATTAGGTGATACTATTGATCTCTCATATTGTACTGATTTATCCACATATTTCTTTGAGCAATTCCGAGCAAAGTGACCATATTCACCACAATTGAAACAAACACCAGAAAATAACCTACATGCTCCCCCGTGTAACTTGCCGCACGTCTGACATAGAGGTTTCTCTCTATGAGCTCTACCTAAGCTAGTAGCATAGGAATGGGACTGCTTAGTTTTATGCAAAATTGCAGAATGATCAATTCTATTTGTGAATTGAGAACCTGAGCCCTTGCCCCTTTTTGCATACTATGTTGATGAAGATGTTTCAATTCTTTTTCCCATCTGAATACTCTGTTCTACTATAACGTCTCCTCTTGACCTCTTTCAATAGCCTTAGCTCTGTTTATAACCTCTTGTAGACTGGACAAGTTTAAGGCCAACATCATTTCTTTCAACTTAGGCCTCAAACCCTCAATAAACCAATCCCAACTAGCTTTTTCATTAGGAACTACCTCGGTAGCTTATCGGCTAAATTTATTGTATTCAGCCTCATACTTGTGCATTACTGATCACCTTGTTTCAAGTTGAGAAACTTCAACAACATCGATCTCATAAACTGCTCCCCGATATACTTGTTCTTGAACTCCTTTTGAAAGAACTGCCAGTTCACTTGCTCGGGCAACGCATACATCTTCGTGTTTTTCCACAATACCCGAGTCGATCCTCTGAGTAATAATACAAATCCGCCCAGTTTTTCATGATCAGAGCACTGTAAACTTTCCAACATTGCCTTTACATCGTTCAACCATAAGTATGTGTCCATCAGACCTTCACTTTCTTCTCCCCTAAACTCAGGAGCTCCCAAACTTCTTAACTCCTTTGGGATTAACATTCGCGGTATTGGAGGAGTAGGGGAGGCGAATGAGGTCGAAACCTTGTCAAAATAGCATCAAGAGCTTGCATAAAAGCCCTGAACTCCGAAACAGGTTTACCCTGAAGGGCTGGTGCACTGTCATTGTTAGACGGAATTGGATGTTCGTTTTTCTCTTCGTAGCTTTCACTACCCAATTTATCTATACTCTCTCGACCAGTCGCTCTTCTTGAATTCGTAGAATCTGACATCTATCATAACATTTATAAAATAGTTATTATGTTAGTAAGGAGAGACATCTTTCATATTCATTTTATACCCTATCAGTAACCTTGACATCTTAGTGGCATGAAAACTCTTTTTACATTAAAAATTACACTTGATTCGGCTGAGAATCAGCTAAACCTATAGCTCTGATACCAATAAATATAACACCCATCTCCTGTATACCGTTATGTATACGAGATACATATGTCACATCACTTTTAAACCAGTTTCCCATTTGAAAATATGTATAATTTTGTTTCATTTTATAAACAATTATAATTTACTTATAATGAAAACATGAATTAAACTTACATATACAATAAAAACAGATGTTTCACATTTCACCGTATACATTAGTTTAATTCAAAAGATTTTCAGAGCATTTTTACTATACCTATTACATGCCAACTAAAGTATATCAAAAGTAGACAAGTTGTCACACTGTTACTGATGAGGCGACTCTAACTTGATGTCGGATGATCTCCTTACTCAGTTGGTATTCTACCTACGCGTGAAATAAACACATATTAAGTATTACTTAGTGAGGCATAATTAATCTCAAGTAAAGTTCTAAACACAAGTTATTGTATTATACTTTACATTTCAAAGGATTGTTCATTTCAATAAGTATTCTATAATTTGCATCGCTGGTGCTAATATCATTATTTATCAACCATCACTAAAATCTGTGTGGTTTGCATACCCATTACCAATATAAAAATCCACTTTTTTATTAAGAATTTCTTAGGTTTATACATATATATATTTCCCATATGGAAATTTATACACTTCGTACGAATTTCTTATCATTTTAGCGCACGAAGTGCCCTATACAGAAATTCACACACATAGTATGAATTTCTTAACATTTTAGCACATGAAGTGTCCTATACGGAAATTCATACACTTAGTATGAATTTCTTATCATTTTAGCACACGAAGTACCCTATACAGAAATTCATACACATAGTATGAATTTCTTATCATTTTAGCACACGAAGTGCCCTATACGGAAATTCATACACTTAGTATGAATTTCTTATCATTTTAGGACACGAAATGCCCTATGCGGAAATTCATACACTTAGTATGAATTTCTTATCATTTTAGCACACGAAGTGCCCTATATGGAAATTCATACAGTTAGTATGAATTTATTATCATTTTAGCACATTTAGTGCCATTTGGTAATCACCATACACACATCAATAATTCATACCACTATGACTATTATAGCATATACATACATAATTAAATGTACTCACCTGACTCGCCTTGCTTAGATATCTAAAATGGGAAGATAATTACTCCAGAACTTGACCCTTTCCTTTTGCCTTGCTCGACTCAGGAGCTTGATTTTGATCTATCCCAAATTCATTAAATACATGTATAATATCAATTGTTAGTGTATTTACTAACAATTATAACTTAAACATTAATCAAAAGTACTTATTATTAATCTTTCTACAATAATATAAGCATAACTTAAAAATTTTGGTTCTTCAGTATCGATAATACCCTACTATGGTATCGACACCCCCTTGTGGTATCGATACCAAAATTAGATTCGATGTGGCTTGGTATCGATACCCATACCATGGTATCGATATTACTATACTATGGTACCGATATCCCCTTCCGATATCGATACCAAAATTAGGTTCAATGTTACCTGGTATCGATACCCTTACCATTGTATTGATACTACCTCGTCAGTACCGATACTGATTGAATCAGTATCGGTACTTCTCATCTAACTCAGCCCAATTTTTGCCTATATTATTGGTACTATTTTATTGGTACCGATACCTATGTCCAAATTTTCTAGTTTTCAACCCGAGGCATACCCAAATTTGGCCAATTTTCCCCACATTTACCCCTAACAATACTATATAACTATTCTCTACTTAACCATACTAATCTTTCTTCATTTAGATACTTAAAACATCTAGTATCCCTCAATGGCATTTGATTTTAATACAATAATTTCTAACTTGTTTTTACACTCATCCAATGCTTCTAATCTTTAATTTACCTTATTGACAAGTAAATTCTACCAATAAACATTAATAAACCCTCATATATTGACATCTCATTATAAAACCCATTTTCTAAAATCTCCTTTATTTCCCTTATCTCATTGTTTTAATCCCGTCTAAACCTTCCATCACACACAAAGATTCAATAACCAACAAAAATTGAAGGGATGAACCATTAAATTGAAAACCTACCTTTGAGCTATGGATAAGCTTTTCTACGGGGGAAAGAGGAAGAAGAGAAATAAGACATTTTGGTGTAACCTAATTCCCTTTTCTCCTTTTCTTTAATACCAATCTAAAATACATTTTGAATTCTTTTCCTTTTTAAGGACCAAAATGCCCTCTTAATAGTTCATTGACACAATTTTGTCTAAACCATTAATCCTAATCCTTCTCATCTTTCATTATTTAATAGAATAAATCCTCATATTTTTGAATCATTTCAATACAGTCCTTAAAATGGTATTCGGGGCATTACACCTTGAAAATTAGGCGTCATTATCTATATGGTGAGCGGTGCCATATTTATACGATCACAAGAGTCTAAAGTACTTGATGACTCAGAAAAAGCTAAATTTGAGACAGAGAAGATGGATCGAGCTTTTAAAAGATTATTAGTTGATCATTTATTATCATCCTAGAAAGGCTAATGTAGTAGCGGATGAACTTCGACGAAAAACTTTTGTCACTCTACGGGCCTTAGATGCGCGTATGTCTTTAAAGGAAGATGGTGTCTTGATTGATGAACTTAAGTTAAAGCTGATGATTTTGGATCGGGTATAAGAGCTGCAATGTCAAGATGAGAAATGCTTGGAGAGAATGGCGCAAGAAGAAAAAGAAGTTCAAAATGAGTGCTAATGAATGTTTATATTATCGTGGAAGACTTTGCATTCCCGATAATGAGGAATTAAAGAAATATATTCTTTTCGAGGTACATTATAGTCCTTTGACGATGCAGCCAGGTGGGGATAACATGTATCAGGATTTAAAGAGTTGTTATTGGTGGCCTGGCCTGGCATGAAAAGAGTTGTATCAGAGTTTGTTGCGAGATGCTTGACATGTCAGCAAATGAAAAATGAGCATCAAGTGTCACATGGATTGCTACAACTGATATCCATTCTTGAGTGGAAGTGGGAACGAGTTACAATGAATTTGGTTTCGGGGTTACCTTTTTCACCAAGTAAAAAGGACTCGATATGGATAATTATTGACAGATTGACCAAGACAGTTCACTTTATCCCATTTCGGGTAAATTACTCGATGTATAAATATGCAAAATTGTATGTCAATGAGATAGTTTGACTGCATGGAGTGCTTATATCGATAGTTTCATATCGAGACCCAAGGTTTACTTCAAGATTGTAGAGTTCTTGCCTGAGGAATTGGGTACTCGATTGAATTTCAACATAACTTTTCATCCGCGGATAGATGGGCAGTTAGAACAAACTATTCAGATATTAGAGGATATGCTAAGGGCATGTGTGATTGAGTTTAAAGGATCATGGGAAATGTATTTGCCTTTAGCAGAATTTTCTTATAATAACAATTATCAATCAAGTATTAAGATGGCCCTATATGAAGCCTTGTATGGGAGGAAGTGTAGAACACCATTAAATTGGTTTGAACTAAAATATCGAGACCTAGTTGGTCTAGATTTGATGAAATAAATGGAGGAGAAAGTGAAAGTTATCCAGAATAATCTAAAGAGAGCCTCCGATCGACAAAAGTCTTATGCATATTTGAAATGAAAAGAAATTGAATTTGAAGTGGGAGACAAGGTATTTCTGAAAGTGTCACCCTGGAAGAAAGTATTACGGTTTGGGCACAAAGGAAAGCTGAGTCCAAAATTCATTGGACCTTATCAGATTTTGAAAAGGGTCAGACCAGTAGCTTATTTGCTAGCTTTTCCTCCGAATATGGATAAGATCCACAATGTCTTTCATTTGTCGATGATACTGACCAGATCTATCCCATATTATCACACCAGAGGAAATAGAGATCCGACCAGAATTAACTTATGAGGAAGAACCAGTGCAGATCTTAGCTTGAGAAAATAAAGAACTGTGTAACAAAGAGATTTCTCTAGTTAAAGTACTTTGGCAAAACCATAAGGAAGAAGAAGCTACTTGGGAAAAAGAGGAGGACATGAGGAAGTAGTTTCCACACCTCTTCGTATTAGGTACTTCTTTAAATTTGATGACAAATGTTCTTAAGAGAAGGAGAATTGTAATACCCCAAATATCATGTCGGTGACTATATTAAAAAGATTTAAAATTTTAGAGGATTAAATTGAATAAATGGTAAAGTATAAGAAAATGATTTAGAAATTTCTTTTAAGACCAATTAGTAAGAATAGAATAATGAAATGGCATTTTGGTCCTTTAGAGGGAAATTGAATTAAAAGTTATTTTATTAGGGATATTAAGAGGAAAAAGGCAAGAAAAGATGTCTTATTATTATTCTATCTTCTCGTCCCGTGCTAAAGATATGTCTTCTTCTTCTTCTTCTTTTTCTTCTTTTTATTCTTCTTCTTATTCTTCTTCTTATTCTTCTTCTTCTTCTTCTTCTTCTTCTTCTTCTTCTTCTTCTTCTTCTTTTCTTCTTCTTCTATCTTCTTGTCCCGTGCTCTCCTCCATAGCCAAAGGTGAGCTTTATTCACATTGGTTTTTCCTTTAGTTTATGGAATAGTTTTGAAACCTTAAGTGATATAGAGGTTTAAGGAAAGTTCAAGGATGATTAAAACTAAGTAATTAGCGAATTATTTGAGATTGAAGAAAATGGGTTTTTGAGTGATAAGATGAAATATTAGTTTTTATTAAAGTTTAAAGGTATATTTGACTTGCTAAAGAGATAAATAAGTGATTAGAAGACTTGGAAGTGATTAAAAACATATTTGAGATTTGGGTGTGCTTTTAGTTTTAAGGGGTTATTTGGAGTTATTGGATGTTATAGAGAGATTTATGAATGTAAAACAGTTGGTTTGAATAATGGTGAGTTTAATGGGATTATTAGAGGTAAAAATAAGATATTTAATCAAAATTTGGGCAAAAATTGAGTTGAAAAATGAAAAATCTAGGTAAGGGTATCGGTACTGGAAGAACAGTACTGATATTATAGGTTTAAATTTAAAGAATTACGATTAACAATATCGATCTGATGTAATTAGTATTGATACTAATGTGGGTATCGAATCTAAGAGAAAGGTATCGATACCATGGATTCCAGAATGCAAAAGTGGTATCGATACTAAAAGGGAGTATCGGTACAATAGTATAGAAGTATCGATACCATGGTAGGAGTATCGATACTATTGAGCCTGGAATTTTAAGATAGGCTGAAATTGTAATATAAATTGAAAATAATAGTACTTTTGAGTATTATTAAAGTATAAATGTTAGGGAATATACTAACATTGGTATGATATGTGTCTTTAATGGATGCTTGTGTAGATCATAAACAAGCTCCTGAGTCCAGCAAGAAAAAGGGCAAAGATAAAGTTTTCGAATAGCCGGACATCACTACAACTTATTAGCGAGGTTAATCAGGTGAGTGAATTTATTGTAATTATATGGGATGAGGAAGACTCGCAATGAGTCAACCTCTAAAGTTTTGATTTAATATATGTTTTATAGTATTTGATCCATTTTATAATGTGTATGAAAATGATATTATGAATAAGTTTAGAGTATGAACTGCTCTATAATGAAAGTTAAATGAATAAAGGTGTATTTTTGGTATAAATGTGTCATTAATGCAAGTTAAATGCATAAAGGTGCATTTTTCGCAGAAAGGTGCCACTAATGCAAGTTTAATGTATAAAGGTGCATTTTTGGCAGAAAGGTGTCACTAATGCAAGTTAAATGCATACAGGTGAATTTTTGGCAGAAAGGAGCCACTAATGCAAGTTAAATATATAAAGGTGCATTTTTGGCAGAAAGGTGCTACTAATGCAAGTAAAATGCATAATGGTGCATTTTTGGCATAAAGGTACCATTAATGCGAGTTAAATGCATAACAGCGTGTTTTGGCAGAAAGGTGCCACTAATGACTGTTAAACGTATAATGGTGCATTTTGGCATAAAAAGTGTCACTCATGGTGTAATTAAAAAGGTTTTAAATGATTCTCATGAAGTATACGAATTATCTCATATTTTAATAGTCATTACATGCTTATGTATGAATTTTAGTTTAATTACAGTATTATGCCTCACTAAGTAAATACTTAACGTGTGTTGATTTCACGCGTAGGTAAAAGAAAAGACTTAGCAGAGTAAGGAGTGCAACAAATAACATCAATCCAAGGTTGACTAATCAGCAACTATAGGATAATCAGGTCTTCTTTTTATAATTAGATGGCATGTGTATGAATCTAAGAAAGATGCTCTGTAATGTATTTAAGTTATAACTTTATAATAGTTACAACGAATGTTTTACCTTATATAATTTTTTTTAAAAGTCATGTGACACTTGTGACTTGTGTAGGGAACGTATACGGGAAATGGGTGTTACAACAAGCTTCTGTAGGATCTCTACATGTAATATGAAGAGTTAACTAAGTTCAATAAGTAAAAAGGATTTATAAGATTATGCGGTATACTAACCAGATCAAGTGAGGTTAGCTAGTAAAGGGTTCTACGATAGTAGTTGAATTGTGGAATGACGTTTTCCTTATGAAACGTTTCGACCACTCAGTACTAGATAACAAGAAAATGGTTTTCTGGCCTTGGGCCTCTCGAAGGTTGTTGATTAAGGTTCGAAGCAGATAGTGCCTATTAGAAAATCATAGGTCGAATTTAGAAGTTCAAGATTTAGTGTCGTGTTCTGAGGACTTCTTTCTTAGGGTCAGACGGATAAAAGTTTAGGTGTTTCATGGGTTTTAAATGTTCGGCCCAAAAGTAATTTGTTAGCCAATCCAAGTAAATTTTGATGATGAAATTTCTTTCAAGGAGGGGAGAGTTGCAACACCCAAATTTCGGGCTAGTAGTTTCAGGTTATCCAAGAGGTAAGTAGACCCCGTAAATTCCATAATTTAAGTTATTGGGCTTAATCGGGTTGGGATTGGGCCCAATTAAACATACAAGGGATTGGGCCCAAATTTCATAGCTCAAAGATAAGTTCTTGAGCCTTTCTCTTACTTCAAATCCATACATATTCCTTCCATCAACATTGTTTTAAGGATTTAAACCTTTGGGTTTTTATTTTGTAAGAGAAAATGGGTTTAGAGTGCTCAAATGCAAATGGAGAAGATGACAAGAGTAGTGAAGAAATGAACTTTATTTCAGATTCCTAAGCTAAGGTAGTGTATTTCTAATCCTTTGTTGTGTTATGAAACTCCTAATCATGATACTTGTTGGGGGATTTAGGTTTTGAGCATATTTGGGGGGTTTTGTGGTAAAAGTAGTGTTCTTAAAGTGCTAAATAAGCCTAAATAATTTCCTAAAACATTATCACACGATTTGGAACCAAACTATGGCCTTTAGAGTGATTTTGGGTGTTTTTTCGAGCTTAAATAAACTATTTTTGGGTTTGAGTATCGTATTGGGATGAACAATATCGATACTGGTTGAATTAGGATAAAAATCAACGTTTTTGTAGAGAGTATCGATACTGACCCTACAATATCGATACTCAGGGTGATAACATCAATACTGGTCCTATTTTTAGGAAACATAATGCATTTGGGATTAAAATATTAAATATTAAAATTAAAGGACTAAATCCGTAATTTACCTAAAATATTTATATAAACATATTAGTGTTTAAATCATAAAGTAAACAAAATTAGAAGACCAAATTAAAACATTTAGAATTTGATTTCAATGACTAAAATGGAATGTTATAAAACTAAGATGGATGCGGAAAGGGTTTGGCCAAAAGCAAAATTACGGATATACCCCTCAAAACGGCATCGTTTGGAAAGGGGTATAAATTCCACAAACGGCTGGCCCTTCGGGCCAGCATTCTCATTTTTCTTCTCTCTCTAACTGAGAGAGAATAAAACTCTCTCGCTTCCCTCACCGGAGGGAAGCAGGTTATCGGCCGGCAGCCGTCTGCCGCCGCTGTCCCCACCGCCGGCCACCGCATCCGGTGGCCAGAAAATTATATTTTATATCAAAACGTAGATCGGACCGTCCTAATGACGGTTCCTGTGACCGTTTTTCTTAAAAAGCTCCCGATCGGAGCAAATCTATGAAAATACCTTCGGGTTTTGGTTGTTTCCGGTGACGGTTGCTTTTCTCTGCGGTAAGACTCTCGACTTCTTCTCCTTTTTTCTTTGGTTTGGTGTTATCTGGGATCGTTGGTGTAAATGTTTGCTATCTCTTTTTTTTTGTTTCTTTGGTTGCTTCTTATTCTTGCTTATTTCGTATCTCCTCTTTGTAGGGGACTCGGTCGATGGTTTTATAACCATCATCGAAGCTTATCTTGGACCGTGTAAAAGACTGGTAGTTTGGTGAGTCACCGGACTTGTGGTGACTCACCGAGGAATGGCGGCGTGTGTGCGGCTGGAGTAGATCTTCTGGAAGCTTTCGACAGGACATGGCAGCGGCGGAGCGACGTGGATATTGTGGAAGCAACAGCGGCAGTCGCGTGTTCCCTAGGGTATCATAACCCTAGGGTTTCTTGTTGGAGCGTCTAGGGACCGTTAGATCTTGTCAGATCCAACGGTTGATGATGCAGCGGCTAGGACACAAAGATGATAAAAAACCCTAAATGGGTTTAGGGTTTGTTGTTATTAGACCGGTCTGGGTTGGTCTCTTATAACTGGGCCGGTCCAGTTTTGGGTCTGTAATAATAACTTAATTAATAATAATAATAAATAATAATAATAATAATATAATAGTAAAATAAAATAAAATAATAAAATAATATTATTATTATTTATAATAAAAAAAAACAAATGTATATAAAAAATTAGTATCTTCAGCTGCCCCTCTTTGTTCATTCTTGTGTTAACAAGAATAGAGCAAAGATGAAAAGATAATAAATTTTTTTTATACATTTGACTTCACTTGATTATAACGGAAATGTTGAACAAGTTCTTCTTATTATGAACTCTTCCATTTTTCCACTGTGGATGATAATCTGTGATGTAATTCAGCAAAAGGTTGAATAAGTTCTCCTTTTTCAGATGAGTTCTTCTCATTATGAACATCTCTAGAAATGTTGATGTTGATCTACCTCCTTCATCTATATCTTTCTGTGGTAGAATCAATCAAAAGGTTGAACAAGCTCTTCTCATTATGAACTTCTTCTTCCTCTTCAGATAAGTTCTTCTCATTATGAACTTTCTCTGGAAAAATTGATGCTGATCTATCTCCTTTTATGATAGAGTCATGCAAAGGTTGAACAAGCTCTTCTCATTATGAACTTCTTCTTCCTCTTCAGATAAGTTCTTCTCATTATGAATTTTCTCTGGAAAAGTTGATGTTGATCTATCTCCTTCTATAATATAGTCATGCAAAAGGTTGAACAAGCTCTTCTCATTATGAACTTCTTCTTCCTTCTTCAGATGAGTTCTTCTCATTATGAACTTTTCTGGAAAAGTTGGTCCATCAAATGATGAATTCAAACAAAAGGTTTGAACAAATTCTTCTCATTATGAATTTCTTCTTCCTTCTTCAGATGAGTTCTTCTCATTATGAACTCTCTGGAAATGCTGATCTATCAAGTGATGAATTTGAGCAAAAGGTTGAACAAGTTCTTCTCATTATGAACTTCTTCTTCCTTCTTCAGATAAATTCTTCTCATTATGAACTTTCTCTGGCAATGGTAATCCTTTGGGTGATGGATTCAAATCTTTGCTAAAATCTTTGAAGTTCCTGTCAAATATTCAACATGGATAAAATGAATGAAAATGCCCCTATTTGCAAATGTCTAGATATGATGCATGAATGTTAAGTTCATTTCAAAGTGGTGAACTGGGTCTTTCTTCAATTGTGTAGAAATTCCATAAAGCTTTCTTCTATGAAAAGAGAATTTATCATCTTTGGAGAATGTAGATATAGATATGCCTGAATGATGTCACAAAACCACTTAGAGAACCAAAACTCAATGGTATAGGCTCTTGATAAGTCTGCACTCATGTAACATGTTGATTCTGAAAACTGCTCATCTGATTATGAAGCGATATTTCAGGGTGATTTCACAGATATTGATAGTTCTTCTAATACCGAGGAAATCCTAAATTCTGATTCTGATGAGGAGAGTAAACTGTTATACTTGACAAAAATGGGATACTCAAATGCTAAGTCTTCAATAGTCATAGAGATGTGGTCCTGATTCATCAATTGCAGAGTTGACAGATTTTATATGTGATGCTCAAATGGCTAAGGCTGCTGACGCACTTCTTCCGGTAAAATATAGGAAGTCATTATGCAATGATCCCAATTACAGGAAAATGAGAAACTCGGGCTATGATTTAGAAAAAGAAGATCATGCAGTTCATCTTCCTAATCCAATGATTGGTTTTAGAGTTCCTATTGAACCAGATCAGATAACTCAAAGAACACTTCCAGAAGATGCTATTGGACCTCCTTATTTTTACTATGATAACATAGTATTTGCTCCAGTTGGTGTTTGGACCAAAATGTCATAGTACTTATACGATGTAGAGCCAGAATTTGTAAATTCGAAGCTTTTTTGTATTGATGCACGGAAAAGGTGCTATATTCATAATCTGCCAATTGAGAACAGATTTCCTCTTGTTCCACTTTCAAATAACTCTATGATGGTAATAATTTGTTTGCTTTTCAACAATGATTGCAAACGTTGATAAGACTTTCCTTGGATTCCATGCACTTAAAAGTATTAACAAAAAGTGATATTCAGAAATCTTTAGCTTATTTTAAAATTATGTTAATCCATTTACAAAATAAAAGAATAAATTGAATTTCAAAAATAAATTGAATCTAAAAAAAATGAATTTAGAGAAAATAAACTTAGAATTTATTAATAAATAGATAGAATTGTATTCAAAGTTATGGCAAGCATAGGAAAAAATTCAAATGACTCAACCAATTATTAGCATAAGTATTTCTAAATTATTCAACTTGATACAATTTAGAGCACTGATGTAAACTAATGTCTGGAAGATCTCAAACGTTGCCAGAATTCTTGTAGATGTAAAGTTCCTCCTAAAATATCAAACTTTTAAGAGGGTTCAGTTGCCAGATGCCTAATATCAGCATGCATTTGAGCCACCCTTCCAGGTTTTCAGCTCAAATCCTTCCTTTGGTTGCAAGACACCCTTTGCGGGTTTTCATCTTGACCCTCCTTTTTTATTTTCTTCTTTTTTTCTCTCTTTTTTTTCTTTTTTTTTCTTTTTCTTTTTCATTTTATTTTTCTTTTCTCTTTTTTTTCTATTTCATTTTTTCTTCAAGCATAATATTTCTTGACAGAATATGAGTTTATTGGGTTTCTCAGAACTTTTCTATCC
Organism: Hibiscus syriacus; assembly: GCF_006381635.1. Classification (NCBI taxonomy): domain Eukaryota; kingdom Viridiplantae; phylum Streptophyta; class Magnoliopsida; order Malvales; family Malvaceae; genus Hibiscus; species Hibiscus syriacus. The sequence goes on along the minus strand of NW_024062696.1, from coordinate 239,735 downwards.
ATTTCTGCCAAGATCAACGTTCCTCCGGAAAAGGCCTTTTTTACAACATATGGCCCTTCCCAATTAGGCATCCATTTCCCACGGAAATCTTTATGTATAGGCAAGATCTTTTTCAGCACTAGATCACCCTCTTGGAATTCTCTTGGATGTACTTTCTTGTCATGAGACTTCATCATCCGTTTCTGATACATCTGCCCATGGAAAATAGCTTTCAATCTCTTCTCATCAATAAGATCAATTGATCAAATAGGGATTGGATCCATTCAGACTCATCCAATTTTACTTCTCTCAAAATTTGAAGTGATGGGATTTCAACTTCAATTGGTAAGACTGCTTCCATCCCATAGACTAAAGAAAAAGGTGTTGCCCTAGTAGATGTTCGCACAGTAGTTCGGTATGCATATAAGGAAAAGGGTAACTTCTCATGCCAATCTTTGTACGTTTCAGTAGTCTTTGTAATGATCCTCTTGATGTTCTTGTTTGCTGCTTCGACTGCACCATTCATCTTTAGGCGATATACCACTGAGTTCGCATGTTGGATCTTAAACTGTGCACAAAGTTCAGTCATCATTTTGTTGTTCAGGTTCATAGCATTATCTGCAATGATCCTTTCTAGTAGCCCATACCGGTAAATTATTTCTTTCTTTATGAATTTGCAGACTGTAGACCTCTTAATATTGGTATATGAAGCAGCTTCAACCCACTTGGTAAAATAGTCAATTGCCACAAGGATGAAACAATGTCCATTTGATGCTTTTGGTGTGATTGCCCCAATTACGTCTATTCCCCACATAGAAAATGGCCAGGGTGCTGTCATTACATGTAAAGGAGATGGGGGGTACATGAATCTTATCTGCATATATCTGGCATTTATGACATTTCCTTGCATAATCAATGCAATCTGTGTGCATGGTAGCCCAATAATATCCATATCTCATTATTTTTCTTGCCATGGAAAGACCATTTGCATGTGTTCCACATATCCCACTATGGACTTCCTCAATGATGCTTCTGGCTTCGCTAGTATTTAAACATCTCAATAGCATTTGATCATTGCTTTTTCTATACAAAGTATCGCCATCAAGAAAGTATCCAGCAGCCATTCTTTTCAATGTTCTTTTATCAATCTCATATGCATTTTGTGGATAACTTTGATACTTGATATATTGCAAGATATCATAATACCATGGTTTGCCATCTGCCTCTTCTTCCACACTGTAACAATGTGCAGGAATTTCATATACTTTCATTTTGATTGGCATCATATCAACTTTCTTAGTTGCCTGAAACATGGCAGCTAATGTAGCCAAAGCATCTGCCATTTGATTTTCCTCTCGAGGGAGATAATTGAAGGTGACTCTCTCAAATTCTTTCACTAATTCGAGGGTAAAATTTCGGTATTCCAACAATTTGGGATCTTTTGTTTCCCATTCACCTCGTAATTGATATACCACTAACGATGAATCTCCATATATCTTGAGACGTTTAATTTTTCTTTCTATGGTTGTTTTCAATCCCATGACACAAGCTTCATATTCCGCCATGTTATTGGTGCAAAAGAACTCCAGTCTGCTTGTAAAAGGATAATAAATATTTTCTGGAGAAATTAACACTGCCCCGATTCCTCGTCCCAAGGCGTTGGATGCTCTATCAAAGTAAAGCTTCCAAGATTCATCATTTGTTCTAACTTCTTCATTCATGGATATGCACAACAAATCTTCATCTGGAAAATTAAAACTCAAAGGCTGATAATTATCTGATACACGACTGGCCAGAAAATTAGCTATGACACTTCCTTTTATCGCTTTTTGGTTGACATATACAATATCAAACTCAGATAATAACATCTGCCATCTAGCCATTCTGCCTGTCAAAGCTGGTGATTCCATTAAGAATTTCAAAGGATCAAGTTTGGATATCAACCAAGTAGTATGATATAACATGTATTGTCTGAGTCTTCGAGTAGCCCACACCAAGGCACAACATAATTTTTGTATTGGTGGGTATCGAATTTCACAATCAGTAAATTTCTTGCTCAGATAATAAATGGCTTTTTCTTTTCTTCCAGATTCATCATGCTGTCCCAGTACACATCCCATCGAATTTTCAAAGACTATCATGTAGAGAATTAACGGTCTATCAGGCATTGGTGATACTAAAATGGGGGCATTGGATAAATATTTCTTAATAATATCCAAAGTTTCTTGACATTCATCATTCCAGACTTCAGAATTGTTCTTTCGAAGTAACTTGAATACTGGATCACATTTGTCAGTTAATTGAGAAATGAACCGAGATATATAATTTAATCTTCCCAAAAAGCCTCGAACTTCATTTTTTGTATTGGGTGGTGGAAGATCTTGAATTGCTTTTACTTTATCTGGATCAATCTCGATTCCTTTTTTGCTAACTACAAATCCCAAAAGCTTCCCGGAAGTTACCCCAAAAGTGCATTTAGCGGGGTTGAGCTTTAATTGATACTTCCTCAATCTCTGGAAAAGCTTTCTCAAATTTTGAATATGTTCTTCTTCGGTTCGGGATTTAGCAATCATGTCATCCACATATACTTCAATCTCTTTTTGCATCATGTCATGAAACAGAGTTACCATGGCTCTTTGATACGTTGCCACTGCATTTTTCAATCCAAATGACATTACTTTATAGCATAATGTGCCCCACATGGTTACAAATGTTTTTTTCCATGTCTTCAGGATTCATTTTTATCTGATTATATCCTAAAAAGCCATCCATGAATGAAAACCATGCATGTCCTGTAGTATTGTCCACCAAGGTGTCTATATGGGGTAATGGAAAGCTATCTTTCGGACTAGCTTTGTTGAGATCTCTGTAATCCACACACATTCGAACTTTCTCATTTTTCTTTGGTACTGGAACAATGTTGGCTACCCATTCTGGGTATTTGGCTGCCTGTAGGAAACCTGCATTAATCTGCTTCATCACTTCCTCTTTGATCTGCAACAACATCTCTGGCCTCATTCGCCTGAGCTTTTGTTGAACCGGTTTATATTCTGGACTGATTGGAAGTTTTTGCATCACTATATCTGTACTCAAACCAGGCATATCTTGATAAGACCAGGCGAAGATATATTTTAACTCTTGAAGGAGATTTATCAATTCTTGTTTTATGTGGATTATCAGAGTAGTACCAATTTTCACCTCTTTCATTTCTTCATCTGTTACCATATTTACAGTCTCAATCTCTTCTTTGTGAGGTAAAATTTATTTATCTTCTTTTTCTACAATTCTTAATAATTCAGTAGGAACATCACATTCTAGTTCATCCTCACACTCATTGATTTCCTCCAGACATATGGGCTGCTCTAAATTTATCTCTCGATTAAATTTAGGAATAAGCATGCTATTAACATTGTGACACCTGCAAATTTAAGTCGGACATATTTTCGGAAGGATATAGTAAATTTATGAAATAAATGAAAAATAATGAATGTAAAAAATGTAAAGAATGTAAAGAATGATTGCCATTTGAGAATTTTAAAGAAAATTTCTTATATTTGATATTAGGTGAACTTAACATAATTTCCTTTACAAGATAACAAAAAGTTTTCATATTCTTGGGCTAAATATAAAGATTAGTTTTGAATATTACTCTGTGTTAATATTAAAAACTACAGGGATGTCTTCAGCAGTCCAATTGTTGAGTGTTTCTCCAAGAAAACAAGGGCGAATCTTAGCCAAGTATTTGCCAGTCTTGTTGTCATTCATGATCATGTTGATAAATAATCCTTCTATAGCTTCTTCAACTATGCTTTGATCTTTTGTCAACTTTTCTTCTTTAAAGGCCTCAACAAGCTGTTGTTCTACATTAACCGTTCCTCCTGATCTGAATGTGGTCTTCAACTGCGGGAAAAACATGTGTTCCCAAGGGATTTCTTCTCCTTTCAACCTTGCCTTTCTATCTTCGCATCTTCTTTTTATCTCTTTGTTCTTTTGCTGAAAATTGGGCTTAAATCCGAGCCCAAAACGATCTTTCTTCATCTTCATACTTACAGGAACTGAACTCCCTTGAAGATTCTTTCCCAAACCTTTCCCAGTTTTATCTCCGATGCCTAAAGTCTGTCGTACAGTCATCTTGGTGCAATCAGACAATCTGGGATGTGGAATTTTGCTTCCCTCAGCAATAAAAGTTACATTGACAAATTTAAAAGCTCGAAAAGAGTATTCGAGAGCATCATCATTGGTTTCAATATAAGGAACATCACTTGTTATAGACGCAATGATTTCTTCCTCAGCTCCTACACATATCAGTTGACCATCAACAACGAATTTCAGTTTTTGATGTAATGAAGAAGGAACAGCTCCTGCAGAATGAATCCACGGCCTCCCCAATAAACAATTATAGGTAAGGTGGATGTCCATCACCACAAAGTCAATATTGTACACAACCGGTCCTATCAGCAGTGGTATTTCCATTTTTCCAAGAACCTCTTTTTGAGTGCCATCAAAAGCTCGTACTACATTCTGATAGCTTTTCATGTGCGATTTATCAACCGGCATTCTTTGAAGTGTGACCAGAGGCATCAAGTTAAGGGCGGATCCATTGTCAATCAATACTCCTGGCAAAACATGACCATGACAATGTGTGGTAATATTCAAATCTTTTATTGACCCCATTCCACCTTCCGGTATTTCATCATTAGTGAATGTGATATAATTATCAGCGGCTATGTACCCGACAATCCTATCAAGCTTGTTGAGAGATATATCTTCAGGAATAAATGTTTGATTAAGAATTCTCATCAAGGCATTTTTGTGTGCTTCTGAATTCATCAACAGATCAAGAATTGAAATTCGTGCTTGTTGTTTATGTAGTTGTTCAACCATACTATATTCGCTGTGCTTTAGAAACTTCAAAAATTCTTGTGCTTGTTTTTCTGTTACGAGCTCATTGACTGCTAGCGGGGATTCATCATCAAATACCTTTTGGGGTATCACTGTAGCTTTTACTTTTACTTGCACCTATTCTGATGCATTTTATGTTTCGGGAGAGTAACATCTCCTACTTCTTGTAAAGAATCCGACTTCACTCACTACTTCAGACGTCGAATCCAAACTCTGTATTTTCTCTTCTGTTTTTTCCAGAGAAATAGATCCTCCTACCATTGAAACATTAGTAGTATAATTCTAATGTACCATGTGGATGTCCTTATATGGAAATGGTAAAGGAGTTGTGATAACCACTTTCGGCTTTGTTGGTACAAAATTCACTGTAGATGATTTCACATTAATAATGACGAGATCACTTGTTCTCTGATTAGGTTTAGAATCTTCTGATGAGCAAACGTCATCTTCTCTTTTCCCTGGTTCTTCTTCAAAGAATTCTATCTCTCTGTTATTCATCAATTTTTGCACTAAATCCCTAAATTCAGGACATAGTTGAATTTCGTGTCCCTTCTCTTGATGATATTCACAATAATTCTTGCCTTCATTATGCTTTGACCTGAATTCTTGTGGAATCATACCGGATAAGGAGAGTTGTTGAAATATCCAACCAAAAGGAGATTTAATCTCAGAAATATCAGTTTTTCTTTCTTTCTGTTCTCTTCTTGAATTGCGTTTATGTTTTTATCTCCGTGATTTGGCAGCGGATAATTTGATGTAGTTGGTGAATTGAATTCTAGCTTTCCAGTGTTTATCAAATTTTGGACCACTCTTTTGAATGCCAAACAGTTTTCGATAGAATGACCCGTAATTCCTTCATGGTAAACACAGTGCGCTTTTATATCATACCATGGAGGAAATGGTGGTTGCATGGGAACCAACGGATAGGGCCGTATGACATCTGCTTTTAACAGTGAATCATAGATTTCAGCATAGGGTACTGGTAAAGGTGTAAAAGACAACCTTTCACTTTCCCTTCGAGATCCTCTGGACTCTACTCGATTAGTGTTTGTTTCTTCTTTCTTAACCCTTGGCTGGGTTATTGTAACACTTTTCGAAGAATCCTTATTGTAAGAGCTTGCATTGTTGACTTCGTTCTCTTTTTTCCGGTACATAGGTCTTTTGGAACTAGACCCCTCATTTGATTCAATTTTGCCACTTTTCAAGACATTTTCAATGAGTTCTCCAGAAATGACCAGATCTGCAAAATTTCTGGTTGCATTCCCCATTAGATGACTTAAATAAGGAGCCTTTAAAGTATGGACAAACATTACTGTGGCCTCTTTTTCTGATAGAGGTGGCTGAACTTGGGTTGTTGTGTCACGCCATCTCTGAGCATATTGTCTGAATGTTTCATTATTCTTTTTCTCTAAATTTTAGAGAGTCCATCTATCAGGGACCATATCTGTTACGTGGTGGTACTGCTCTAGGAATGCCTTTGCCAGATCCTTCCAGGATCTAATGTTGGCTTTGGTCAGATGAGTATACCATTTTAGGGCTGGTCCTGTCAAGCTATCTTGAAAGTAGTGGATTAACAATTTCTCATTTTTCACATGTCCTGCCATTCTGCGACAAAACATAGTAATGTGGAATGAAGGGCATGTGGTACCGTCATATCTCTCAAATTCAGGAACATTGAATTTGATTGGGAGAATTAGGTCTGGAACCAAACTCAACTCGCTAGCGTCAAACCCATAGAATGACTCAGTTATTTCTACGGATTTTATTCGTTCTTCTAAGCTCATGATCTGTCTGGTCAATTCTTCATTTACTTTTTCTTTCTCATTCAGCTCATTCAAATCTGGGATTAGATGCTCAGCATTAAAATCCCCTATTTTCACATCTGATATAAGTGGATTTTTGCTTAAAGATGCAGGATCCACTTGTTGATTTTCATGTGGTTTGGCCTCTTAAAGTGCTGATGTGAGGGCATGGATTTGTATAGGTGTAGTACTTGAATGATAAATTGGTTCCGGTGGGAAACCTAGAGGATACATAGGTTCTTGGTCGAAATATACATGATTTTCATAAATTTTTCCAATGATAGCCTTCTTTTTGAGCATGTCTTCTATTTTCAACATCATGCTGTCTTGTGAGTTTACAATGCTGGCTTCAATTTTCTCTAGCTTCATTCTCATCTCTGCTTGTTCTTTGTTATGATGTTCCTCAATACGTTGTATTTTATCCTCCATAATTTTCTTAGTAGCTTGTCTAGTACCATAGTGATGTTGTATTTCTCATTTGGCTAGAATAACTGCGATTGAAAATTCTTTTGATATTATTTTTTTAAATTTTAATTAATGAATGTTATCTTAATAAAAATTATACATAAAGAAAATAATGCAATGAATAATGAATGTATGCAAAATGCATGTATGCAAAAGGTATTGATCCCAAAAAGTTAACTGTCATAGAACAACTTCCATCAGCATACAAAAGTTTCTTTATAATAGTTCATAACTACAGATAAGGCGTAGATTTCCTATTAAGCTCTATAATTTCTTTCATCGGCCATGACATCTTCTTTCCAAACTTAGAAACTGGATCAACGTGATGCTCAATTATTTTTGCTTCAACAACTAGCTCCCCAACATATCTGGCAACTTCGCTCATTTGTACCATGGCCTCGAATACTATATTGCTTCTTTCTTCACTTCTTTCTACATAGAAATCAGTCAATTTTTTGCCATTATTCATTAGTTCCCTCGAGAGTCTTCTCTAACTCAGTGATTCTAACTTGACAACTGTGTAGAGTTTTTTCAAGATCTCTAATGCGTCTTCTCAGTGAAGCATTATCCTCATAACTTTCTTTACGATCACTAGGTCCTAGACAAACCTTTTCTTGAAATAATGACTCTTCAAGTTGCAAAATATAAGCATTAAACTCTGAGTTTTTGTTTCTAGACTGATCCAAATCTTCTTCGGGTTTTGTTCATGTTTCTTGCGTCCTTTGACTAAGCTTCTGGATTTGAACATTCTTGTTTCTGCATTTTTGCATCCAATTGCTAGCCACTTCTTGCTCTACCTCAAGTCTTGTGTTGCAATTCTTCCTTTCCAGCTCCCATTTTTCTTTTTCAACATCAAACTCTTTAATCCTTTAGCCCCTGACTTCAAGTTCGGCAATCAGATTGTTCATTTCAGATTCAAATCCCTTGAACATGGTATTCTTCTCACCTTCAAATTTATCAAGCTTGATGTTCTTCATCTCTTCTAATTCTTTAGCTCGATCCCTTTCTCTCTTCAATTCATTCATGATCTCGCGACTTTCAGCTTTGTGCTTTATAATTCGCTCCCTTCTATCGACCTCAAAATCCTCCATTTTCTTCTTTCCTTTCTCAAGACTTTTGAGTAGACGGCTATTCTTTCCTTTCAAATCTTCAACTCGACTTTTCTCGATGTATAATTCTTTGGTCATCTGTACTGTTGATCGGCTCGGTCCTGATGCTTTCCGGGATTTGTATAGCTCATAGTAATTCTTCTTTAACGTTCTGAATTCACCATCAACTCTTTCTTTGTTTTCCCTTAGCATTGCACATTGTGCTGAATGAAAGTAAACGTCAACACCCAACATAGCTTTATCTCGTCTCATTTGCTCTAATTCTCTCGACCAACCTTCTCTTTCTGCTTCAAACTCAGCTCTTAGGATTTCAATTTCTGATGGAACTACCTTAATGCGATTTTCCATATAGATATCCTCATTTTGGTCTGGTAGAGGAATATTTTCATTTTTCCTGATAGATCTCCATTTCTCATAATCAGGAGTTAACATTTCTTTTGCTGCTTTAGCTCGAATATAAAAAGTTGTTTTCCAAGCTGTAAAGGCCTCTATGATATTTCTTTTATAATTTTTGCTGTGGAATGCAAACTCAGACGAATGTAATCCAGCAGTGACAGGAACAAATTGACGACCTTCATACTGCCTTATGACCAGAAGTGGTGCATATCCGATTCCTCCCCACAATCCGAGCAACATCACCCAGTTGTAATCACCACATTTGTAAAAGAAATCCCTTTGTATTTGTCACGGGGCTCGCCAAACAATGTCATCGCTTTGCAAATTTTGAAAGGCATTAATCCACATATATTTCGTAATTTCTTTCGGCCATTCTTGCTCCAAAAATTCTTTCAATGGTGATTAGTCCGTATTAAAGCGCCGATATGAAACCTTTTATGTCCTCCAAAAATGGCTACGGATCCAGACATATAACAATTGGGCACATCCTGAGAATCGTCCACCTCCTAGCTTTCTACAAGCGTTTAACGATTTGAAAGTCTCTGCTAGAATTGCAGAAGCAGGATTAACCCTTTTTGGTAGCTGCTCAAACAAATCTACCACTGCAGCTTCAATATATCCCAATACTTTCGAGAAAATGACCATACCATACATACCCAGAGCAAAGAGATCGAATCGTACTTTATCATCTGGATGACTCTGAATAAGTTCTTTAATGTTGGTCCAAGCTGAAGATACTATTTTTTTTCTCCATTTACTATTATTATTATTATTATTTTATTATTATTATTATTTTATTATTATTACAAACGGGCCAAGTCCGGCCCAACCAGTTAACCCAAATACAGTGGCCCAACCAGTTAACCCAAATGTGTAACCCTAAACCCGTTTAGGGTTTGTATCTAAGCCCCAGCCGCCATCATCCATCCACCGTTGGATCTGGCATGATCCAACGGTCCAAGAACCTCCAGATGCAAACCCTAGGGTATGATACCCTAGGGCCACGTCCCAGCCGCCGCTTTTGTTGTCTCCACCGCCACGTTCAACGCCGCTCAGCCGCTGCCACGAAGCCTCCAGAAGAATTGAAGAGAACCGTCCACGTTGAGGGCTACGTTGAGTCACCACCTATGGTTTGGTGACTCACCAAACTCCACCCTTAGGACCGGTCCGAGACAAGCACCGGTGATGGCTTATAGCCATCACCCAACCTGCAAAGAAGAAAAGAAGAACAACCAGCAAAAACAGAAAAAAAACCAGCAAAAACAGAGAACGAAAAAAAATAGAAAGCAAATCACTAAAACAGCAAGGAAATGAAGGAGAGAGACTTACCGTGGAAGCCACCTTCTTGATCGGAGTCACCACCGGCCTCTAGACGTCACAAAAAACCTTCAAAAACCGAAGGTATTTTCTTAAGATTTGCTCCGATCGGGAGCTATTTAAAAGAAAATACCACCGGAACCGTCATTAGGACGGTCCGATCTACGTTTTAGTAAGAAAAAAACTTTTTCCAGCCACCGAAGGGGTGGCTGGCGGCGGTTTTGACGGTGGTCGGCGGCGGGGTCAACGCCGGCGAACGGCTGCCGGCCGGTGTGCTTCTCTCTGTTTTAGAGAGAAACGAGAGAATTTTTTTCTCTCAGAGAAGAGAGAGAGAGGGAAGAGAGGAGAAATGAGAGCTGGCCCTTCGGGCCAGCCAGTTTTGGACTTAAATAGCCCTCCCCAAACGACGATGTTTTGGGGAGGGGTCTGTTTGTAATTAACTAATTGTTAAATTCCGTCCGCAGCCATCCTAACTTGTAATCTTTACATTTTAGTCACTAAATCAAATTTATAATCCTTTTAATTTGGTCTTTAAATTTTCTTTTTTTATATTTTAGCCCTTAACCGTATTTATAAATATTTAGGATAAATAACATATTTAGTCCCTTAATTTTAATAAATAATATTTTAATCCTGAATTTATATTTTTAATTTATTTTAATCTGACATTCGAATTTTATATAATTTTATTTTAGTCACTAAATCAATAAATAAGTAAAATAGCATGTTTAATCCTTATAATTTTAAATAATTAGTTATGAATTAGGTATTGAATTTTAATTTTATTATAATCTAGTCACTAATTTTAAATATTTTCTTTTATTTTACTGCTTTTAAATATATAGTTCTAATTGTATTTTTATTGTTTTTAATTTTACTTGTTTATATATTTAAATGTTATTTTTATTATTATTATGTAGTTATATAAATATATATATATAATAAATAATAATTTATATTTTTTACATAAATTATTTTAATATTTATTTTTCAATATCGAAGAAAAGGGCAGTCTTAATACAACTGGATGTCCTATTCTGGTATTTTAAAATTAAATATTATAAAAAATAATAATTTTATTTCATTTAAATTATTATATTAATATTTATTAATATCGAAGAAAAGAGCTATCTTAAGGCACCTAGAAGTCCTTTTCTGATATTTCTAAATAAATAAATATTTATTTATAAATATATATAAATTATTTTTTTCTCATAATTATAATTTTGAAATAATACGATTATAAATTAAATATATTTTGAATTTTTAAATTTCTAATAATAGAGACAATTTATAATTAAAAAGTACCAATTTTGGGCGTTGTAGGGGTGCTAATCCTTCCCTAAACGTAACCGACTACGAATCCCTTTTTTTATTAAAAAAGAACGAATTTTTGGTTAAAACGCAGATCAGTTTATCTTTTAATCGATGTTTTCTTAAAAACTCTTTTAAAAGATGATTTTTAGGTATTCGACCTACCTAACCCAAAAGGCCGATGGCGACTCCCAAATTATTTTCAAAACCATTATTTCACATCACTTTTCCCGCCAAATAAATATTTTGTGCCCGGACGAAAACCGGTTACGACAGCTTGGCGACTCCGCTGGGGACCGGTCAAATTTTAAAACCAATTATTAATTGTCTCTATCAATTAGAAAATTAAAAATTCATATATTTAATTTATAATTCTTTCTTTTTAAATTTTTTTTATATACTTATTATTTTCATAGTATTTATATATTTTCTTATTAATATTTCATTTTTTTTGCAAATATTTTATTTCATTATTTATTTTTTCTGTCAAAGGTTTGAACATTTCTCCTCACACACAACACTTGCATTGCATAACATAAAGCTCTATAATTGAGTTTGTCCCTTTTAAGTGGGAGTGAAAGCGACGTCTTCATGAGAATTTATTCTTCGTGTCAGACCTAGCAAGTAACTTTCGGGGTTCATATGTTCTATGTCTTCGTGAGAATTTATTCTCCGTGTCAGGCATAGAGAAATGTATCCCATCGAATTGAACTCGATCCACTTTAGTCTGTGATGGACTAGGATTGAGGGTTAGCAACCCAACGGGGCACTAACAAGGACAATTCGGGTACCTTTATTCTTAGATCTGAAACCTTGCATATAATAAACCCTAGAAACTCTTCCGATCTGAAGTCATGCCGAAATTTTGTCCATAATAGGTGTACACACAGGAGAAATGAATTCTAACTTTCCTTTTAATTTATTTATTTATTTTCTTACTGATTAAATTACATGTAAATTTAAATTATTTAAATTATGAAAAAGCATGTTTAAATAAAGATATTTAGGTAGATATTATTATTAAATTATTTCTCCTTTATTATGTAAACTAATTCATTTCTTTTTGTGTGTTCTTTATTTCTTCTGTTTGCATAGCATCATACAGGATAAAAGGCATTAATCATCGTGTTAATTGTCTCATTGGAAAGCCTTTATTCATGGATAAAAAGTGTTCAAATCAAATAGTTCTAAACTCAGAAGTAAGACAGTGGGCTGAGGACTTACAAAGACAAGGAGGAGACAGTCTGCAAGATGACTATGTATCTGACTTAGCCAGTTTTGCTCCAGTTTCGCTAAAAAGAAATGACATGCAAGATTTGCGAAGCATTTGGGAAAGTTGGGACTCAAACAAAAAGTTGCAGTTTTATCAGACTTACGGAGACATCCCATATTTGCTCTATGTCGAAGTTGATGATGACTTACTTCGAGCCCTAATTCAATTCTGGAATCCAGGGTACAATTGCTTCACTCTCAATAAGGAAGACTTGGTCCCTACTATTGAAGAGTACACAACTTTACTACATATAGAAGGGGCTTTGGAGAATCGAATTTATTCAAAGTCAATTAAAACTCAACCCTTTCGAGTTAAATTAGCAAAGATTGCCGGGGTACGAGAAGAATGGGTGGCATCCCGTACAAAACAAAAGGGTGAAAGCGAAGGCATTGCTTGGACCAATATTAAAGAACTTATTCAGAGTCATCCAGACACTAAAGTACGATTAGATATATTTGCTCTGGGTATGTATGGTGTGGTCATCTTCCCAAAAGTATTGGGATATATTGAAGCTGCAGTAGTAGATTTGTTTGAGCAGCTACCAAAAAAGATTAATCCTGCTTCTGCAATTCTAGCAGAGACTTTCAGATCATTAAATGCTTGTAGAAAGCTAGGAGGTGGACGATTCTCAGGGTGTACCCAGTTGTTATATGTTTGGATCCGTAGCCATTTCTGGAGGACAGAAAAGGTTTCATACCGGCGCTTTAATACGGATTACTCACCATTAAAAGAATTTCTGGAGCAAGAATGGCCGAAAGAAATTAAGAAAGATATGTGGATTAATGCCTTTCGAAATCTGCAAAGCAATGACATTGTTTGGCGAGCCCCATGGAAAATCCAAAGGGAATTCTTTTACAAATATGGTGATTACAACTGGATAATGCTGCTCGGATTGTGGGGAGGAATTGGATATGCACCACTTCTGGTCATAAGACAGTATGAAGGTCGTCAATTTGTACCTGTCACCGCTGGATTACATTCATCTGAGTTCGCATTCCACAGAAAAAATTATAAAAGAAATATCATGGAAGTCGTTATAGCTTGGAAAACAACTTTTTGTATCCGAGCTAAAGCAGCAAAAGAAATGCTAACTCCTGATTATGAGGAATGGAGGCCTATCAGGAAAAATGAAAATATTCCTCTACCAGATCAAAATGAGAATACCTCTATGGAGGATCGCATTAAGGTGGTTCCATCAGAGATTGAAATCCTGAGAGCTGAGTTTGAAGCAGAAAGAGAAGGCTGGTCGAGAGAATTAGAGCAAATGAGACGAGATAAAGCTATGTTGGGTGTTAACATTGACTTTCATTCATCACAATGTGCAATGTTGAGAGAAAACAAAGAAAAAGTTGATGGTGAATTTAGAGCATTAAAGAAAAATTACCAGGAGTTATATAAATCCCGGAAAGCATCAGGACCAAGCCGATCAACAGTACAGATGACCAGAGAATTGAACATCGAGAAAAGTCGAGTTGAAGATCTGAAAGGAAAGAATAGCCGTCTACTCAAAAGCCTTGAGAAAGGAAAGCAAAAAATGGAAGATTTTGAGGTTGATAGAAGAGACCGAATTATAAAACACAAAGCTGAACACCGCGAAATCATGAATGAAATGCAAAAAGAAAGGGATCGAGCCAAAGATTTAGAAGAAATGAAGAGTGATATTCTTGATAAATTTGAGGGTGAGAAAAATATCATGTTCAAGGGATTTGAATCTGAAATGAACCAGCTGATTACCGAACTTGAAGTCAGAGGCCAAAAGATTGAAGAGTTCAATATTGAAAAAGGAAAATGGGAGCTAGAAAGAAAGAATTTCAACACCAAACTTGAGGTAGAGCAAGAAATGGCTAGCAATTGGATGCAAAGATGCAGAAACAAGAATGTTCAAATCCAGAAGCTTAATCAAAGAACGCAAGAAGCACGAACAAAACTTGAAGAAGATATGGATCAGTCTAGAAACAAAAATGCAGAGTTTAATGCTTACATTTTGCAACTTGAAGAGTCATTATTTCAAGAAAAGGTTCGTCTAGGACCTAATGATCTCAAAGAAAGTAATGAAGAAAGTGCTTCACTGCGAAGACGCATTAGAAATCTTGAAAAAACTCTGCATAATTGTCAAGTCAGAATCACTGAGTTAGAACAAACTCTTGAAGGAACTAATGAACAATGGCAAAAGTCAACTGATTTCTATGTAGAAAGAAGTGAAGAAAGAAGTAATATGGTATTCGAAGCCATGGTACAAATGAGCGAAGTTGCTAGATATGTTGGGGAACTAGCTGTTGAAGCTAAAATAATTGAGCATCATGTTGATCCAGTTTCTAAGTTCGGAAAGAAGGTGTCATGGCTAATAAAAGAAATTATAGAGTTTAATAGGAAAGCTACGCCTTATCTGTAGTTATGAACTATTATAAAGAAACTTTTGTATGCCGATGAAAGTTGTTCTATGACAGTTAACTTTTTGGATCAATACCTTTTGCATACATGCATTTTGCATACATTCATTATTCATTGCATTATTTTCTTTATGTATAATTTTTATTATTAAGATAAAATTCATTAATTAAAATTTGAAAAAATTTATAATAATATCAGAAGATTTTTCAATCGCAGTTATTCTGGCCAAAAGAGAAATACAACATCACTACGGTACTAGACAAGCTACTAAGAGAATTATGGAGGATAAAATACAACGTATTGAGGAACAGCATAATAAAGAACAAGCAGAAATGAGAATGAAGCTAGAGAAAATTGAAGCCAGTATTGCAAATTCACAAGATAACATGATGCAGAAAATAGAAGACATGTTTAAAAGGCATGCTATTATTGGAAAAATGCATGAAAATCCTGTATCTTTCGACCAAGAACCTATGTATCCTTTAGGTTTTCCACCAGAACCAATTTATCACTCTGGTACTACACCTATACAAATCAATGCTCGCACATCAGTATTTCAAGAAGCCAAACCACATGAAAATCGACAAGTGGATCCTGCATATTCAAGCAAAAATCCACTTATATCAGATGTGAAAATAGGGGATTTTAATACTGAGCATTTAATCCCAGATTTGAATGAGCTGAATGAAAAAGAAAAAGTAAATGAAGAATTGACCAGACAGATCAAGAGCTTAGAAGAACGAATGAAATCCGTGGAAATAACTGAATCATTCTATGGGTTTGACGCTAGTGAGTTAAGTTTGGTTCCAGACTTAATTCTCCCCATCAAATTCAAAGCTCCCGAATTTGATAGATATGACGGTACCACATGCCCTTCATCCCACATTACTATGTTTTGTCACAGAATGGTAGGATATGTGAAAGACGAGAAATTGTTAATTCACTACTTTCAAGATAGTTTGACAGGACCAGCTTTAAAATGGTATACTCAATTGACCAAAGCCAACATTAGATCCTGGAAAGATCTGGCTAAAGCATTCTTAGAGCAGTACCGCCACGTAACAGACATGGTCCCTGATAGATGGACTCTCCAAAATTTGGAGAAAAAGAATAACGAAACGTTCAGACAATATGCTCAGAGATGGCGTGACACGGCAGCACAGGTTCAACCACCTTTGTCAGAAAAAGAGGCCACAGTAATATTTGTCCATACATTGAAAGCTCCTTATTTAAATCATCTAATGGGGAATGCAACCATAAATTTTGCAGATTTGGTCATTTCTGGAGAACTAATTGAAAATGTCTTGAAAAGTGGCAAAATTGAATCAAATGAGGGGTCTAGCTCCAAAAGACCTATGTACCAGAAAAAAGAGAATGAAGTCAACAATGCAAACTCTTACAACAAGGATTCATCGAAAAGTGTTACAATAACCCAGCCAAGGGTTAAGAAAGAGGAAACAAACACTAATCGAGCAGAGTCCAGAGGATCTCGAAAGGAAAATGAAATGTTGTCTTTTACACCTTTACCAGTACCATATGCTGAGATCTATGATTCGCTGTTAAAAGCAGATGTCATACAGCCATATCCTTTGGTTCCCATGCAACCACCATTCCCTCCATGGTATGATGTAAAGGCACACTGTGTTTACCATGAAGGAATTACGGGTCATTCTATTGAAAACTGTTTGGCATTCAAAAGGGTGGTTCAAAATTTGATCAACACTGGAAAATTGGAATTCAATTCACCATCTACATCAAATCATCCATTGCCAAATCATGGAGATAAAAACGTGAATGTAATTCAGGAAGAGAACATAAAGAAAGCAAAAACTGACATTTCTGAAATTAAATCTCCTTTTGTTTGGATATTTCAACAACTCTCTTTAGTCGGTATAATTCCACAACAATTCAGGCCAAAGCATAATGAAGGCAAGAATTATTGTGAATATCATCAAGAGAAGGGGCACGAAATTCAAATATGTCATGAGTTTAGGGATTTGTTGCAAGAATTGATGAATAGCAGAGAGATAGAATTCTTTGAAGAAGAACCAGGGAAAAAAGAAGATGATGTTTGCTTATCAGAGGATTCTAAACCTAGTCAGAGAACAAGTGATCCTGTGATCATTAATGTGAAATCATCTACGGTGATTCCTGCACCAATAAAGCCGAAAGTAGTTATCACAACTCCTTTACCATTTCCATACAAAGATACCCGCAGGGTACCTTAGAATTATACTACCAATGTTTCAATGGTAGGAGGATCTGTTTCTCTAGAAAAAATGGAAGAGAAAATACAGAGTCTGGGTTCGACGTCTGAAGCAGTAAGTGAAGTCGGATTCTTTACAAGAAGTGGGAGATGTTACTCTCCCGAAACATCCAATGCTTCAGAACAAGTGAAAGCAAAAGGAAAAACCATGGTAATACCCCAAAAGGTATTTGATGATGAATCCCCTCCAGCATTCAATGAGCCTGTAACAGAAAAACAAGCACAAGAATTTTTGAAATTCTTGAAACATAGTGAGTATAGTGTGGTTGAACAACTACATAAACAACAAGCGAGAATTTATATTCTTGATCTATTGATGAATTCAGAAGCACATAGAAATGCTTTGATGAGAATGCTTAATCAAACATTTATCCCTGAAGATATATCCCTCAATAAACTTGACAGAATTGTGGGACATATAGCCGCTGACAATTACATAACGTTCACGGATGATGAAATACCTGAAGGCGGAATGGGGTCAGTAAAAGCTCTGAATATCACTACACATTGTCATGGTCATGTTTTGCCAGGAGTATTGATTGACAATGGATCCGCTCTCAACTTGATGCCTCTAGTCACACTTCAAAGAATGCCTGTGGATAAATCACACATGAAGAGTTATTAGAATGTAGTACGAGCCTTTGATGGTACTCAAAAAGAGGTGCTTGGGAAAATGGAAATACCGTTGTTAATTAGACCAGTCGTGTACAATATTGACTTTGTGGTGATGGACATCCACCCTACATATAATTGTTTATTAGGGAGGCCATGGATTCATTCAGCAGGAGCCGTTCCTTCTTCATTACATCAGAAATTGAAATTTGTTGTTAATGGACAACTAATATGCGTCGGAGCTGAAGAAGAAATCATTGCGTCTATAACAAGTGATGTTCCATATATTGAAACCAATGATGATGCTCTTGAATGCTCTTTCTGAGCTCTTGAATTTTTCAATGCAACCTTTATTGCAGAAGGAAGCAAAATTCCATATCCCAGATTATCTGATTGTACCAAGATGACGGTACGACAAACTTTAGGCATCAGAGCTAAAGCTGGGAAAGGTTTAGGAAAGAATCTTCAAGGGATTTCAGTTCCTGTAAGTATAAAGATGAAGAAAGATCGTTTTGGGCTTGGATTTAAGCCCAATTTTCAGCAAAAGAACAAAGAGATGAAGAGAATATGTGAAGACAGAAAGGCAAGGTTGAAAGGAGAAGAAATCTTTTGGGAACACATGTTTTTCCCACAATTGAAGACCACATTCAGATCAGGGGGAACAATTAATGTAGAACAACAGTTTGTTGAGGCCTTTAAAGAAGAAAAGTTGACGAAAGATCAAAGCATTGTTGAAGAAGCTATGAATGGATTATTTATCAACATGATCATGAATGACAACAAGACTGGCAAATACTTGGATAGGATTCGCCCATGTTTTCCTGGAGAAACACTCAACAATTGGACCACTGAAGATCTTCCTATAGTTTTTAATATTAACGCAGAGTAATATTTAGAACTAATCTTTATGTTTAGCTCAAAAGTATGAAAACTTTTTGTTATCTTGTAAAGGAAATTATGTTAACCTAATATTAAATATAATAAATTTTCTTTAAAATTTTCAGATGGCAATCATTCTTTACACTTTCTTACATTTTTACATTTATTTATTTCATAAATTTACTATATTCTTTCGGAAATATGTCCGACTTAAATTTGCAGGTGTCACAACGTTAATAGCATGTTCATTCCTAAATTTAATCAAGAGATAAATTTAGAGCAGCCAATATGTCTGGAAGAAATCAATGGGTGTGAGGATGAACTAGAATGTGATGTTCCTACTGAATTATTAAGATTGGTAGAAAAAGAAGACAAACAAATTCTACCTCACAAAGAAGAGATTGAAACTGTAAATTTGGGAACAGATGAAGAAATAAAAGCGGTGAAAATGGGTACTACTCTGACAATCCAGATAAAACAAGAATTGATAAATCTTCTTCAAGAGTTCAAAGATATCTTCGCTCGGTCTTATCAAGATATGCCTGGTTTGAGTACAGATATAGT
This sequence comes from Hibiscus syriacus, assembly GCF_006381635.1. Lineage (NCBI taxonomy): Eukaryota > Viridiplantae > Streptophyta > Magnoliopsida > Malvales > Malvaceae > Hibiscus > Hibiscus syriacus. Next base: position 220,466 of record NW_024062696.1, on the reverse strand, counting down.
AATGCACAAGCTTCCAATCAATCCAGAATATAAACCGGTCCAACAAAAGCTCAGACGAATGAGGCCAGAAATGTTGTTGCAGATCAAACAGGAAGTGATGAAACAGATTAATGCAGGTTTCCTACAGGCAGCTAAATACCCAGAATGGGTAGCCAACATTGTTCCCGTACCAAAGAAAAATGGGAAAGTTCGAATGTGTGTGGATTACAGAGATCTCAACAAAGCTAGTCCGAAAGATAGTTTTCCATTACCCCACATAGACACCTTGGTGGATAATACTGCAGGACACGCATGGTTTTCATTCATGGATGGCTTTTCAGGATATGATCAAATAAAAATGAATCCTGAAGACATGGAAAAAACAACATTTGTAACCATGTGGGGCACATTCTGCTATAAAGTGATGCCATTTGGATTGAAAAATGCAGGGGCAACATATCAAAGAGCCATGGTAACTTTGTTTCATGACATGATGCACAAAGAGATTGAAGTATATGTAGATGACATGATTGCCAAATCCCGAACGGAAGAAGAACATATTCAAAATTTGAGAAAGCTTTTCCAGAGATTGAAGAAGTATCAATTAAAGCTCAACCCCGTTAAATGCACTTTTGGGGTAACTTCCGGGAAACTTTTGGGATTTGTGGTCAGCAAAAAAGGTATCGAGATTGATCTAGATAAAGTAAAAGCAATTCAAGATCTTCCACCACCCAATACAAAAAAAGAGGTTCGAGGTTTTTTGGGAAGATTAAAATATATATATCTCGGTTCATTTCTCAATTAACTGACAAATGTGATCCAGTGTTCAAATTACTTCGAAAGAACAATCCTGAAGTCTGGAATGATGAATGTCAAGAAACTTTGGATATTATTAAGAAATATTTATCCAATGCCCCCATTTTAGTATCACCAATGCCTGATAGACCGTTAATTCTCTACTTGACGGTCTTCGAAAATTCGATGGGATGTGTACTAGGACAGCATGATGAATCTGGAAGAAAAGAAAAAGCCATTTATTATCTGAGCAAGAAGTTTACTGATTGTGAAATTCGATATCCACCAATACAAAAATTATGTTGTGCTTTGGTGTGAGCTACTCGAAGACTCAGACAATATATGTTATATCATACTACTTGGCTGATATCCAAACTTGATCCTTTGAAATTCTTAATGGAATCACCAGCTTTGACAGGCAGAATGGCTAGATGGCAAATGTTATTGTCTGAGTTTGATATTGTATATGTCAACCAAAAAGCGATAAAAGAAAGTGTCATAGCTGATTTTCTGGCCAGTCGTGTATCAAATGATTATCAGCCTTTGAGTTTCAATTTTCCCGATGAAGATTTGTTGTGCATATCCATTAATGAAGAAATCAGAACAAATGATGCATCTGTATTTTGGAAGCTTTACTTTGACGGAGCATCCAATGCTTTGGGACGAGGAATCGGGGCAGTGTTAATTTCTCCAGAAAATATTTATTATCCCTTTACAAGTAGACTGGAGTTCTTTTTCACCAATAACATGGCGGAATACGAAGCTTGTGTCATGGGATTGAAAGCAGCTATAGAAAGAAAAATCAAATGTCTCAAGATATATGGAGATTCATCGTTAGTGGTGTATCAATTACGAGGTGAATGGGAAACAAAAGATCCCAAATTGTTGGAATACCATAATTTTACCCTCGAATTAGTGAAAGAATTTGAGAGAGTCACCTTCAATTATCTCCCTCGAGAAGAAAATCAAATGGCAGATGCTTTGGCTACATTAGCTGCTATGTTTCAGGCAACTAAGAAAGTTGATATGATGCCAATCAAAATGCAAGTATATGAAATTCCTGCACATTGTTATAGTGTGGAAGAAGAGGTAGATGGTAAACCATGGTATCATGATATCCTGCAATATATCAAAAATCAAAGTTATCCACAAAATGCATCTGAAATTGATAAAAGAACCTTGAGAAGAATGGCTGCTGGATATTTTCTTGATGGTGAGATTATGTATAGAAGAAGCAATGATCAAATGCTATTGAGATGTTTAAATACCAGCGAAGCCAGAAGCATTATTGAAGAAGTACATAGTGGAATATGTGGAACACATGCAAATGGTCTTTCCATGGCTAGAAAAATAATGAGATATGGATATTATTGGGCTACCATGCACACAGATTGCATTGATTATGTAAGGAAATGCCATAAATGCCAGATATATGCAGATAAGATTCATGTACCCCCATCTCCTTTACATGTAATGACAGCACCTTGGCCATTTTCTATGTGGGGAATAGATGTCATTGGTGCAATCACACCAAAAGCATCGAATGGACATTGCTTCATCCTTGTGGCAATTGATTATTTTACCAAATGGGTTGAAGCTGCTTCATATGCCAATATTAAAAGGTCCACAGTCTGCAAATTCATAAAGAAAGAGATAGTTTGTCGGTATGGCCTACAAGAAAGGATCATTACAGATAATGCTCTAAACCTGAACAACAAAATGATGATCGAACTTTGTACACAGTTTAAGATCAAACATGCAAACTCAGTGGCATATCGTCCAAAGATGAATGGGGAAGTTGAAGCGGCAAATAAGAACATCAAGAGAATCATTACAAAGACCACTGAAACTTACAAAGATTGGCATGAGAAGTTACCTTTTGCTTTATATGCATACCGAACCACTGTTCGAACATCTACGGGGGCAACACCTTTTTCTTTAGTCTACGGGATGGAAGCAGTCTTACCAATTGAAGTTGAAATTCCATCGTTTCGAATGTTGAGAGAAACAAAATTGGATGAATCCGAATGGATCCAAGCTAGATTTGATCAATTGAACCTTATTGAGGAGAAAATATTGAAAGCTATTTGCCATGGACAGATGTATCAGAAACGGATGATGAAGTCTCATGACAAAAAAGTACATCCAAGAGAATTCCAATAGGGTGATCTAGTACTAAAAAAGATCTTGCCTATACATAAAGATTTCCGTGGGAAATGGATGCCTAATTGGGAAGGGCCATACGTTGTAAAAAAGGCATTTTCCGGAGGAGCGTTGATCTTGGCAGAAATGGATGGAAAAATTCTGAGAAATCCAATAAACTCGGATTCTGTCAAGAAATATTATGCTTGAAGAAAGAAAAAAAAGAAAGAAAAAATAAAGAAAAAAAAAGAAAGAAAGAAAAAAAAGAGGTCAAGATGAAAACTCGCAAAGGGCATCTTGTAACCAAAGGAAGGATTTGAGTTGAAAACCTGAATGGTCGGCTCAAATGCATATTGATATTAGGCATCTGGCAATTGAACCCTATTAAGATTTTGATAGTTTGGGAGAAACTTCACATCTACAAGCATTCTGACAACATTTGAGATCTTCTAGACAAAAGCTTACATCAGTACTCTAAATTGTGTCAATTTGATTAATTTAGAAATACTTATGCTAATAATTTGTTGAGTCATTTGAATTTTTATCATTCTTATGCTTGCCATAACTTTGAGTACAATTCTATCTATTTATTAACAAATTCCAAGTTCAATTTATTTGAGATTCAATTTATTTTCAAAAATTCAATTTATTCTTCTATGAATTAACATAATTTTGAAATAAGTTAAAGATTTCTGAATATCACTTTATGTTAATACTTTTAAAGGCATGGAATACAAAGTAAGCAAATCATCACCATCATAAAGACATGAACAAGTCATTATTTGCACTTTGGTTATATAGGGTAACATTGGTTACAGTATTCCAAAAGTTGAAGATGACAAGTTTTACTGTCAACTAAACCGTTCCATGATTCGAAAAGAGTGGAATATATTGGAGCAGCAGAAGAGACAGTTTGTTGTAGCAATCCTTGCAAGTAAATGCACCAACAAGAATCTTCAAGCCCATGAATGATGTTTATTTCTTCCAGTAAGGTTGTTACACTGGATGCCACCGACAACAAGGTCGAGGCCGTTAAAACTATTCATCAATTGCTCCAACCGATCATCATTCAGTTCTTGCACATCTGTTTTCAAAATTATGCCAAGACAGTAAAAGGCAACCTCTGCATCATTAATCCCAGAGAAAAGAGACAGGACTTTGATACCACCATGGAACATGTCTCTATACATATCCTTGTATATGGTTTTTAGGGAAACCTAGAAGTATTTCCACCTCATCAGATTCAAGTGGAACAAGTGCCGTGTGCTCATAGCATCTTCTGGAAGTGTTCTTTGAGTTATCTGATCTGGTTTGGTATAAACCCCAAAAACCAATCATTGAATTTGGAAGATGAATGTGCTCATAGCATCTTCTGGAAGTGTTCTTTGAGTTATCTGATCTAGTTTGGTATAAACCCCAAAAACCAATCATTGAATTTGGAAGATGAATGTGCTAATAGCATCTTCTGGAAGTGTTATTTGAGTTATCTGATCTGGTTTGGTATGAACCCTAAAAACCAATCATTGAATTTGGAAGATGAATGTGCTCATAGCATCTTCTGGAAATGTTATTTGAGTTATCTGATCTAGTTTGGTATGAAACCACAGAACCAATCATTGAATTTGGAAGATGAATGTGCTCATAGCATCTTCTGGAAGTGTTCTTTGAGTTATCTGATCTGGTTTGGTATGAAACCACAGAACCAATCATTGGATTTGAAAGATGAATGTGCTCATAGTAGAAATAAGAAGACCCAATAGCATCTTCTGGAAGTGTTCTTTGAGTTATCTGATCTGGTTCGGTAGGAACCACAGAACCAATCATTGGAATTAAAAGATGGACTGCATGATCGTCTTCATTAAGAAGCTTCTTTTCAAGCTTCTTCTGCTTATTCCTTTCCCAAAAATCATAGCCCAAGTTTCGCCTTTTCTTGTAATTGGGATCATTGCATAATGGCTTCCTATCTTTTACCGGAAGAAGTGCGTCAGCAGCCTTAGCCATTTGAGCATCATATATAAAATTTGTCAATTTTGCAATTGATGAATCTGAACCACATCTCTATGACTATTAAAGACATAACATTTGAGTATCCCATTTTCATCAAGTATAACAGTTTACTCTCCTCATCAGAATCAGAATTCAAGATTTTCTCGGTATTAAAAGAACTATCGATATCTGTGAAATCATCTTGAAAGATCACTTCATAATCAGATGAGTTGTTATCAGAATCAACATGTTGTATGAATGCAAGCTTTTCACGAGCTTATACTATTGAGTTTTATTCTCAAGAGATTTTGTGACATTATATCTACATCTACATTTGTCAAAGATGATAGATTCTCTGATTTGAAGAAGAAAGATTTATTGGGTTTCTACAACTGAAGAAATACTCAGTTCACCAACCTGAAATCAAATAACTTAACATTCATGCATCATATTTAGGCATTTGCAAAAATAGGTGCATTTTCATTCATTCTCATCCATGTTGAATTTTGACAGGAATTTCAAAGATTTTTAGCAAAGATTCAAATCCATCAATTGATGGATCAACATTACCAGTTCGAGTTCATAATAAGAAGAACTCATCTGAAGAAGGAAGAAGAAGTTCATAATGAGCAGAATTTGTTCAACCTTTTGCTCAAATCCATCAATTGATGGATCAACATTACCAGTTCGAGTTCATAATAAGAAGAACTCATCTGAAGAAGGAAGAAAAAGTTCATAATGAGAAGAATTTGTTCAACCTTTTGCTCAAATCCATCAATTGATGGATCAATATTGACAGGTAGAGTTCATAATGAGAAGAACTCGTCATCTGAAGAAGAAGAAATTCATAATGAGAAGAATTTGTTCAACTTTTCGCTCAAATTCATCATTCAATGGATCAGCATTACCAGTTCGAGTTCATAATGAGAAGAACTCATCTAAAGAAGGAAGAAGAAGTTCATAATGAGAAGAATTTGTTCAACCTTTTGTTTGAATTCATCATTTGATGGATCAACATTGCCAGATAAAGTTCATAATGAGAAGAACTCATCTGAAGAAGAAGAAGTTCACAATGAGAAGAGCTTGTTCAACCCTTTTGCATAATTCTATCACAGAAAGAGATAGATTAGCATCAACCTTTTCAGAGAAAGTTCATAATGAGAAGAACTCATCTGAAGAAGAAAGAAGAAGTTCATAATGAGAAGAGCTTATTCAACCTTTTAAAGGACTCTATCACAGAAGGAAATAGGTCAACATCCTCCCCAGCGAAAAGTTCATAATGAGAAGAACTCATCTGAAGAAAGAGAAGAATTTATTCAACATCTCCATATTAATCAAGTGAATTCAAATGGATAAAAAAATATTATTATCTTTTCATCTTTACTCTATTCTTGTTAACACAAGAATGAGCAAAGAGGGACAGCTGAAGATACTATTTTTTTCTCCATTTACTATTATTATTTATTATTATTATTATTATTATTATTATTATTATTATTATTATTTATTATTATTACAAACGGGCCAAGTCCGGCCTAACCAGTTAACCCAAATACAGTGGCCCAACCAGTTAACCTAAATATGTAACCCTAAACCCATTTAGGGTTTATATCTAAGCACCAGCCGCCATCATCCATCCACCGTTGGATCTGGCATGATCCAACGGTCCAAGAACCTCCAGATGCAAACCCTAGGGTATGATGCCCTAGGGCCACATCCCAGCCGTCGCTTTTTTTTGTCTCCACCGCCACGTTCAATGCCGCTCAGCCGCTGCCATGAAGCCTCCAGAAGAATTGAAGAGAACCGTCCACGTTGAGGGCTACGTTGAGTCACCACCTACGGTTTGGTGACTCACCGAACTCCACCTTTAGGACCGGTCCGAGACAAGCGCCGGTGATGGCCAACCTACAAAGAAGAAAAGAACAACAACCAGCAAAAACAGAAAAAAAAAACCAGCAAAAACAGAGAACGAAAAAAAATAGAAAGCAAATCACTAAAACAGCAAGGAAAGGAATGAGAGAGACTTACTGTGGAAGCCACCGCCTTGATCGGAGTCACCACTGGCCTCTAGACGTCACCAAAAACCTTTGAAAATCGAAGGTATTTTCTTAAGATTTGCTCCGATCGGGAGCTATTTAAAAGAAAATACCAACGGAACCGTCAAACTTTTTTCGGCCACCGAAGACGGTGGCCGGCGGCGGTTTTGACGGTGACGGTGACGGGGTCAACGCCGGTGAACGACTGCCGGCCGGTGTGCTTCTCTCTGTTTTAGAGAGAAGCGAGAGAACTTTTTCTCTCAGAGAAGAAAGAGAGAGGGAAGAGAGGAGAAATGAGAGCTGGCCCGAGATTTAAATAGCCCTCCCCAAACGACGCCGTTTTGGGGAGGGGTCTATTTGTAATTAACTAATTGTTAAATTTCGTCCGCATCCATCCTAACTTGTAATCTTTACATTTTAGTCACTAAATCAAATTTATAATCCTTTTAATTTGATCTCTAAATTTTCTTTTTTTATATTTTAGCCCTTAACCGTATTTATAAATATTTAGGATAAATAACATATTTAGTCCCTTAATTTTAATAAATAAAATTTTAATCCTGAGTTTATATTTTTAATTTATTTTAATCTGACATTCGAATTTTATATAATTTTATTTTAGTCACTAAATTAATAATTAAGGAAAATAGCATGTTTAATCCTTATAATTTTAAATAATTAGTTATGAATTAGGTAATAAATTTTAATTTTATTATAATCTAGTCACTAATTTTAAATATTTTCTTTTATTTTACTACTTTTAAATAAATAGTTCTAATTGTATTTTTATTGTTTTTAATTTTACTTGTTTATATATTTAAATGTTATTTTTATTATTATTATGTAGTTATATAAATATATATAATAAATAATAATTTATATTTTTTACATAAATTATTTTAATATTTATTTTTCAATATCGAAGAAAAGGGCAGTCTTAATACAACTGGATGTCCTATTCTGGTATTTTAAAATTAAATATTATAAAAATAATAATTTTATTTTATTTAAATTATTATATTAATATTTATTAATATCGAAGAAAAGAGCTATCTTAAGGCACCTAGAAGTCCTTTTCTGATATTTCTAAATAAATAAATATTTATTTATAAATATATATAAATTATTTTTTCTCATAATTATAATTTTGAAATAATAGGATTATAAATTAAATATATTTTGAATTTTTAAATTTCTAATAATAGAGACAATTTATAATTAAAAAGTACCAATTTTGGGCATTGTAGGGGTGCTAATCCTTCCCTAAACGTAACCGACCACGAATCCCTTTTTATTATTAAAAAAGAACGAATTTTTGGTTAAAACGCAGATCAGTTTATCTTTTAATCGATGTTTTCTTAAAAACTCTTTTAAAAGATGATTTTTAGGTATTCGACCTACCTAACCCAAAAGGCCGATGGCGACTCCCAAATTATTTTCAAAACCATTTATTCACATCACTTTTCCCGCCAAATAAATATTTCGTGCCCGGACGAAAACCGGTTACGACACAAGCAATGCCTTCGCTTTCGCCCTTTTGTTTTATACGGGATACCACTCATTTCTCTCGTACTCCGGTAATCTTTGCTAATTTAACTCGAAAAGGTTGAGTTTTAATTGACCTTGAATAAATTCGATTCTCCAAAGCCCCTTCTATATGTAGCAAATTTGTGTACTCTTCAATAGTAGGAACCAAGTTCTCCTTATTGAGAGTGAAGCAATTGTACCCTGGATTCCATAATTGAATTAGGGCTCGAAGTAAGTAATCATCAACTTTGACATAGACCAAATATGGGATGTCCCCGTAAGTCTGATAAAACTGCAACTTTTTGTTTGAGTCCCAACTCTCCCAAATGCCTCGCAAATCTTGCATATCATTTCTTTTTAGAGAAACTAGAGCATAACTGGCTAACTCAGTTACATAGTCATCTTGCAGACTGTCTCCCCCTTGTCTTTGTAAGTCCTCAGCCCACTGTCTTACTTCTGAGTTTAGAACTATTTGATTTGAACACTTTTTATCCATGGATAAAGGTTTTCCAATGAGACGATTAACACGAGGATCAATGCCTTTTATCCTGTATGATGCTATGCAAACAGAAGAAATAAAGAACACACAAAAAGAAATGAATTAGTTTACATAATAAAGGAAAAAATTAATTTAATAATAATGTCTACCTAAATATCTTTATTTAAACATGATTTATTCATACTTTAAATAATTTAAATTCACATGCAATTTATTCAGTAAGAAAATAAATAAATAAATAAATTAAAAAGAAAAGTTAGAATTCATTTCTCGTGTGTGTACACCTATTTTGGACAAAATTTCGGCATGGCTTCAGATCGGAAGAGTTTCTAGGGTTTAATTATATGCAAGGTTTCAGATCTAAGAATAAAGGTACCCGAATTGTCCTTGTTAGTGCCCCCTTGGGCTGCTAACCCTCAATCCTAGTCCATCACAGAATAAAGTGGATCGAGTTCAATTCGAGGGGATACATTTCTCTATACCTAACACGGAGAATAAATTCTCACGAAAATATAGAGCATATGAAACCCGAAAGTTACTTACTAGCTCTGACACGGAGAATAAATTCTCACGAAGACGTCGCTTTCACTCCCACATAAAAGGGACAAGCTTGATTAAAAAGCTTATGTTATGTAATGCATGTGTTGTGTGTGAGGAGAAATGTTCAAACCTCTGACAGAAAAATAAATAATGAAATAAAATACTTGAAAATAAAATGAAATATTAATAAAATAATATATATAAATACTATGAAAATAATAAGTATATATAAAAATTTTGAAAAGAAATAATTATAAATTAAATATATGAATTTTTAATTTCTAATTAATAGAGACAATTTATAATTGATTTTGTTTTAACAAATATTTTGGGAGTCTCCATTGACCTTTTGGGTCAGGTAGGTCAAATACCTAAAAACAATCTTTTAAAATAGTTTTGAATAAAACATAATTTAAAAGATAAAACTGATCTGCGTATAACCAAAAAAATTTAATAAAAAATGATTCATGGTTGATTACGTTTAGGGAAAGATTAGCACCCCTATAACGCCCAAAATTTGGTACTCATTAATTATAATTTGTCTCTATTAAATATTCAAAAATATATTTAATCTATAATATGTCATTTCAAATTTACTGGTTTAATTATAAGAAAATTTATTAATTTTTTATATAAATAAGATATTTATTTATTTAGAAATATCAGAAAAGAACTTCTAGGTGCTTTAAGACAGCTCTTTTCTTCGATATATAAATAAATATAAAAATTTCTTAAAAATAATATATATTTTATAGGGTAAAAATATCAGAAAACGGACTTCTAGGTGCTTTAAGACAGTCATTTTCTTTAATATTATTAAAATAGGATTATCATTATTATTTTATAATAAAAAAATAATTCATATAAAGATTTTAATAAAAAGAAAAATAAAATAAATAATTATTTATTATTATATATATATGTAATAATAATAATAATAATAATAATAATAATATATTACAAATAAACATATAAAATTAAATCAACAACTAAAATAAATAAAATTAAAACTATATAAAAATGATTAATAATTTAAAACTAATGACTAAATTAGAATATGTTAAAATTTAATAACCTAATTCGTAATTAATTATTTAATATTACAGGGTCTAAACATGTTATTTTACTTATTTATTAATTTAGGGACTAAAATTAACTTATATCAAAATCGAATATCATATTTAAATAAATTAAAAACATGCATTCGGGATTAAAATATTAAATATTAAAATTAAAGGACTAAATCTATAATTTACCTAAAATATTTATATAAACATATTAGTGATTAAATCATAAAGTAAACAAAATTAGAAGACCAAATTAAAACATTTAGAATTTGATTTCAGTGACTAAAATGGAATGTTACAAAACTAAGATGGTTGTGGAAAGGGTTTGGCCAAAAGCGAAATTACGGATATACCCCTCAAAACGGCATCGTTTGGGAAGGGGTATAAAATCCCCAAACGGCTGGCCCTTCAGGCCAGCATTCTCATTTCTCTTCTCTCTCTAACTGAGAGAGAAGAAAACTCTCTCGCTTCTCTCTAGCTTCCCTCACCGGAGGGAAGCTTGTGGCCGGAAAATTTTATTTTATATCAAAACGTAGATCAGACCGTCCTAATGACGGTTCCGGTGACCATTTTTCGTAAAAAGCTCCCGATCGGAGCAAATCTATGAAAATACCTTCGGGTTTTGGTTGTTTCCGACGATGGTTGCTTTTCTTTGCGGGAAGAATCTCGACTTCTTCTCCTTTTTTCTTTGGTTTGGTGTTATCTGGGATCGTTGGTGTAAATGTTTGTTATCTCTTTTTGTTTTTCTTTGGTTGCTTCCTATTCTTGCTTGTTCCGTATCTCCTCTTTGTAGGGGACTCGGTCGATGGTTTTATAACCATCACCAGAGCTTATCTTGTACCATGTAAAAGACTGGTAGTTTGGTGAGTCACTGGACTTGTGGTGACTCACCGAAGAATGGCGACGCGTGTGCGGCTAGAGTAGCTCTTCTGGAAGCTTTCGACGGGACGTGGTAGCGGCGGAGCAACGTGGATATTGTGGAAGCAACAGCGGCGGCCGCGTATTCCCTAGGGTATCATAACCCTAGAGTTTTCTTACTGGAGCGTCTAGGGACCGTTGGATCTTGCCATATCCAACGGTTGATGATGCGGCGGCTAGGACACAGAGATGATATAAAACCCTAAATGGGTTTAGGGTTTGTTATTGTTGGACCGGTCTGGGTTGGTCTCTTGTAATTGGGCCAGTCCAGTTTTGGGTCTGTAATAATAATAATAAATAATAATAATAATAATAATATAATAGTAAAATAAAATAATATTAATAATAATATAATAATATTATTATTTATAATAAAAAAACAAATGTATATAAAAAATTAATATCTTCACCCAATAACTTAAATTATGAAATTTACGGGGTCTACTTACCTCTTAGATAACCTGAAACTACTAGCTCAGAATTTGGGGTGTTACAACTCTCCCCTCCCTGAAAGAAATTTCATCCTCAAAATTTACTTGGATCGGCTAACAACTTACTTTTGGGCCGAACATATAGAACCCGTGAAGCACCTAAACTCTTATTCGTTTGATCCCTTAAGAAGAAGTCCTCGCAACACGACATGAAATCTCAAAATTGTAAATTTTGACCTACAATTTTCTAAAATAGTTTTCCTCCAACCAAACACTAGAAAATGAGGAAAACATTTTTCGAATAAACTATAGGATTGATCACTTTCGTCTAGGGTCTATTTGTTTCACGTAAAACATTTTTCGAAAAACGTTTTCTAATTTTCTGGTGTTTGGTTGGAGGAAAACTGGTTGGTCAACGTAAAACATTTTTCTGGTAAACCGAATTTCCTTTGCATTTTCTGAAAAATGACTTATGGTTTGTTTTTCCGTAAGTCATTTTTCGAACTTTTCACTTCAAAGAATAAATACTCAAAAAATTATTTTATACATTTAATATTAATAAATATTTTAATATCATTTTAATCAAAATATTAATTATTAAAATATTTAAAGTATATTTACTAATATTTCAAATATTATAATATAGTATTTTTAATATTATAATAAAATACTCAATTATATTATAATAAAGTAAGATATTATATTTTTATTTTAATAATATATCATAAATTATGAATAAGATTTATATTATTTACTATTTTAATAGAAATAATATTATTAAATTACTAATAATGAATAATGTATTTAATATTAATAATATAATATTTTAATAAATATATTTAAAAATATATTAATTAATATTTTTAAAATACAATATAATATTATTACTTTAATAAATAATTACTATAATTTATAATATTTTTATTTCAATAAAATGTACTAATCTTAATATTTTTCTTAATAAAATTATAGAAATAATATTTAATAATAAAAATTATTATAATATTTTAAAAATAAAACTATTAATTTTTTATGATAAATAATATTATTTATTGTATTTGATATTTGTAATATTTTTTTTAAAATTCATCAACTAGTGAAAAATAGTTTACACAACCTCTTCCAAACACAGTAAAACGTTTTACATAAAATATTTTCCAAAAAATATAATTCATTTTACGAAAAAATTTCCAAAAAAATATTTTCAATGAAACAAACTGACCCTAAATATTTTAATAACTAAACTGAACAAAATCAAAAATTGAGAGACTTACCATGTCATTTACCATTTCATTAAAATGATGTAATTAGACGTGCCATGTGGCATGATCCTATTAAAAAAATATTTTTGAACTATTTGAGTAAAATTGATAACAAAACTAAATGTCAGTGAGCAAAACATTCAGAAAAAACTTTAAAAGACAACTTCATACAAAAGATATAATTTAAGAGATATATAAAAAATTAACCCAAAAAAATATTCATTGTAACACAGGGATAGACCAAGAGGGAGCGGATGTAGCAATCACCCTCTAAAATTTTTAGGGTAACCTATATCATTGACTACTCAATTATTTAATCATTTTATTTTTACCATCGATCTTTTAATTTTATTAATCAAATCACTTAATTATTTAATTGTTACCGATCAAACCACTAACCGTTAATATTTTACGAAAATACTGACATGACAATTAACAAAATTAGTATAATTATATATTTAGTACTTATTAATTACATATCCTACCAATTTAAACCTATTTTGAATTTAATTCAAAGGATTAATCCTCCAATCAAGATATTATATGTATCAATAGCTGATTAGAGAGTTTTTTTTTCAAATTAACTTTAATATTTTAATGAAATAAAGTTTCTCACAAATCAAGTGATGACACGTGTCACCACCAGTTAACGTGAAAACAAAATAGAAATGTGGTGGAGAACCTGGGACCAGAGGGAACAATGGGCGATATTTAACAACTGGGATAAACCCCATAATTATATAGCGAGGATGTAAAAAAATATTTTAATAAAAATATACTATAATCATTGAAAATAATAATTTAATAGCGTTAAAATTATGATTATTTTTTATTTAAATGTTTTCTTTTAATTTTTGGTAAATAAAGTGAATAATGTTTGGTAGAAAAATAAATTCAGAATGGTACTTAATATATTTAAAAGATTAATAACAATAGTGGGGGTTTCCTTGTGGTTTGAGTGCACCTTTTCATATCTTAGGTCCTAGCTTCGATCTCCTTTGTGCACCAACTTATTTCTACCTTGTTTTCATCTTGAGGAGTTGGCGGGAAAAAAAATGGTTGTCCCTTGTTCCCATATATAATGGGGTAAGGAGGAGGTAAGATAGTAGGTTGCCCCCAACATTAGGTTGACAGCAACTTCAGTAGGTTGTCCCTTAATTAAAATATTAAAATTAATTAAAAAGACTCACCAATTAATTAGTGACACATGTCACCAATAAATTTTTTTCATAATATTATATAGATCTGTGTCATCTCCTAATTGGATGATTAATTTTTTAATTAAAATTAAGATTAAATTAGTAGAATATATAAATAATGAGGACTAAATGTATAATTTTCTCAATTATGTTATTTGTCACATCAACATCTCCATCAAATATTAACGATTAGTGGCTTGATTAACATTAACTAAATAATTAAGTGGTCTGATTAACAAAATTAAAAAATCGATGATAAAAGTAAAATGACTAAATAATTGAGTGGTCAATAATATAATTTACCCAAAATTTTAAGTTCACGAATGTTTTAGATATTTTATTTATATTTTAATAAAAATTCTGATTTTATATCTCTTAAAATTTTATAAATTCACACTCTTTAAATTTTATAAATTAACTCCCTAACGTAAAATCTTACATTCATTCCTAATAATAATTATCCCAATAATTTCATACCAATAATATTTACTTTATTTTTTTCTGCCCACAATATTTCTCACGTAAAACGTTTTTCGAAATTTTTGTTTTTTTCATTTTTCAGTGTTTTGGTTGGAGGAAAACTGGTTGGTCAACGTAAAACATTTTCCTGGTCAACAGAATTTCCTAAGTGTTTTTTGGAAAATGACTTACAGTTTGATTTTCCGTAAGTCATTTTTAGAACTTTTCAATTCAAAGAATAAATACTCAAAATAATTTTATTTTATGAATTTAATATTAAAAAAATATTTTAATATCATTTTAATTAAAACATTAATTATTTAAATATTTAAAATATATTTATTAATATTTCTAATAATATTATATTATATTTTTAATATTATAATAAAATAATCAGTTATATTATATACTATAAGATATTATATTTTTTATATTAATAATATATAATAAATTATTAAATAAAATTTATATTATTTATTAATTTCATAGAAATAATATTATTAAATTATTAATAATGAATAATATTATTTATATATTTAATATTAATATAATAATCTAATAATATTTTAATAAAGATATTTAAAATATACTAATTAATATTTTTTAAATATAATATAACACTATTACTTTAATAAATAATTAACATAATTTATAATATTTTTATTTCAATAAAATATACAAATATTAATATTTTTAGTAATAAAATTATAAAAATAATATTTTAATAATAAATAAATTATTTTAATATTTTAAAAATAATAATATTAAGTTTTATGATAAATAATATTATTTATTGTATTTAATATTTGTAATAAATAATTTTTAAAAAGTTCATCAACGAGTGAAAAAATGGTTTAAACAACATCTTCCAAACATTTTCTGGTAAAAGTTTTGAGAAACAAACCCTAATTTTACAAAAAAATATTCACATAAATATGAGCGTTTTTACCCAAAAATCACACTGACATATTTTAATTACCTGTCAGGCACCGTTTCAGAAAATTTTATCGATCTAGCAACCTTGGCACAAAGGCGCGGATCATCATGTGGCACATTTCATTATTGGTTATGAATTTCTCAGCCTTTAAACTCTCCCCTCGCCTATAAATAGCACCTCCTTCCACCGTAAACATCATAACATCAACTCCTCCTATATTTGTTTCACCAGTTCCTCCTATATTTCCTTCACCAGTTCGTTCAATCTTTTATTGTAAGGTAATTTTTTTAATATATTATATTTATTTTATATATGATTATTTGAAAAAAGAAATATTGTACTAATTCTTTTCTATTACTTTTTTGCGGTTGTAAAAATAGAAAGTGGGATCATATGTCAAGACATTTTTTTCGATACAGTAATAATATAAAATTATAGTATTTAAATTATTGTTAACATTTTTAAATTTTTTTATTAGGTTATATTTGAATTCATATACTATTTATTTAATTAGGCATATTTCAGCTATTATTTTTGCAGAAATAAATTCTCAATCTTTCAAACTATTCAATAGAAACCGGCGTCGTGTTCATATCAAATCATTATGTCAAAATACTCTTCAATAGAAACATAACTCTTGAGGAGCTGATAACAAATATTTCAAAAAAGTTTCAAGTTGAAAGTACTAAAGATTGTCCTCGCTTCAGTACATATTTCCCACATCTGTGTTTTCGTTAACTTATACAATGTTCAAACTATCGAACGATGATGATGTTGCAATAATGGTTGATTCTCAAAATCATTATTCAGATGCCGATACAGAGATGTATGCGAAATTTGTTGAAGTGTGTGATGTTCGTGGTATGTCATTATGATCATACTATAGGTTGGCTCAACAAGTTGATCAAGTGGACAACCCAACTATAGTAATGTGTAATGATTTTAACGCCATAATGAGAAATCCGCATCATGGTGCCATCCCATCAAGTTCAATGGGGAGACATTCATCAACAACTTCTTATGATCTGTACCGAGGTGGCTCCACAAACAATCCGTATAGAAACATTGCGTCTAGTTCAAGGGGAATGCATTCATCTGCCAATTTCTTTGACCTGAATATGGAGATGCCCTCGACATAGCAATCTGTATAGTATCCATTTGACACGATGCCTTCAAGCTCTAGGGGGAGGCATTCAACTGCAAGCTTCTTTGACCTCATTGTCGAGATGCCTTCAAGTTCAAGGGGAAGGCATGTAACCACCAGCTTGTTCGACCTAAATGTCGACAGCGTTGAGGAACCCTTATCTCTACCAGAAGAACCTCTTAGCGAGTCAAGTGCTGATGGTACTGAGACTAGACTATTTATTCACCCAAAATCACTGTAATTCAACATAGACTCCGATGATGATGATGTAGAGAAAGTTCCCATACAAAAGGTACACACTAAACCTCCAACACACATGTATGAAGCTGACTATGGTGTAACGTACGGGCCAAAATTTACGGATATGCCTAATGTCGGTGACTATGGATTTAACTCATCAGTCAATGATGGTGACTAATATAAAGGAATGAAGTTTTCATGCAAAGAAGAATCGACGATGGCAATTAACAATTATAGTATTCATAATTCTGTTTAGTCCAAAATCGACCACTCTACCACCCAAAAGTATGTTTGCCATTGTGTCCAACGTGATAACGGATGCCCTTGGATGGTTCGCGTATCGAAAAGGAAGAGGAAAAATAATTTATGGGAACTAACCATATATAACGGTCCTCACACATGTTGTGTTGGAGGGATCAACCAGGATTATCCAAACTTGGACTCCAACATGATCAGCCAAGCCATCATGCCCACGGTAAAATCAAGCTCTCATATAGCTATTGTTATGTTGATTTCAGCTATACAATCGTAGTATGGGTATACCGTCTCATACAGGAAAGGATGGAAGGAAAAACAGAATGCCATTAAAAAACTTCATGGCGAATGGGATGAATCGTACAACGAACTACGAAGTTGGTTTAGGGTGGTATGCATATTAAATCCTGGGATAATTATGGACTTTGAAACTTGTCATGCATACCACAATGATCGAGTGCTTCACGATCAATGCCAATTCTATCAGTTTTTTGGACTTACCCACAGTGCATAAATGTTGTGAAATACTGTAAGTCTGTGGTCCAAATTGACGATACATTCTTGTATGGAAAATACAAGAAAGTTTTACTATTGGCAGTTATCCAAGATGGTAATCACAATATACTTCCAGTTGCTTTTGCCCTTATTGAAGGAGAAGATACAGATTCTTGGGTTTTTTTTCCTCCGAAACTTACGCGCACATGTTATCACGAGGGAAAAATATGTGTCATTTCG
Organism: Hibiscus syriacus; assembly: GCF_006381635.1. NCBI lineage: Eukaryota > Viridiplantae > Streptophyta > Magnoliopsida > Malvales > Malvaceae > Hibiscus > Hibiscus syriacus. The sequence goes on along the minus strand of NW_024062696.1, from coordinate 202,315 downwards.
AATCGCGGAGTTGGGATCTAAGCAACAATGGAATCTTTGGGTCCAATATGGAAACCACACTATGTCTAACATAGGTATTGTATCCGACACGTTGCTGCAACCTATCATGGAAGGCTCAAGAAGAATGATGAGCGCCAATTACTTGTGCGCATGGGTATGTGAAAATGCTATTATTTTTTTCTTTCAATTTTTTTCATTTTTTATAGAAACAAAGTTAGTAAGTTCTACATTTGATGCTTAGGTTATGAACTACTACCTCAAACATTTAAGTTCATGCTTCAACAGTTACAAGGGAAGAACGAGGAAGGAACGATTACATCAGCCTCATCAATAAAAAAATGTGAATAAATGCATATGATGGTGGATATCGATATGGACACATGACGACCAACTTGGCTGAGGCTATCAATTTGACCTTAAAGGGGGCACGTCATTTACCAGTAATGACTTTGGTAAAAATGATATATTTTCATTTGGGAATGCTTTTTGCCAAGCTTGGGGGACAAGCTCAAACTTGGATGCAAAACGGTCATGTCTATCACCCTAGATTAGTTACAGATCTACAAAAAAGAATTGATACATAAAATGGAATGTTACTAACAAGCTTCTCTAGAACCCATGAATTTTTTTATTGTGACAGAGATCCTGCGACCACTTCAAGGGATTCAAGCTAACTCGTTCAGAGTTAATCTACGAGACAGATGGTGCGACTGTGGATTTTTTCAAGCTCTGAAGTATACATGGGCTCATGTCATAGCAGCTTGCTCCCATACCCGTCAAGACTATAACCGTTTTGTGGATCCCATACACCTTCTAACAAAAGTGTTTAAGGTATATGAATTTGAGTTTTCCCCATAGGTAATGAGAAATACCCTAATGAGGTTTGGAATTGGCTTCTGATTATACCAAATTTGTCCTTATTGAAGGATCCCGGTCATCCAAAATCCACTTGAATTTATTGTGACATGGATATTCAGGAAACGTTAAGAGAAAAAAAAGATGTGGGCATTGTAGAAACCCAAGATACAGTAGGAAAAAATGTCCATCTCTTTTGTCATCAAGTAACCGTTGATATTGTGCTTGATGTAGTTGTTGTCTAAGAAAGATAAGTTTCTGTAATTTAATTTTCATTTACTTTAAGTTAATGTCATTTAATCATCACCGATTAATTAAACAAGAAAACGATACAAAAAAAGCGATTAAAAAAATACTAAATGATAAAACCATTCGCTTGAATTAAGTAATAAACAAAATTAACAAAATAAATTAAGTATTAGACGATAAATAATTAAAAAATTACAATTTTTTTGTAAATAAAAAATTAAATACAAATATAATGAAATGTATGAATCTATCGATGCTTGCATCTTGAATGTGTTCCGCATGGCGGTGGCTGTCTATCTCGAGGAGGATTTCTTCGTATAACTTGTTCTGACTCCTTGCTCTCATCATCGTCGTCATCGTCGTCATTATCAGGAGCAGATACATTTTGTTGATGAGGAACGGATGACAATGTAGCACCTCCACAGATTTAGGACCTTGGAGGTGTATGACTGACTATCTCACCGCTCATAGAAAACTGGGAAAACTGAGAAAAGACCGACATCGATGAATAAGAAAATTATACAAAAGGTGTCTGTGCGGCGGCCATCGGTGGTGATGCTGGACCTGCCAAATAACCAGCATATGAACTCTAAGTTAGATATGCAAACATAGAACCGTAATATCCTCCAGGAGGGGTTATATAACTCTACGGCGGTGGTGGCATCTGGTATGGGAACGACGGTGGTGGCATATTATATGGCTGCAGACCCATATGAAACGACTGCGAAGTGTACATCGGTGTAGACGGTGGCTATTGTGAAGGCTCCACTGATGTAGCTGAGGATGAACCGGAAGCACACCCACTTATAATGCTTCAGCAACGAGTCCACATCTTTTTTGCCGCGTCGATCGGTGTTATGCAACTCGTCGAGATTTTGAGGTGCTTTTGAAATTGATTGAACAAAACCAAATTGTCAGAGCACGCGATCAGTGGGATACTACTCGATAATCCCATAACAGATCATAGGGACCACCACTATCCAAACATCTAATGGGCCCCTTAAGTCATGTGGATGCAAATCCTCATCTCTTCAGTACAATAAGGAGCCCATTCAAACTAAAGCAAATATATATAATTCTTATCAAAATAATAATATAATTATAGAATGATAATTAAAAATATATTTTGTTATTTCAATACATATCTCTGTGCCAGCCTTCTGATCAATGAGTAACCTAATTGATTCTAATTCATCAGGTAAATCCCGATGATCTTTCCTTGTAGTAGACCACTTATTCAATAAAATAATTTTTATTATATACTACATAAAATGTTTAATATACGAAATCAGTATTGTAATTACCTCAATAATAGGGGAAGACCAACGGGTTCTTCACAACGACATAAAAAGGGCATGCGACACCACGCCCAAGACTATAGCAGAAAGAGACATCCGTCGATATATTTTTTCCTATAGTAAGTAGCTTGACACATTTCCCTATAGAGGAATGCCAAAACTACTAAGCCCCAACTTAGTATGCCAGCCAGATGAAAATTGGTGAAATGACACAACCGCATACAGTGAACTTGGTTGTGGGATTTGTTCAGCATCCGGAGCCCTCCTATCATCTGTAGTATACATGACCGTGCATACATTTTTACTTTCTCCTCCGAGGCATCGCTACTTAAATGCTTGAAAGTTGCATCCAACCAATTTAACGTAATCCGACCACCATTAAAATTTGGCAAGACACCTCCAAGATACTCATGGCATAATAAATTCCAATCACCGTGCGCCACCCCATAAAGCAAATCTCCATCTATCGGAAGCCCCAAGTGCATGGAAACATCCTATAGCGTAATCATACACTCTCTGTATGGAAGATAGAATGTGTGTGTCTCCGGTCTCCACCGCTCGACCAATACAGAAATCAGGTTAGATTCTACGCTATAATTTCCTTCGTATCTAGCTACGTAACCAAATCTAGCCTCGACTAAATACATCTAGACACGGGTTGGTATCTCTAACTTAAGATTACAGATAAAGGGATCTAATATACAGTCTCTCTCCTAATTTAATAAATATTATAGAAATTAATATATAATATAATATTAAATAAATAAATTATTACCAATAATTAAAATATAATTTAAAAATGTTACCGTATCAGCAAAATGCCTCGAGATATGATGTCCATTTAAACGAAGCAGACCGTCTTTCATTTTATAATTATAAAAAATAATAAATAATTAATATAATAAAATTTAATAAAATACTACATTATTAATTTATTATAATATAATATAATATATTACCTTCTAAATAGAATTTGATCGGGTTTGAGCTTTAAGAGGGTTTGGTTCTTGATATGGTTTGAGAGGATTTGGTGTGTTTGAAAGAATAGAAAAGTGGGTATTTATAGGGTTAGTGATGGGTTTGGGCGGATGGGGGTCATTAATTGAGGGAGTGTGAATGGTTTAAATTAAATGAAAGGCATGTATAGTGATCTGCATCTTTCTGGCATGTGTCATAATTTCAGAAAGACGCGGATGATGATCCGCACCTTACGCTGATGTGGCACCAGCTGGAGTAAGGCGCGGATCATATAAGCATAAGGTGCAAATCAATATCCTTGTCTTTCTGAAAAGGGTATTAGATCGGTAAAAATTTTTGAAACGATGCCTGACAAGTAATTAAAACATGTCAGAGTGATTTCTAGGTAAAAATATCATAAATATGTGTGTCCAGAGGTTCTAAATTGAATCAGTTCTTTGTAGTAATAAAGAGGGAGTAGTTAAATTCATCCATTATATAAAATCAACCCACAAATTCCATCACGAAATAGGCCCCACCAATAAAGCCCAAAATGTGGGCCCACAACTCCTCCAAGATACCTCCAAAGGAAAATCTCAGCCCCTGGATTCAACATTAAATGGAAGGGGAAAAATATCAGGGTCGTGCATTACATCCCATCTCGATTCTTGCCCATTTTATGACTAGATCCCCTCCAACGTATGACTTAACTACATTGAAATTCGGAGCTCAAGTCCGTGCTTTGAAAAAATTGAAAGCTAATTTAATTCATATCCCCAAAATAAAAGTTAAAAATTCCTCACTTTAAACGCTCTGCTCTCTTTGTGTGTCAGGTTGTGAATGATTACAAAGACTTCACAAATCACTGTAAGATTTTTCCTTTTCCTTTTTCAATTTTCAGCTGACATCTGGTAATTACTCATATTTTTACCTTCTTTCTCTTTAGAATTTTTTTGGTGGGTGAGCTACAGATTTTGCGCTTTGGGTATTATTATTTTGTAAATTGTGAAATTTTAGCTTCTTTTAGCAGTCTTTGAGGGAAAACTTTCGGGGGTTAGTTTAGTTGCTTTACAAATTTGAAATTTGACGAGTTTTCAATTTTCAGATTTAGGTTTATTTTCCTGTCCAAATTGAGAATCTCATTAAATTAAGCTTAATAGACTTGGTTTTAGGTTAGTTAAACTTTGGTCTATGATTTGTATGTGTAGAGAAACAAAAGAAAAAAATTGCGAGAATTAAATTTTTCTTGTTTGTCTCCTCTATGACCCAGAAATGGTACTTTGTTATTTGTTTCTAATATTTAGTTCTTATGGGTCAACTTTTTGGGTTTCTCCTTTTCTCCATTTTTCAAAATGTCCAGTCTTTTGGTTCTCTAATACTACAATTTAAGTTTGGAAATGCTTTATTTTCCTTTTTTACTATGAGGCTTCCACCCCCATGTTTTCTTCTCTGTAGTTCATTTCAGTTAAAGGATTTTTTTCTTCCCTTAAATCGAATGTCTGTAGATTTTTACACTTTAAATGGAGAGTGCGACTCTTTTTCTTTTTCTTTTTACATCTATTTGTTCATTTTATTTCATGGGAAGTTTAGAAGAACTTTATTTTGTGTGAAGAAGACATTCATTTTGTTATGTGAAAAGATTACAATGGAAATTTTACTTCAAAATTAGTATGTCCTGCCAATTATTTCCTGATGTACTAGTAATTAGTATTCTAGTGGGGGTATTGTGTTTGTTGCTAATTGTTGTAGGGTATGTTTAATGGTTCTTTTGTTTTTTGTGTAATTATTTGTTTTATTTTGTTCGCTGCTCAATTTTTTATTTTGTTTTCAGCTAGTCTGGTATTCCATCCTACAACTTCGGAAGGTTAGAGAAAACAAAGTAAAGCATTTATTTGGAATTAGTTTGATTATGGGTGAAGAAGGATTAATGGTGATAACCATAGTATTTTTCTCAGAATCTCAGAACTTGGTTACGAGTTTCTTTCATCTTTTTGAATCATTTAATTGCTTCCTCGTGCAAATTGAGTAAAGTTTTATCCAGCATAACTTGTTCCACAGAAAAAATGAGAGAGAGTGTTCGAGTGAGAGAAAGAGAAAATTTGGTCAGTCAACCGTTCTCTGGTGAGGAATGGACGACGTTTGTGGATAACTTGAGCAAGAGAGTATATAGGAGAGCTGTTAGAGAACTTTTCCAACACCAGGGTCAAGTAGTGCGGGTTTACATTACGAATGTTTCAATAAATACAAAGTATAGGAATCAAACATTTGTTTTCGCTCATTTTGAGAATGAGGAAGGCGATTGAAAACATCAAAGGAGCATGGATTGGTAGGAAGAAAATGACTGTAGGGGCTACGAAATATCAAAGCTATAGGTCTAGAATTGTTGCTACCAGTAGATCCCGAAAAGAAAAAGAGAAGTCAATCAGGGGAGAGGATAGGAGGATAAGAGAGGGAGCTGAATCTTTGAGCAGCTTGAGAGATGGAAGATCTTACCAGGATGCATTGGTCTCAAATGGAAGGAAAAATGATGAACTAGTATTAAAGGAACAGAGAGAAGGGTGTACTCAAAGTGCTTATGAATTGAGAAATGTGTGGGAGATGTAAATCCCTTCGGATGAATCAGAGTGGGTTAAAATATATTTAATAGGGATCATCAAACCTTTTTTTCGATTTGGAGTTGGTTTATAAGGGATTGGCCAGTGATGGGATTAAGGTTAGGATAGCCAGTTGGGGTTACGTTTGGAACTCCTTCCTGGTCATTTTTGATTCGACTGAAGAGCTAAATGAGGTGTGGTTGAAGAAGAAGGACGAATTATGTTTTTTGTTTGATTGGCTTGAACCTCTTCTAAGCGAAGATAGTCTCATTGGCTTTTTGTTCGGTGGAACTTGATGGTGTTACCTTGTTGTGTTGGAATGCTCCTTTTCTGGAGAAGCTTGTTGGGCAGTGCGAAAAGATGGTATGCATTCAAGACTCTACGGTGAAAAGAGAGGTTATATCAGTTTTCTTTTGTTATAAATTTTGAGTTGGATCAATAGATCAATTATAATTTAACGATTCGTTTTGCCCCCCTTCATTTAGTTTAACGTGAACACCCTTGTTCACACCCGTTTTCGTCCAAATTTTTTATTATTATTATTATTATTATATAAACTAATATTATTATTATTTTGTTCTTTTACAAGCTTAATAACATCATCCGAAGCCCAAACTGCAACAGACCCCAACCAACTTATTTACCATTTAACCCAAATCAGTAGACCCAAATTACAAGCCCAAATAGGCCTAACATTTAAAAACCCTAATGTCTAATAATATTAACATTTTGCCTAACTTTAACTTAGGGTTAGCCATAACCAGTAGAAGAGAAGGGCGATTTGACTAAATTAACACCTTTTTGTCATAATATTTCCTCTCTAACACTATTTGACTAATTTTTCTCGAAGTAGCACCTTTTTGGCTGAGGTGGCATAAAGGTGCATCACCGGGGACGCGTTTTACCTGGGTTTATGTTGATTGGGATGTCACGTAATGCGCATCCCCAGGGACGCGCTTTCACGGAGTTTTGTTAAGTCAGATGCCATAATTGCCTATCCGTATTCCCCCCAACTACCCCCTCCCGTATATAAACCCCCTCAACCTTACCTCATTCTTCACACCAAAATCATATTTTCATCTCTTATATAACTCAAATTCTCCAACTATTTGAGTTTTAAATTTCTTATTAGTGGTAAGAAATTTATTTTTAAGTTAGTATTTTTTAAATAGTTTTTATATTTTATAGTAATATAATTATATAAATATTATTTTTTTTATTAAAATAATATTTATATAATTATTATTTATTTAAATTTATTAATTAATTATTTTGTGTTAATTATATATATTTTTTGTCTACAATTATAATAGAAAGTGAAATGCCGCTACGATTGAATGCAAATCATATCTCCATACATTTTAGTGATATGATAATATTTTTTTTATAATTAATGTTAATATTTATTATTATTTTTAATTTAAATTTATAATGAATTTATATTAATTATAAAGTTTTATAATGCATATTATTTAGGAAGCTGATCTTATTTTAGAGACTTTTATTAAAAACTCATGTATACCTACACCGCAACGTATTTTGCCATATTTGTCTTCTGTCGGATTTGGGTATATTGTAACAATTATTGGCGGTTGCAAACTCGAACTTGTCCTAATTTTTGCATTGATTGAGAGGTGGAGGCTCGAGACATTCACATTTCATCTTCCATGTGGAAAGGCTACAATTACATTGGAGGATGTCTCTATGCATCTGGGGCTTCCCGTCGATGGGAATATTATGTATGGTATAGCGGATGGTGATTGGCAGTCAATGTGCATGGAGTATCTTGGAGCTGTTCCGCCAGAGTTTAATAGAAGTAGAATAGCTTTAGCATGGTTGAAAGCTAATTTTGAAGTTTTGAATGAAAATGTTTCAGATGATGAAGTAAAGGCATGTGCTCGGGCTTATATTCTACGAATCATTGGAAGAATATTGATGTCCGAAAAATCTCGTAACCAGGTGCATTGTATGTGGTTGCGACATCTGATTGATTTTGATGAAGTTGGAAGATATAGTTGGGCGTGCAGTTTTGGCATTTCTCTTTAGAGAAATGTGTCGTGCGACAAATTATAAGAAAACTGTTATTGGTGGATGCCTCATGCTCCTGCAATCATGGGCATTTCATAGGTGGTCGATGAAAAGAAAGAACCATAGAGATATACTTACTTGATTAGAGGAAATTCGTTTACTTATTAATACAAAAGCTGGGTCTGAGGTATGTTTTGAAATATGTTTAAATATGAATATTTTAATTTAAAATGTTAGATATAATTAGAATATTATATTTATTTGAATTGTATATTTATATTTCAGTTTCAGTTGATACCTTATGCGAGCGATGAAGTAAAGGTTTGCATCACACCCCACCTGAGTGGATCATTAGATGTTTGGATGTCAATTGTATATTTTATTTGTTATGCTATTATTGAGTGGCATCTAATTGACCGCGTGCTTCGTCAGTTTGGTTGTACGCAATATATCCCTGGAACACTTAGGAATTTAGATAACATGCATATCATCGATAGACGATGCAAGAAAGAGGTTAACTGAGTGGTGAGACACAGAGATTAAATTGTACTTTTTGAGAACCAGAATGCACAGTTGGCCCCTCGACAATTTTACGTTGAAACTGGTCGTATGGTTATAGATAATTATATGGACTGATTTAATGAAAATGGAAAGTCGTTTATACTTTCGGCGGAAGCACGAAGGGTTAACATTCCTAGGCGTCGAGAGAGACGTCCACCGTCTCAATATCATCGTCCCCCGACTCGTGGACTGAGAGAAGGCGCTACCGGTTCTGCATCAGTCCCACCACCACATCCCTATCCATCGATATGATGTCTATCCTTCCATTTTAGATGACATTTCCTCAAGGGTATATGCTAAGCCCACCAGTTTATATGGCATCTCCGCAGGGTTACATTCCTAGCCCTCAGGGTTACATTCCTAATCTGCCAGGTTATATGCCTATCCCGCAGGGTTTTATGACACCATATGGAAGTGCATATGCATCTATGTTTAATGATCGAGCATATGGTTCATATGCATCTTATTTGGCTAGTGGTCCTTCTCCACAGACCTCAATCTCCATATGGATCACAGACATCGATGTCAATGTTTTCACACTTTTCTCATTTTTTCTATGAGCGGTGGGATTGTTAATAGCACTCCTCCAGGGTCGTTATTTTATACAGACCCTTCAGTGTCATCTACAACACCAGCCGAAGAAAATGCCGATGATGATGATGATAGTGAAGATGAGAAGACTGAAGAACAAATTCCACGAAGAAATCCTCAGCGAAATACAACCACCGCCATGTGGAACTCATTCGAGAAGACATCGTGATTCAGTTGTATTTTAATGTTATTTAAATAGTTATATTTCATAAATTTATGTAATTTGGTTATGTTATTTAAATGTTTCATGGTTGTTAAAACAATATTTGTAATATTATTTTTTTTATTTAAATTTAACATTAAATGTTTTTAATATACAAATTATAGTATTCAAAATTTAAAATTAAAATACAAATTATGGTATTCAAAATTTAACATTAAACTCAACTTAATATTTCAATTGTATTCATAATTAAAAGTTATATTTCAATTATAGTTCGTAGTACTTAAATTGAAATTAAATTTATCTATACGTATGATTTTATCCTTAACATATACATTAAAACATATATATTAAAATCAACTTACCACTTCATATTTATTCGTAAAAACATGTCGATGCTCATTCCATACAATTTCAATGTCACAACCAACTTATCACTTCACATTTATTCAATTTATCCATAACATTTTATCCAATATATTCAAACAACCAATTGATCACTTCACATTTATTTAATTTATTCACAACATTTTATCCAATTTATTCAAACTTCACATAACGTTTTAATTTAAGTTATGAACTTAAATTGATCCATATGTATAATTTTATCCTTAACTTGCTGAACTTCCAAAAAGAACTTAAATTTTGGTTATAATTTACCTGATTTTACCATCCATCTATAGTTCACCGGGGGACATGAGTGACATAATAGGGCAATAATAACATATTCTCGGACAAAATAATGAAAGACTCCTCCCTGGGAACGCACTTTCACCACTTTGCCAAATCCTCTCAGAAATAATAGGTACTGACATGAATAGTTCTCCGGGGGACATGAGTGACATAAAAGGACAATGATAATATATTTTCTGACAAAATAATGGAAGGCGCGCCCCGGTAACGCGCTTTCACCACTTTGTCAAGTCCCCTCAGAAATAATAGGTACTGACATGAATAGTTCTCCGGGGGACATGAGTGACATAATAGGGCAATGATAACATATTCTCTGACAAAATAATGGAAGGCGCCCCCCGGGAACGTGCTTTCACCACTTTGGGTACTGACATGAATAGTGCCCTCGAGGGACATGAGTGACATAATAGGGTAATGATAACATATTATCTGACAAAATAATGGAAGGCGCGCCCCCAGGAACGCGCTTTCACCACTTTTCCAAGTCCCCTAAGAAATAATAGGTACTGATATGAATAGTTCTCCGGGGGACACGAGTGACATAATATGGCAATGATAACATATTCTTTCACAATGGAAGGCGCCCCTCCAGGAACGCACTTTCACCACTTTGGGTACTGATATGAATAGTGCCCCCGAGGGACATGAGTGACATAATAAGACAATGATAACATATTATCTGACAAAATAATGGAAGGAGCCCCCTAGGAACGCACCTTCACGTGAATAGTACCCTGATTATAGACACTATTATATGCAACGTATTATGGACTTTCAAAACAAATTTCAGTTCACAAGCTTTCATATTCACAAACTCAAAATTTCTCAAAAATTTTCAAAAATTTCTCTGAAAATGAGTCGTCTTTCTGTTGTTTTATATGATGGAGAAATTAAGGAAGCTGAAGAGGGGGTTGTTTTTTAGTCAGATCATTATAATAATTCCACCTTCTAATTAGAGAAAAATATTAAATTAAACAAATTAAAAGATATAAAAAAATTTATGTATACAATGACACATTTCATGTTCTGATTGGAGGATTAAATTTATTAAATTAAATTAAAAGTAAGACTAAATTGATAAAATATATAAGTATTGATGATTAAATGTGTGATTATACTAATTTTATTGACTTATGCATCAATATTTTCATTAAATATTGATAACATTTAAATAATTAAGTGATAAAATTAATAGATCGATAATCAAAATAAAAAAAAATAATAGATATATAACCATACGTGTAATATTATAATTTCATACATTTTTTCTATAACTACAATAATATCAAAGTTGGTTTTCATCTATTGTTCCATCCGATTAATGTCGCGTGGAATGGGTGAATGCCAAAGTTCCTAAAACATATAAAACTAAAACCTAAATTCACTCCACCTTTAAAACACATTTAAAAAATATATTCGATAATTCTTAAATTATAACCGAAACACTTTACATAATATATTAATAATTTATAATAAAAATAAAAATAAACTCTTTATTATTAAAAAAATACCAGCGTGGCATCCGACTCAACAGAACCCATATAAAGCGCATCCCCGAGGATGCGCCTTACACGCTTGGCATCCCAATCAGCATAAGCCCAGGTAAAGTGCGTCCCCGGGGATGCGCCTTTGTGCACCTCAGCCGAAAGGGTGCTATTTTGGGAAATATTGATAAAAGGGTGTTAGAAAGGGAGAATTATGGGGAAAAGGTGTCAGTTTAGTCAAATTGCCTCGAGAAGGGTCCTACATCATCGTCGTCACCTACATCGTTCGTCCCATCACTCTGACACTGCTGCTGTTCTCAATAAATGCAACCAAATCAATCAACAGTGAACAAAATCAGTCAACAGAAAAATAAAAAAATGAAGAAAATCCTTAAAAAATATGGAACTGTCTGAGGCTTGGTTTTAGGGGAAATCATTCCCTATATTGAAGGCCATTGCAACAGACAAAATAAAAAGAGAGAAGCCATTTTCAAACTAGATCCGAAGACGAACAGAGAAAGAGTAGAACGAAAAAAGAGAGAGTAGAGAACATAAAGATTCAAATAGAAAAAAGAGAAAAAACTAAGAGGAGAGAGAGATTCGAACGAGATTCGAATCAGATAAAAAATAGATTCAGGAGACTATTTTCAAGCCAATAGATAGAGAGATAAAAAATAAAGAAATAAGAGAAAAAACTTTGTACTTTGGTTCGGGGTCTATCGGGAAGCTAAAAAGATATCGTATTTTGATGTTCTCGAAAGGTCTAAATTTAGATCTAGGCTTCTAGGATGGGTTTTTAGGAGTGGGTGTCTTGTATTCAGGTTCAGGGAGTGGAGATGAGCATTTTGGGGGTGTTTGTTTCACTTTCAGCCACTGTGAACGACTGCGGAGGCCATCAGTGAGCGGTGGTCGTGTCTCCGATGAGAGGGGAAAGTTGAGAGATTATAAACTCTCTTTCTTCAAAACCAAAAAGATGAACATGGGGAGTCTTCAGGAAGTTAAGCCTTGATTTTAGGCTTTTCTCTCTCTTGAAACATTGCCGTTTAGGGGGAAAGGGAGTGTAACCCGCCTCTGTGTGGGTTATTATTAAGCTTAAGATTCGTCGCTGTTTGTAATCATTTTGTTTTGGTCATCTATGTTTTGTAATCTTGCTTTTAGCCACTGAATATAAGTTTACATTTCCATGCTTCAAACTCTAAATTTTATTTGAATTTCATTTTAGTTACTGATTAATTAATAGTTTGATTTGGTTAAATTTGTCCTTTGCTCCTTTGATTTTCATATTGTTATATTTTGGTCCTTATTTTGTCGTTTATTATATATTAATCCCTGTACTCTTTTGCATGAAATTTTTATTTATTATTATTATTATTATCTTACTATATATATACACGCATGTATATTTTACTATATATTATAGCATATACTTTAATTATTTATTTATTCAATTTTTTAAGCCTTCATATATTTATATATTATTAAACTTTTATTTTTTTAGTTTTAATTTATAAAATATTAATTCGTCAAAGTTTTATATTATTATTTGCTACAAGCTTTATTTGCACCACCTATGTTCAAGAATGCTCGTCATAGAATAGGCGTGAAAAGCATGACTCTATAGGAAAAGTGCGATTTGACGACATTCAAATGAAAAAGCAAATTGGAGTTTAATTAATCAATTTCATTAAAAGGATCATATTTTAATTCATGACTTGAATTTATGGTTTCCATTGTTACGACGACGTATAAGCGATTAGGCACCGATTTCAGACGTTGTGGGGTACTTACTCTTCCTCACACGTAATCGACTCTCAAACCATTAAAAATGAACTTCTGATAAAAAGAAGACCAATTTTTGTCTTTAAAATAATGTTTCTTAATATTGTTTTAAATGACATTTTTAGGTATCTAACCTACCTAATTCAAAAAGGTTGATGGTGACTCCAAATTTTAAATTAAATCACAATTTAAAAATTCCAATTTTCTCAAAATAAAACCATAATTATTTTAAATTCGAATTTTTGTTAAAAATGGTTATGATAGCTTGCGACTCTGCTGAGGACTTTTTTTAACGAGTCATGCCGTTAATCGCTTATATGTTTTCGTGGTGGTAGAAATTGTGAATTCGAGCCCGTAATTAGTTTATGATCTTTTTTATTGAACATTGATTAATTTATCGTTCATTTTTTATTAAATAGTTGTACTGATGTTTGACTTCATGATTGCAGCTTCATTGATTTTCTCTTTTCAAAGATGATTATCTCCTTATTGTTTTTGTCAAAGGTTTGTAAGATCATTCTCACACATTTTACGTGCATTGGCATGACATACGCTCTTTACTCGAGCTTTGACCCAATTAAATAGGGGTGAACGTTATGCTTTCTCGGTGAATTTATTCCTTGTATGAATTATATCTATTAACCTTTGGGATACACGCCTTATATCTTCGTGGGAATTCGTTTCCTCGTATGTGTATAGGAAAGTGGATCCCCTCGAATTGAACTCATTCCGTTCGAAACCTATAATGGGTGAGGATCAAGTGTTTGGCAGCCCAAGGGGGCACTGACATCAAGGACAATTCGAGTACTCTTTCCTTATAGAGTCGAAACCATATATATAGTGAACCATAAATTGGTCACCCTAGGTAGAGCTATTTCAAACCTATGTTCTTAGTAGTTACCGAAATAAGTGTACACAAAGGAGGAACGACTCTGAATCTTCACCTTTGTTTATAGAATAAATTTCTTTTTGAATGAAAGCATGCGAACTAGATATCATGCGATCAGGATGAATTTCTTGAAAATAAAACATGTCGGGTAAAAAGCATGTCCGGATAGGATGACTATTTAATGAAAGCATGCTCGGGTAGATATCATGATGTGGTAGGTATATTCATTTTTGAATAGTACTTTTCTTTATCAATTATCTTACTTGTACAAACTCATCTTTATGTTATTTTCATATTTTTTTTGCATTGCATTGCATCGACATGACATAATGCAAAAGTGTTGATACGTAAGGGGATATTTAAGTGAAAATTTTCATAATAAGCGATAAAAGTTTTCAATCAAGCAATCACGTACACAAACATGCATCGATGGCTAAAGAAAGTTCAGACAGTACAAGAAGTAAACTCACATAAAAATCATGCATCAAAATTGAATAGAACAATATTCAATACTCAAAAGATGATAATTTGATCCGAGAAATAATGTATTAGTAGATTTTTATCTACGATCGTTTCATCTTTAATCATCAAGGAGTGACGTGTGACTCTAGCATTGTAAGGGGTATTAATTGAGTTTGGCTATAGAACGCTTAAGGGATATAATTTTCAAGGATGAAGCTCTGACATGAAGCATTGACCTATTTCAAACCCAGAGTCTATGCGAAAACATGTCTACAAAATGGACTATCTTGTAATGTGAAGACTTTTATCTCTGATGAAAATTATTCTATGATATTCATCATTGTGATCAACACTTTTTGCATATGTATTTTCCTCTTTACATTCTGCACTAAATTTATTTAAGCATTTTCACATGCATCATTCATGAAAACATAGAATTAATTCGTGGAGGATTTGATGACAGTGGTCCTAATCACATGACACAACAATAAGAATAGAAGCAAGATTTGAACAACTGAAGGAAGAATCATAAGAGAATTTACAAAGAATGCAACGAGATTAGGAATCTAACTTAGAGTAATCACAAAAGGCTACCATAGAGCACATCTTGCAAACCCAAGCTAGCATGTTCAATCAGATTGTTGAGAAACTAGTTGGGCTCAATCAGAAAAAAGGCAAAGAGCATGTTTTTTCATCTATAGAAACCTTTGAACCTGTGATAGTAGATGCTCCACAGCTAACTATTTCACCTCATAAGCTTCCCAACAATCAGAAAGGTAATAATGAGATACTCGAGAATTTAATAGACTGCTGTAAATAATACTTTAAAGGAATGAGCGGATAAAGCTCCCAAGATGAAATGGATGCAAGTGAGTTAGCCTTGGTTCCCGGTTTGGTGCTCCCACCCAAATTCAGAATGCTTGAATTTATAAAATACGATGGAACTAGTTGCCCTTCCGACCATCTCGCTGTGTTTATTCGAAGGATGAATGGATACAACAACAATGATCAAACGTTAATCCATTTTTTGAGACGGTTTGATCAGACCCACTTCTAAATGGTATAATAAGCTAAATTGTGCTCATATTCATTCCTGGAAGGATCTGGCTCATGCATTTTTGGGTCAATATAAACACATAATGGATATGTCCCTTATCGAACAACATTGTAAAATATGGAAATAGAGCATAACGAGAGCTTCTGACAATATGCACAATGATGGAGGGATGTCATATCCCAAGTGCATCCACCAATGACTGAAAGGGAGTTTATCACTATGTTCATAGACACGCTAAAACCTCCCTATAATAACCATATGCTAGGGGTTGCAACAAATAAATTCTCTGACATTATCATGTAAGGAGAGATGATTGAAAGGGGGATCAAGAATGATAAACCGAGGAGCACAAGTACCACTAACACTGAGGAAGAAGTTAAAATCAGTATAATGGGATCCTAATCTACTAGCCACATGCCAAACCTTAGAGGATGACACAAGACAAAAGTCAATTTAATCAAATTCCAATGACCTACGAGGAATTACTTCCAATATTGGTTGAGAATAATATTATGACTCCAGTTCAATTTAAGCCAAAAGAGCCCCCATATCCTGAAGGCTACGATGTTAACACCATATACGCTATCACATAGGAAGTCAAGGCATTATGTTGTGAACTGTGGGGCACTGAAGCGCAAGGTCCAAAATATGATCGATTCAGGGGTATGGACATTCGAAGAATGATGGGGAATTCTGATGTGAATCAAGAAGAAATCTTTGCATATTCCATGAAGCTTCCTCACACTTACATTAAGAGCATTATTTTGTTTGAGACTTTGAAATATTGCCTTTATCTTTTCTGAGACACAAAAAGTCATACCTTTACCTCTCTTTGAGATAATAAAGTCACACTCTCATCTTTTTAGACACAAAATTGACATTTTTCTACCAATAAAACCTAAAGGCATTGAGTGCAAGATGTTCATTTTTCCGTGAACCTTCTTGCAAGAAAACAATGAGGTGAGGCATCCTGGATCAATTTTCTGAAGATAAGCCCAAATAAATTGGGGCATGCTTGAAGCAAGAAGAAAAAAATAGATTGTATGAAATAACTTTATCATGCATTAATTACATTGTTTTCATGTGAATAAAAGTTAAACTTTAAAATCTATCCCTCAAGGATACCTTTTATGCAAAAACTTTCGTTTATAAAATGATGAACGACCTTCTTTCACTATCCCTTCACAAAAGAAGAAAATATTCTATAAATAAGGGTTGAGGTATAAAAATCATACGTCTACTTAAGAATCAACAATGGATAGCTTCCCCAATCGGTTATAGAAAGAAAACATTTTGATTTACAACCTTAAGGCCCTAATTCTCCCATAAAATAAACCTCTTTAGTTTCTTTATTCTATTTATTGAATTTCTTTAAGGATGGACTTCACCGTACGAGACTCCGTATAGGAACCGAGGATCTGGTCTAACAACATACGTTTTGAGGAAGAGACGAGCTCATTGTCTCATGATGTTCAATCTATAGTACGCTGAAAGGGCCCACTGTCCCTGTTATTGGTGTCTTATTGTCTCTATTTGAACATGAATTAATTTTTATTCTAATTCAACCCTAACCAACGATCACCCTCCACAAATGGGGTAAATGTAAATGAAATCTTCTCACAGAAGTGAAAATAATTAATTCATTTCGTTGTGAAATAAGGGATAAATAATAAGGTAACTTGAGGTGGATCAAATACAATGTGTTCGAAGCCCAAATCTAGTCGAGAAAAACGAAGGAAGTTCCAAATACAAGAAATAAAGAGGACAAGAAGGCATTCAAATCAATTGAAATCTTGAACTCATCAAATAAAGAAGACAAGAAACACATGCAAAGAGTCCGTCAAGTTAAATGACGCATCGAGCTTTAAACCATAAGATTGATCAAGTATAACTCGTTCAAAGATCTCAAATCAATTTACTAAAAGATCAAAGAGGAAATGAACTCTAGGGTGAAAACCCATAAATGGGCAATCTAGAGGGATTTAGAAAAAGAAAGAATAAAAGACACATTGCAAGCATATTCAAATCGAGCAAGACAAGATTGAAGACATCAAAATGAATTGATCCTTGGTTTGATTTCCCATAAACACTTGTTTAGGCCTATTTATCCATTTCTTTCATAGTCGTGAACCGTGACCTACATTATGTGCCTAAAAAGTCCCTTATAATCATACATGGATTTCTAAGCATAAGAGATTATCTTCAGATTTTATTCTCCCTCTCAAGATTAATCTTTTATTTGTAAAAGGTTTTCTAAAATCTTTAATGCATGATAGAGAAAAATAAAAGAAGGGTTCAAGACATAAAATTTTGAACAATGTCTTGAAACCAAAGGAGGATTCGAGTTAAAACATGAAAGGGCAACTCGAATATGAAGATTGTGTAGCTATATAGGAGACGATCTTGTAAAAATCTTAATAAGGCACCATACAACCCGAATGCGCTCATGAGAGCTTGGACTCGAAGAGAACTTCTATAACATGAGCATAGAAGATACTCCATTATATCAGTGAACATCATAGAAGTGAAGATGCTAGAATTGGACCAAAGAAGCCAACCCGAGAACCTTATCTTTTAAACTTAACCCTACCTTAAAGTTAACATTAATCTTGACACTTGTCAAATTGACACTTGTAAAAATATCTATGATTTTTGAATGTTTAAAAGTGTAATTAATTCTTTGATATCAAATAAACTCTTGTTTTATATTTGTCTCAATTGTGAACCCTAAAGAGGGGAAACCTTTTTCAAAACTTCTTCATCAAACTTTTTCAACTTTTGAAAAATAAAAAGAGGGAGAAAAAAAATTTTAAACAAGATATTCTCTCTCTGCGAAGCAAATTTTAGAAACTAGCAAATTTTAGAAACTAGCAAATATCTCTCACACATAGAAGCTCTTCAACTGAATCGAAGCAAGAAATGATAAATTTTGGGGCATTATGGAAAACCTGTATCATGTTAGGACGACAAGATTTAGGCCAATAGTGGACTTGAGAAGCCCGAGACTATTTGTTAGTTCATCAAGCTAGGAGTACAAGATCAATGAATTGAGCAAACATTTATTTTCAATGAGGCATAAAGGTGTTAAGGTTGAAAATGATGAAGCAGAGACAATGAGCTTACTATAAATTATTGTTATCCACTATCACAACATACAATTGCGTTATTCTGGTGATTTAACATGCATTAATGATGATAGAAGCCACAAGAAATCATGAATGTATCACGTAACAGTAATTATGGTGCTGAACCAATGACTCGATCATATGGGGTTTCTAAATTTCAATTTCACTCAAGTGGAAGGCCATGTTCTTCTTGTGTCTAGGTTAAAAATGGCGAAGTTTTCTTGCCATAAAATGGGAATGAAAAACAACAAGAAACTAGTGAAGCCAATTAAATAATGAGTTGTTGTTAATTTCTCAACACGATGTGATATAAATAACCTCATTCGGGATTCAATTCAGATAGACCTTCTATTCAAGGTGATTGAAGAGCCCAATCTGAGAAAACGCTACTATCCTATTGTAAGAATTTGAAGAAATGATTAAGGAAACCAAACCTGAACTTCTTGGAGCTCCATTATTCCTTCTTTGCCTTTTCCAGACAAAATTCTCATTTTTTGGTTAATGGAAGAGTTACGAACCCTGTAAAGTTTGGCATGGTTACATGGTGTATTGAATTCGATGTTAACAATTGAGCGAACACCTTCAATTTCAATTTTGATTGCGTTTATGGCTCCAACTACCATCCTTGGCATGGATGTATTATAGGGCTTGTCTGGGACGTGGATGTCCCATTGATTACTGCGGTGGCTAGCTCTAAGACAATGGCTATTGATTTTTCATCATAAGGTTGCAGCACGTACACAGTCTCCGAAGCTTGAAATGATGGATTCTCTTTTCAAATAAAGGATGCAAGGTCTATTGGATTTCCACACAAGTTTAGACAGGGGAAGCAAAATTTATCAGGGGAAAATATTTGTTGGGGGCAAGAAGAAATTGACACGAGTCAAGAATTGCAAGGATGCACGCAGGTGCAAACAAAGAATGAAGATAACTGAATTAGGGATAGAATGAAGACTGCTCATGCAACCATTCCCATCATAGATCAAGAAAACATGTATTCGTACATGTTACGTGAATTTGCATCTCAGCTCATACGAACATGATAAATTTTGATTTTAATATCATAGAATGCTAGTAGAATCTATTTTGAGAAGCCATTTTGTCTTTCTTAAGATTGTTTCTTTAGAAAATTCATTTTAGTCATTCTTAGGATCATCTAATTATGACTTAGCGACCTTCAGACGAAGAAGTAAGGTCGTTCCACGACTTAGCATCTTTCAGAGGAAAGAATGAGATTGCCACCAGATTCAACATCCTTCAAAAGTAGTGGACCACCCCGAATTATGACCTAACGTCATTCAAAGGAAGGAGTAAGATTGTCCCACAACTCATCATCTTTTAGAGGAAAGAGTGAGACGTAACCAGATTCAACATCTTTCAGAAAAAGAAGTGTATCAGCCTGAATTACGACTTAGCATCCTTCAGATGAAGGAGTAAGATCATCCCACGACTCAACATCTTTTAGAGGAAAGAGCGATATCGTCACTAGATTTTGCGTCCTTCATAAAAAGAGTGGATCACCCTAAATTACGACTTAACATCCTTCATAAGAAGGAGTGAGATCGTCCCACGACTCAGCGTCTTTCAGAGAAAAGAGTGATATCGTCACCTAATTCAACGTCCTTCAGAAAAAAAGAATATATTACTCCAATTACGACTTAACATCCTTCAGAGGAAGGAGTAAGATCATCCCATGATTCAACGTCTTTCAGAGGAAAGAGTGAGATTGTCACCAAATTCAACATCCTTCATCAAAAAGAGTGAATCACCCGAAAGCAACCAAATTTCTTCAAAGCGAATGAGCAATGTTGTTTCCATGATTGACCTACTCAGAGAGAATGAAAAATGTCATCTTCGATTTACCCGAAAGCGGTCAGATCTCTTTAAAGCGGATGAGCAGTGTCATTTCCAGATTGACCCGATTTCCTCAAAGAGAATGAATAGTGTCATCACCCGAAAATGGCCAGATCTATTCAATACGGACGAGCAGTGTCGTCTTTAGATTGACCCGATTTCCTCAGAGAGAAAGAACAGTGTTAACACCAAATTATCTATAGATTGACCCGATTTCTTCAGAGAGAAGGAACAATGTCAACACCAAATTATCTCCAGATTGACCCAATTTGCTCAGAGAGAAAAAACTGACTCAACACCAAATTATCTTCAGATTGACCGATTTCCTCAAAGAGAATGAACAATGTCAACATCAAATTATCTTCAGATCGACCCGACGTCCTCAGAGAGAAGGAATAGTGTCATCACCCTGAAGAGACCAAATCTCTTCAAAGCGGATGAGCTGTGTCGTCTCTAGATTGACTCGATTTCCTCATAAAGAAGGAATAGTGTCATCACCCAAAAGCAGCAGATCTCTTCAATGTGGATGAGCATTGTCGTCTTCAACACCAAATTATCTTCAGATTGACATGATTTCCTCAGAGAAAATGAACAACAACATCTTCAATGAACAATGATTGTATCCTTTGAGAATGTTTATTTTGAAACAAAATTTTGAAAATTCTCCCTTTAGACAAAAATTATTTTGAGTCTCGATTAAGACAACATTAGAATGCAAAATGAAAGATAAAATCGGACGAAAACTCGTGGTCTTTTTATCTTTGTCATATTCTTGTTAACACAAGAATGGGCAAAGAGGGGCAACTGTTGACACCCGTTATTTTCTAGATTTTTAGTTATTATTATTAACATTATTATTATTATTATATAAACTAATATTATTATTATTTTGTTCTTTTACATGCCTAATTTCATCACCCAAAGCCCAAATTGCATCTGACCCCAACCAACCCATTTACCCTCTAACCCAAACCAACATGCCCAAATTACAAGCCCAAACAGACCCAACATTTGAAAAACCTAATGGTCCATAATGTTAACATTTTAGCTAACCCTAACTTAGGGTTAGCCACCTACAACCAGTAGAAGAGAAAGGGCTTACACCACTTTTGTTGCCCAAGTCGAACTAATTCCCATCACCATCACCTCTACCATTGGTCTTATCACTTTGACAACGCCGCTGTTCTCAACAAATGCTACCAAATCAATCAACAATGAACAAAATCAGTCAACAAACAAATAAAAAATAAAGAAAATCCTAAAAAAATCTGGAACCGTCAGAGGCTCGGTTTTAGGGGAAATCATTCCATATATTGAAGGCCACTATTCTACCTAGCATGCAACAAACAAGATAAAAGAATGAGAATCCATTTTCAAATTAGATCCAAAGATAAACAAAGAAAGAGTAGAACAAAAAAAGATAGAACATAGAATAGAGATATTCAAACTGAAAAAAGAGAAGAAATTGAGAGTAGAGAGAGATTCGAACGAGGTTTGAATAAGATAAAAAAGAGATTCGGTAGATCATTTTTTAGCTATCAGATAGAGAGAGAAAAAGGACATAAGAGAGAGAAAAAGTTTGTACCTTGGTTTGGGGTTTATCGGGAAGCCGAAAAAAGAAATCATATTTTGGTGTTCTCGAAAGGTATAAATTTGGATCTAAGCTTTAAGGATGGGGTTTTAGGAGCGGGGGTCTTGGATTCGGGTTAAGGGAGTGGAGATAAGCATTTTAGGGGGTGTTTGTTTCCTTTCCGGCCACCGGTGAGCAGTGGCCATGTCTCCGGTGAGAGGGGAATGTTGAGAGATTATAAACTCTCTCTCTTTCTTCAAAATCAAAATGAAGAAAATGTGAAGTCTTCAAGAAGTTAAGCCTTGATTTTAGGCTTTTATCTCTCTCTTGAAACGTTGTCGTTTAGGGGGAGAGGGAGTGTAACCCGCCTCTCTGTGGGTTATTTAATCCTGAGGTTCGTCGCTGTTTGTAATCTTTTTGTTTTGGTCATCTATGTTTTGTAATCTTACTTTGTAGCCACTGAATATAAGTTTACATTTCCATGCTTCAATTTCTAAATTTTATTTGACTTCCATTTTAGTCCCTGATTAATTAATAGTTTGCTTTGGTTAAATTTTTGCTTTGATCCATTGATTTTCATACTGTTATATTTTGGTCACTGTTTTATCGTTTATTATATATTAATCCCTCTACTTTTATGCATGAAATTTTTATTTATTATTATTATTATCTTACTATATATATATATATATATATATACACACACATGTATATTTGAGTATATATATATCTTTTATAATTATTTATTTATTCAATTTTCTAAACCTTCATATATTTATATATTATTAAACTTTCATTTTTTTAGTTTTAATTTATAAAATATTTATCTGTCAAAGTTTTATACCATTATTTGCTACAAGCTTTATTTGCACCTATGTTCGAGAATGGTCGTCATAGAATGAACGTGAAAAACACCACTCTATAGGAGAAGTGCGATTCGACGACATTCAAATGAAAAGAAAAATTGAGTTTAATTAATCAATTTCCATTAAAAGGATCATATTTTTATTCTTGACATGAATTTATGGTTTGCGTTGTTACGACGACGTATAAGTGTTTAGGTACCGATTTCGGGCGCTGTGGGGGTGCTTACCATTCCTTACGCGTAATCGACTCTCGAACCCTTAAAAATGATTTTTTTATAAAACACAGACCAATTTTTGTCTTTAAAATAATGTTTCTTAAAAAAATTTAAACGACATTTTTAGGTATTCAATCGACCTAATTCAAAAAGGTCGATGTCGATTCTAAATTTCAAATTAAATCACAATTAATTCAGAATCCCAATTTTTCTAAAATAAAGTTATAATTATTTTTAATTTGATTATTTTCGTAAAAAATGGTTATGACAACCTCATTCGAAATCAGTGTCCGACAGTGAGAACGAAAACATGTATGAGGATATGTTACTCGGACTTTAGAAAGTGATAAAACCAAACAGAGATCTGACAAATACTTTATGGGGTTACTATGTACAAAGTGCATAATTTAAGGGAGAATGTTAAGTCTAAATTAAATTAAAGTTAGTATTGAAATAATAAAATGTGTAAGTAATGAATAAAAGGAAATATTTATTTTGATTTTTGTTACAATGCATACTCATTTTGTAGACATAATTATCTAAATTTAAATTTTTATGAAAAATAACATTTTTTACCATTGAAGTCATCGAATGAGTTCATATATAATTTTAATTTTGAGAATTATTAATTTTTTGACAAAGTAGTTTTTGTTATAAATACTCTTAACCATTTGACAATGAATGCTCAAATCACTTTAATGCAATCAATAGTGTTCGAACTAGCGATCACTAAGAACAACAACAATTTCTTTTATCACTGAGATACATTGGTTCATGCTGAGAATTATTAATTAAATTTTTTATATGATCATATTTTATACATTGAATGTGTTATATTTTTAAAAAATAATATTATTTTAAAAAAATAATACGTGTTCAATTTTTTGATTAAATAATATTGTTCAATTGAATTAAAATAAAAATATTAATTATATAATTACACAAGATTAGTGTTTGAATAATTTTAATTAAAATAAAAATTATATAACATTAGACTATATTTTTTCAATTTACAATTTTGGCATAGGAAATATTTTCAAGAATTTACGAAATTAAACCGCCCAGTTGTTGGTGTTAAGCTCACCTTCACATTTCTGTCTCTTTCTTCTTTTTCAATTGCCGGCAGTCAAATAAAATCGGCGAGTCAGTGAGTCTAAGAAATTAAAAAAAATGATGGCCGAGTTGAAGTACGAGATCTTACAGAACGCTTACATAAAGTTAGTTCTACATGCTCTGAAGCAGAAAACCACGGTGGTCAACGGCTTCTTACTTGGCCGAGTCATCCGCAAAATGAAAGCGTCGTTGAGATCATCGAAGCAGTCCCTCTATTTCACTCTAATCTTTCCTTGTTGCCTCCTATTGAGATCGCCCTCATCATGGTATCAATACTCTCTTTTTTAGGGTTAAATATATTTATATATTTTTCTTATTCTTCTAATTAATTCTCCCTTGAAAAATCAGAGGTTTATGATGGTTTAATTATTTGGCTTCGATCAAGGATTCATTTGTGCTGTTAATTTTTCTGTTGTTTTGGTCAAGTATTTTCCCTTAAAAAAAGGAAGAAAATATCCTTTTGGGTTATTCTCTTTGCAATTTGAAGTGTTCTGATGGTTTGGTTTTGATCAAATAGAGGAACAATAGGGATCCAAGGGATTGGGAATTGTGGGTTATTTCCATGCAAACGAGAGGTTTGCTGACGCTGAACTAGGCATTGTGGCAAAGAATATAGGTGATCATATTTGCCGGTACTTTCCCCAAACTGCTGTTTTCTTGGTATGTATTTTGTTTGTTCTACTAATAGCTAATCGAATAAATATATGTGTCTGTGCGCGTGTGCTTGGATGTATATGTCTTGTGATTTGCTGCTTTGGTGGTTGTTGCTATTTATTATGTCTCAAGTTTGTGTTTTCTTTGTGATTCTCTTTTGTAGTTGGATAACAAAAAGCTTGAAGCTTTGCTCAAGGGGAAAGACCATAGTGCTATAATGCAGGTGTGTTGTGTTGTTTCAAGTTTTCGTTAAATGTTGCTTTCTTGTTTTTGATTGATTTGTGGAAGGTGATGGGGTAAGACTCCACCTATGTTACTCGGACTTAGGTGTCAGATATGGGTATATTTCCGACATGGTACGGTTAGTTAATTCTTGTTTAAGTTTTTCCATAAATTTGGAGGTCATATTTTCATATTTGTAGACACTCGTTTTCGTCCGGGATTCTATTTAATATATACATAACATATATAATATATAGTTTTGAAAACATTTTTGAATATATACATATATAATATATAGTTTTGAAAATATTTTTGAATATATACATATATAATATATAGTTTTGAAAACATTTTTAAATATATACATATATAATATATAGTTTTGAAAACATTTTTGACAAAATATATATAATATATAGTTTTGAAAACATTTTTCGAAAATATATATAATATATAGTTTTAAAACATTTTTGAAATATATATAATATATAGTTTTAAGAAAATGATCTATAGTTTACTTATTTATTTTTTTTTATTTTTATTTCTTTATTTTATTTTATTTTTCATGTTCGAATAGTCCAAAATTCGGGTACAAAATACAATCCAACTGGGTAAGCCTGTCTCAGTAGACTCATCAAGCTCGAGTGGGCTTGACCCAACCCAAATTAACATGTTAGGGTTTTAATATTAGGGGAAGGCGCCGCATAGGATGAGCACAAATGGCGCATGAATACCACGTGTCGGTGGCCAAGCACAGTAACCAACTGAGATTTCATCAAAGAAAATCGGGACTGCCCAGGACCGAACCATCCCGAGATTTTCAGCCAACAACTTTACAGCCCGATTAAATCGGGAACGGGGAGAATAAATACCGTAGCAATCGGAAACAACCCCTAACGGGAGGCTATATAAGTCCCACGCCGAGGAGCCAACAGAGAAAAAAAACCCGGTGAACATCACCACAACAGAAAACTACAGGAGAAATACGGGCAACACAACCACAATAGCCATCAAAACACTAAGAGAAACGAAACAATATATAGTAAAAATAAAGCCATCGAGTGAAAAAACCGAAATAGCCGAACCAAAACACAAAAACAAAGTCCGAACACTCATAAAAAACTGAAAGAAAAACCAAGGTTAGTAGTAACTTTGGAATCAGAAAGGCCACGGTCGACGGAAGTTGAAAAGGTTCGTCAAAAAATGTAAAAATCACAACTTTCACCTTAGATCTATGTCGTTTGAGATTTTTTTAGAGGATTTGGGTTCGGATTCAGGTTTAGGGTGTTAAGGGGAGCATTTTGGTAAAGTTTTGGTTTTTTCGGCCATCGAAGGTTGTGGGTGGAGCGGTGGCCGGACGGCATGGTCGTGGTTGGTGAGTGGCCAGTCATTGGTCGGTTGGGATTTTGGGAGAGAGGGGTTGATAGTTTTTTTTAGAAAAAAGATTTTTTTTGTGTGAATGTGGGTGAAATGATTTTTTTTGAGATTTTTGGGTTATTTATAGGGAGGGTAATATTGTAATTATGAAATAGTTTAGTTATTTTCGCAGTCCCTGATATTTTGATGTGTAATTCATTTTGGTCACCATGTGCAATTTTGCCTCCAAATTTTTTATTTATTCAATTTAATCCTCGTTTATATTTTTATATTTTTGTAAATTGGATACTTAACCCTTATTCCTTTCATTGCAGTTCCCCAATTAACATCAATTTGACCTTTAACTTCTCTTATTTTCCAATTTAGGCTTTTAATTTTATTTTTTAGGCCCTAATCTTAACCTTTTTTTTCAATATCAGTTTCATTATTTTATTTTGTTTTATTTAACTTTCGTCTGGCTTTGTTTTTAGGACGCATTTAAAATCGATCAAATGTAAGAGATTCAAATTGATATTTTAATTTTAATTTTCGCAATTAAGACAACCAAAAAATTAAAATGGTATCGAAAGGGAAGTATAAGGGTGCTAATCCTTCATTTACTGTAACCGACTCCCGAATCTGACATATTTCTAGCAAAACACATATCAAGTAAGATGGTAAATTAAGGTCTCCAGTCAACCTAGTTTTTAAAAAAAATGATCAGTGGCGGCTCTAACATACTTTATTTATGCTGAAGCGCAATTTCGGGCCCACCTGAAAAACGGTTGCGACAGCTTGGCGACTCCGCTGGGGATAGGTAAGTGAGTTAGACCAAAATTAATTTCCAGTTGTCTTCTTAAGCAAATATTGTAAGTTTAAATTTTAATTTAACTTTTCGATCCTTATTATTTACCTTTGATTATTATTTTCAAATAAATAGTTGTACCAATGTCTTTTTCAATGGTTTCAATTTTTCAAAAATTCATCTCAAGCTCTATACCTGAGCTCTAAACCCCTTTTATAAGTGGAGGTGAAAATGATACCTTCGTGGGAATTTATTCTCCGTATAGGCCTAGCAAGTAACCTTCGAGATTTATATACCTTATGTCTTCGTGTGAATTTATTCTCCGTATAGACATAAGGGAATGTGTCATCTCGAGTTTAACTTGGTCCACATGAGCTTGTGATGGGCTTAGGAATGAGGGTCTGGCAAACCCAAGGGGGCACAAGCAAGGAGAACTCGAGCACCTTTTTTAGAACCTAAATCGGGAGAAAATGAATTAGAGCTCACCCCAAAACTTCATTTCAAAACCTAGCCTGTTTGGAGTTATTTCTTGCTTTATTTTCTATTTAGAGCATGTGAACTAGAAGTTTATGTGGTTAGGACTTGTTCAAAATTAATATGCGGGATAGAGATCATATCCGAGTAGGAATAATAACATGTGGGGTAGGAATTTTTTCATTATTATTTTGATTATTATCTTTATCTCACTAACTTTTTTCCTTTCATTTTTATTTTCTTTTATTTTATTTTTTTATCATTTACATCATTCAAAAGAGGTGTTGATCCACAAAAACGTGTTCGGTAAACATAAATAGTTTGCATTAATGAACAAAGGGGTTGTAATGTAAGAGGTGAAAAACGCAGAGGTCCGGTTATGGTAAGAAAAGACTCAGAAGGAAAAGGGAGACAGTCTGTAAGGCAACTATGTGTCAGATCTGGTTAGTTATGCTTCTGTCAGCCTTAAGAAAAACAATGTTCAAGAACTGCGGAGCATTTGGGACAGGTGAAAAAGCGACCATAAATGGAAATTCTGCCAGCTGTATGGTGATATCGAACTTCTACTCTATGTCAAGATAGATGAGTCGCTTAGTTCAATTCTGAAATCCGGTGTATAGTTGTTTCACATTTAATCAAGAAGACATAGTACCTACAGTCGAAGAGTATACCACTTTGCTACATTTTGAAGGAATCAAAATGGACCGGCTTTATACCAAGCACATCAAAAATCAACTTTTCAAAAATGGGTTGGCAAATGTTGCAAGGGTAGATGAGAAAAAGGTTAATGACCTGGAGAGGTCCCTTCAAAGACAACAAGAACATGATGGCAAATCGATAGCTGAATTGGAGGCCATTGTTGACGAATTCAAGAAACAATCAAATGAACTTCAGATAGTTCCCTTTGATGGAGGATTCCAATGGCATTTTCAGTCATTTGAGATTTATCGGAACAAGTACAAAAAGTAGCTCGTCACTTGCACGGTTTAGCGAGAGAAACTGGAGTAGTCTGGCAGGGTATTCAACCAGTAACAGATGAATGAAAAAGACTTGTCAACCTGTTAGAAGCTGTTCGAGGTTTAGATGACTTAGTCAGAATGTACCTTTAAGATATTTTTGTCTCTTAAAAGAAATAATGCTTTTGTCTCAATAAAGATTATTTAGAATAACATACACGTTTTTGGATCAATGCCTCTAATTCTCATGCATCACGCATTTTTTTCTTCATATTTTGCATTTTATTTTTATTTTCCTTTTCTTTACATTCACATCAACTAACAGAAAATGTCTCATCAGAAGAGGGAAAAAACACCAGGTTTACCTCTACAAGCTTTGGGAACGCATCATCCTCACAACACCCATACAAAAAAAAAAGAAAAATAGAAGCTAATATCGCTCAGCTCGAAGAAAACATGTTGAGGTTGCAAAGGGAGTTGGAAGAAAAATAAGTCAGAATAATCAAAGTACTCTGGAAATGATCATCAAAAACCAAGAGTCTTTGGTCGATCAAATTGTCAAGTTATCTGGCTTAAATCAAGCAAGTGTGCCTGGGGCAGGGTCATATAAAGGGGTATCTATGGCACCTACCCCGCAGGTGGTTATCTCACCTGGAATCTTACCATGACTTCAAGGGGACTCATCTGCTACAAAAGCGAAGGCCTCATCCGCTATAAAAGGTACAAACTTCTATATCCAACCATGAGAATAATCCAGACGATTACCATATACCGGATTTTGATGAAGAAGACAAGGCAAAGAAAATGGAAGAAAAAATCAAGCTGTTGGAGGACCAAATGAAGATGGTTATGGGGGACCAGGATTACTAAGAAGTCGATGCATTAGAGCTAAGCTTGGTCTCGGATTTGGTGCTTCCACTAAAATTCAAGGTCCCTGAGTTTGATAAATTCGATGGGAACATTTTCCCTTCACCTCACATTACCATGTTTTGTTGAAAGATGGCAAGATATGTAGGAAACAACCAACTCCTGATTCATTTCTTCTAAGAGAGTCTGTTTGGTTCAACCATTCGGTGGTACAAACATCTGAACCGATCTCATATCAAGACTTGGAAAGATCTAGCTAAGAAATTCTTGGAACAATACAAACATTTAAGTGATATGAGACCAGATCGAGTTATGTTGCAAAGTATGGAAAAGAAGTATAACAAAAGTTTCAGACAATATGCACAGAGATGGAGGGATTTATTTGTGCAAGTTCATACACCATTGGATAAGAGGGAAACCGAGAAGCTCTTTGTGCAAACACTAAAGGCTCCTTACTTTGGGCACTTGGTTGCAATCACATCTGGAAATTTTTTTGACTTAGTTATAGCCGGGGAAATGATAGAAATAACCATAAAACAAGGCAGGATCAAAGGAGGGGAGTCCAGTAAGAAACCTCCTATTAATAAGAGGGATGGAGAGTTTAACAACATCAACACCTACAACAACAAATGTGTTACGATCTCCAACCCAAAATCAACTGCAGTTGTACCATCAAGACTTTTAGACAAGATTCAAGGGTACCCAGAAAAGAAAGAAAAAAGGAACATTTTGATCCTATTCCCATGACTTACAAAAAACTTTACCAGCAACTCTTTGACACTCATGTAGCGTCACCATACCCGGTAGAACCTATTAAGCCCCATACCCTAGGTGGTATGATGAGAATGCCCATTGCGAATATCATGGTAGTGTTCAAGGGTACACTATCGAGAACTGCCTCACATTCAAAAGGATCATGCAGAGAATACGAAATAAGAATTGGATCCACTTCAACAACTCAGGGCACCGAATGTTACATGGAACCCTTTGCCTAACCACCAAGAAAGAAAAGTTAATGCAATTATTGAGGAAAGTAACAAGAGAGTCAAAACAAGTGTTGCTGAAATAACATCTCCCTTAGCTTGGGTATGGAGACAGATGGTGAAAGTAGGGTTTCTTGCGTCGCATCCTATCACATCAGATCGCAAAGGTGGCAGTCATTGCTGTTATCACAATGAGGATGGACATGATGTATAAGAATGTGTCAAATTTAGAGCTTTGATCCAGCTAATGATGGACAGAAAAGAGATGAAATTTTACGATGAAAGCGAGGACACTCCCGGAGCGGATGTTTGTGCAACTGGAGATTAATATGAAAATTGAATGCCGCAATCAAGGAACATAGTATCTTGGGATGAGACAAGAAGAGATCATCATTATTATAATATAATTATGTTGCCTATGAAACAATGTCTTGTTTGAATTTATCTTTTATATGCTTGAACCTTTCTTTTAAAATAACATTTCTTTTAGTAATAGAGAATTGTTTGAAATTTAGTGAATATCAAGTATATTGAATTGCATATTTTGGGAAATGAGGTTATAGCCTTTTGACATATGTCGAGATCAAATTCCTTTAAAAAAACAAGATCCATATCTTTTAACCGAAAAAGAAAAATGTTATCTCACTCGTACAAGTATGGAAGTATACAAGATGGGGCATCTCCGATGCATGGCATTGCAAGACCAGTTTAGTTTTCATGTCTATTAAGGACTTTCTATGACGATATACAATTTTCACAAATGGAATGGTGGAATAAACAAATTTGGCTTAGATTAGTTGCTTAGAAATTGAGCTCTAAAGATGAAATTTTTTGATTTTCACCAACACTCAGACTATAGCAGATTCTTCCTGAAAAACTTATGAAATCTCAGAATCGAAAAATTAATGTGATATTAATGAACGATAATTTTTACAATGCTGGGGCCACTCTGCTGAAAGTAATAGGTTGTTAATCTTCGGAGGTAATGTCTAAAGCAACTATGGGGGTAATGTCCAAACTTTATGAAGTGAGTTTCATTTAAGTTTGTTAAGTTGAAGACTTTCTTACACTTGAATCCTTTAACTAAGGGTATTCCGCTAAAGTAATGGGCAATGTTAAGTTCCCTAACTTTATGGATACGAGTACATTCAGATCATGACACTAGTCTCTATGTGTCGAGATGAATCTCCCATCAAAATCTAAATCGAGGACATCAAGTTTAACAAATTATAATTTAAAGAAAGACGATAAGACCTGAAATAAACGTGGATTTGAAATTAAATTTCGATGAAAGATGGACTAAGGGAGTCAGGAAACATCTTTTATAGTTTATTACACAAAAGCACACTAAGTGTGCAAATGTATAATGGATGTAATAAATTAAAAGAGAGTGAATTGATGTTGAAAGTAAGTATTAGAATAGAAGCTATTCCAAAATAAAAGATGTAATGGCCTAACTGTGCATATGACAGAAAAGTGTTATATATGTCAGCTAGATGAAAGACTAAGTGTCTTTGAGTCCTAGTTGTGCAATTGGCAGAAAGGTGTTAATTATGCCAGTTAAATAAAGGGTTAAACACTGATGAGTAAGAGTATAAAGGAATTTTAATGTATTGTGATATGAATGGTGCATAAGTGATATGAAGGGATGATATATATATATATATATAATGTACAACAATGCATAATTAGTATGAATGTATGTTATAAAGGAAAACGTAAACAGAACTTAAAAGGCATGAAAGAATGTCATAAAACAAGAATGTATAATAGTTTATAAAAGGCATGAAAGGACGCCATAATAGAAATGGTATAATTGTGTATTATAAGCATGTTCGGATGTTATCAATGAAAATAAAGGTTTATGACTAGAGGAATAAATGGAGAAGGAAAATATAGAGGAAGATAGGTATGCTAGGCATACTAAAATACTTAAGATAATTGTGAATGGAATACAATTTAAATGAGAAGGATCATAGAATCCTTAAGAAATATACGATTTAGTACAAATTAAAAAAAATGGCATACTTATATATATAAAAGTTACTTTATAATCTTATGTCTCACTAAGTAAATACTTAATGTGTGTTGTTTCCACGCTTAGGTAGAAGCGGAGATAAATTAAGTAAGGAGTGCAATAGTGACAGTGGGTATCATTAGTTAAGGTTGACTCTCATCAGTAATGATAGGACAATCTTATTCAATTTAAGAACTTAGTTGACATGTAATTAAATTATGATAAACATTTTGTAATGTAATTAAGTGAAGATTTTAGTTCTTTGCTTTTAAAAATGTCATATTTTGTGGTTAATCAAATTGAAACAAAATTTTATGAGTTTTTAGATGAAAAACATCTTATTAAGTGATGTGACATCCATATCTCGTGTACGGACGGGTATACGGGAGATGAGTGTTACAGAGCACTTTTAGAATAAATAACTTCTTAAAAGATGAAAATGATAGGAACAAAGAAATATGCACAACCTTCCATTCACCGAATAATAACAAACATAAAACCTTAAACCCGCCTCAGCTGTAATATTGTTCAATTTTATATTTTTTAAATGTTGTAATTTGTGAATAATAAAATAGTTATACATCTCAAACTTTCAACAACAGTTGAGATGGTTAACTTTTTATTAACATTTCTTTGAAATTATTGAATGAAGATAGTAAAATTAACCTAGATTCTAATTTTTAATTTTTTTTTTGAATTTATCGAGTAGTTTGAGCGGTAAAAGAGAACTAGAGAATTTAGTTTCAAACAATTATATTTATAGAGTGTAGACAAATTGTCCACTAACCAAAAAAAATCTAAATATATATTACCATCGCCCCAAATTATTCAAAACAAATATTCCATGAAAAAAAAATGCCACTTAATAACCCATATCAGTCCCATTACAAACATTTACATGCACACGTTAATTTCAAAAACTCTGGGCATTAATTAGGATTTTGTCTTATTAAAAAAATATCTATTAAAAACTATCTTTTATTATTATTATTATTATCTTCTTTTAATTAAAAATCACTCAATTTTGTAGCTTATTTTAAATAATATATGTTTTCATCTACAAATTGAACTAATAAATTCAAACTTTCATGCACAACTATTAATTAATTTAGGTTTTTAACTTACAATATTTTATTTTTTTATTAATTTGGAGTAAGTACAATTTAGTATCTATTTAAAAATAATTTTTAATAATTTAATATTGAACGTTCACACTCCTAACTTTTCTGGTACTCCACCCGAAACCTCAAAAAATAACAATAATTCTTTTACCACTAAGGTCGCTTGATTCATGCACTCACAATATTTTAAATTAATCTAAATACACCCGGTTTATCAATATTAATAAAAAAAATGAAAATCTAAAACTTCAACTGTTTAAATGCTCAGATGGTTACAAAATTAAACAAACTTTGGATTTGAAAGAAATGGCATGGACTAGGCCCAGAAAATGAATTCGAAATCTTGCTGTAAGTTTAGGCCGGACATAACTCGTATTAAATTGAGCTCCTTAAGCTCAGCTAGAGGTATTAAAATATTTATATTTTAAGAAAGCACAGCCAGAGGTATTTACGAACAAAATTGGATTCAATTTAAGTAGGATATTAATAATATTTATATTTGTTGAAGTTCGATTAAGTCAGGGTCAACCTAAAATATTGATC
This sequence comes from Hibiscus syriacus, assembly GCF_006381635.1. Classification (NCBI taxonomy): domain Eukaryota; kingdom Viridiplantae; phylum Streptophyta; class Magnoliopsida; order Malvales; family Malvaceae; genus Hibiscus; species Hibiscus syriacus. The sequence continues at coordinate 167,914 of NW_024062696.1, read as the reverse complement.
ACAAATGATGTTTAAAATCATTTACATTTAGAGTTTAGGGTTTATAATTTAAAATTTAAAGATTTATATTTTAAGATTTAGCATTAAAATAATAGGTTTTTGTAAACTATTTTTTGCTTAGTTTGTGGCTCAAATAATTTCCTCAAATTATTTAACCCTCATCCTATTATCATTGATCGGATAAACTAAAATATATATAATAATTTTATTAAGATAGAAATTATATGATTTTATAAAATAAGAAAAAAAACTATTACTTTATGAAATGAAAAAAAATGAATCATAAGTGTCAAATTTTAACTTTCTTTATTGACGATGATGTTTGGTGTGATGTACTTCCAATGCAAGCCTCTCACGTCCTTTTGGGACGGCCATGTCAATATGACAATAACGTCACTTACTATGGTAAAGAAAACAAATACTCCGTCATCATCAAAGGTAAGCCTTACATGCTCAATCCAATGCATACAAAGGACATAATGCAAGATCAAAACAGAATTCATGAGGAGATTGGGAATTTAAAGACATAGGCAAAATAAAATGAGATCATAACCCATAAAAGCTAAAAGAATGACCACGAGAGGTGAGTGAACCCACTTGTGAGAAAAAAAAATAGTTTCTCAAAACATTTATTAGAGATCAAAATACATGAGAGAAACCTTTTACCAAACTAGTTCTTGCATCCTCATCCGTTTCAAAGACACCACGATTTCGATTTCGACTAACCTTACAAATTTGCCTAGTGTGTTTGTTTCTCTTTTGCAGTATTTCACAAATGTCTTAAGCGATCCATCGGATGGCGTACCACCTAAAAGAGGAATAGAACACCAAATTGATTTCATTCCAGGATCCAATATTCCGAACTGACTAACATATCGATGTAATCCCGAAGAAACCAAGGAGCTGAAACGACAAGTCAAAGCATTACTACAAAAAGGCCATATCCGGGAGAGCCTTAGCCCTTATGTCATTCCATTGATTCTCCTGAAAAAAATGACACATTTCAAATGTTTTTAGATTGCAGACCGATAAACCACATAACAATCAAATATAGGCACCTTATTCCACGCCTTGATAACATGTTAGACGAACTTCATAGATCTTGCATCTTCACAAAGATTGAATTGAAAAATGGGTACCATCAAATTAGAATGAAAGAAGGTGATGAATGGAAGATAGCTTTCAAGAAAAAAGTTTGTACTCTACGAATGGCTCGTCATGCCTTTTGGACTAACGAATGCACCTAGCACCTTTATGAGGTTAATGAATCATGTTATGAAGGACTTCATAGGTAAGTTTGTTGTTGTTTACTTCGATAACATTATTATCTACTCTTCTTCTCTTGAATCTCATATTGGGAATGATCGATCAGTCTTCAAATTTCTCCGATGAGAAAATTTATTCGCTAACATGGACAAGTGTGTGTTTTGTAGCGATAATCTTATCTTTTTAGGCTTTACAGTTAGTGCACAGGGAATCCATGTCGACCAAGAAAAGAACAAAGCCATACAAGAATGACCCACACCATCTTCCATCTATGAGGTAAGATATTTTCATGGTTTAGAGAGCTTTTATCAACGTTTCGTCAAAGACTTTTCTACCATTGTTGCACCTTTGACAAAAATCATCAAGAAATCAGTTGGATTCAAATAGGGTCCATAATAACAAGAAGCCTTCAACTTGTTAAAAGGTAAGTTATCTTCAACACCTATCCTTCGTCTTCCTGATTTTTCTAACACATTCGAGTTAGAATGTGATGATTCAGGATTAAGAATAGGCACAATACTCATGCTCTATCGCTTACTTTAGCAAAAAGTTGAAAGGTGCACAATTGAATTACTCCACCTATGAGAGAGAAATCCTTGCTCTTGTTCGTGCACTCGAAGTTTGGCAGCTTTATTTTCTTCCTAAAAAGTTTGTTATACACACATACCATGAATCATTGAAGTGGTTAAACGGTAAAGGTAAGTTAAGTAAAAGACATGCTCGATGAGTTTAATTTATTGAATATTTCCCTTAATTGATTAATTACAAACAAGGGAACTATAACATTGTAGCCGATGCATTATCCCAAAGGTACACACTTATTACACAAATGCATGCTACTATTTTGGGTTTTGAAGATATTAAAGATCTTTATCCTTCTAACCTAGATTTCTCTGAAATATAAAACCATTGTTCTAAAGGTGCTTTTAACAAGTTTTTTCTTGTAGATGGTTTTCTTTTTTGAATGAACAGGTTGTGCATACCACAAGGATCATTGCGAGAATTTATAGTCCATAAGTCTCATTCGGGAGGACTAATGGGACACTTTGGTGTTAATAAAACACTTGATATGATCCAAGAACACATTTTTGGCCACACATGCGAAAAATCGTAGAAAAGGTATGTGCTTCATGCATTACATACAAACAAGCAAAATCCAAGGTAAATCCTAATGGGCTCTACAACCATTTCCCATCTCTTCTTCTCCTTGGACTGATCTTTCTATGGATTTTATTTTGGGCTTACCTCGTACAACGAAAGGTTAAGATAGTATATTTGTGGTTATTGATAGGTTTTCCAAGATGGCACATTTCATCCCGTGTCACAAAATCGATGATGCAACATACATCGCAGATTTATTTTTTTGAGATATAGTACGACTTTATGGCATACATCGCACCATTATGTCTGATCGAGACACAAAATTCATAAGCCACTTTTGGAAAGTAATATGGCGTAAGATATGTAAAAAACTCTTTTACTCCACTACTTATCATTCATAAACCGATGAACAAACTGAGGCAATAAACTGAAATCTTGGTTCTCTTTTACGTATTGTGGTAGGTAAGAACACTCAAAATTGGGAAGAATATTTACCCTTTGTTGAATTTGCTTATAATCGATCCATTCAATCCATAAAAAAATATTATCCCTTTGAAATGGTTTATAGATTTAATCCACTAACACCTATGGATCTTATTCCATTTCTATTAAAACAGATCACTAGCTTGGATGGTGAGCAAAAAACAAAATTTGTTAAGGACTTACACACCAAGGAAAAACAAAGAATGGAGAAAATTTACAAAGCCGTGGAAAATAGGGTAAACGAAGGCGAACGCCATCTCACCTTTGACCCTGGAAATTAGGTCTGGGTTCACATGCGGAAAGAACGATTTCCCATACAAAGAAATTCAAAACTAGACCCACGAGGCAATGGGCTATTCTAATTGCTAGAACAAATTAATGACAATGCATATCGAATTGATCTTCCAAGTGAGTATGATGTGAGTGTTTCCTTCAATGTTGTTGATTTGTTTCTTTTTGATGTTTCAGATTCGTGGACGAATCCTTTCAGAAGGGGAAATGATACATGCACCACACGTCCAAAGGATGGGCTTACATTACCTCCATGCCCAATTACTAGAGGACGGGCTAAACTACTCAAAGATCAACTCCAGACTGCAATCTAAGCCTATGTCAGAAAGGGCCTTCAAGCCCCTGTAGAATTAGAAAAGTTTAAGGAAGGAAAACTATTTCTCATTTCTCCTTCATCAATAGGCTTTCAAAGACCCAAGTCATTTTTGGGCCCAATTGTGAAGCCCATGAGGATATGCCCGAAACTGAGTTTGAACCACCATGAGCCCGATATTTGTAAAGTTACCCAGTGTTGCTCCTATAAAACATGGGCTAACTTGTAGAATTAGTAATTCTTAGTTTGCTTTCTTTTATTTAGGATCAGGCCCAATAAGCCATTGAAATGTAACCATTGATAGCTTATCAACATTTTCAAACAAATCCATCACACCATGCCTCTATCCACAAGCCTTGATAACTTATCAAGACCCATTCCCTTTACTTATCATAAGCCATGCCACCCATTCATCTTCTAGAAGGGAGATATAAACCATTCATCAAGTTCAAGAGCCTTTCAAAGCCATCTTTCATCTCCACTATTAGATCAAAAGCTTCATCAATGGTTACCAATCAATGCCGCCTATAAACATGGACTTAGGATAATTTTTATTATTTTTGTTTCTATTTTTATTATTATTTTATTATATATTCATGTTAGAATGAGGACTCTCTAAACCCTATATAAGGAGACCCTCCCCTCTCATTGTAATTATTAACTTTTCTTCTATTTTATACAATACAACTAGAGATCATTTTTGTAAGAGGTGATTGCCTTATACCTTCGAAGCATCTTCTCCTTTAGTTCTTCCAAGTTCAAAGAGAGAGATCTTCACACTCTGGTTTTCCTTTTCATTACGATTAGGAAGGCTGATTAGAGTCGTATTACCGAGTTTGTCTTTTTATTGCGATTGTGAGGGTTCAATAGGACATATCCAATTATATCATCATCACTCCAACTCCATCATCAATATCATCCATAACTTAAGCCACCTTCAACATCAAATCTAGGGTTTGCGTTAACACACAAACCCATCGAGGTAAATTTTCAATTGTGTTTTTCTCACAATCCGACCATCCGATTTCAAATTCGTCTTCACCACCTTTCTCATCTTTTCATCCTCTTTCAAACGAGCTATCATCCCTCAAGATCAGATCATAAACACCTTATGTGCCTATTACAAGGGAGATAAGAACATATTTCTTTCATTACATACTTTATTCTTGTCATTAGTTCTTTATAGTTTTTATTACCATTATTTTTATTGTCTTAATCTCACATCTTTGTTTATTTTCCAGCAACTAAAAGCCTCCCAAAACCTTAATCGTTGCCGCCACCTTCAAGTACTTATTCAAAGCCATTCACTTCTTCATCGAGTCTAGAACTTTCCTAGGTTTGTTCCCTCGACGAGAGCAACATTCACATCACCCGCTGATGCTTCTTTCTCATTCATGGAGTCCACTTGTCCCTCAGGTAAACCCGAAAGTACTAGCTTGGAATTTGGGGGTGTTACAATTATGATTCAGGGTTGAATTTGCTGGGACTCTCGACCTCTGGTAGATTTGTGGCATGGATCTCAATGGTGTTTTTTATCCAAAAATTCAACTCATATTTTTTTATATTTGGCTTGCTTCAGGCGATTTGCATATGATGTTTTTTTTTTCATTGGTTTTGTTATCTGATCATATTTGTTGGATACCGAAGGGGACTAGTTTAGGCAGTCGCCCCTGAAAATTTAAAATTACTATATATTTTAGATTTTTTATGTATTTTCTATTAAAAATCTGTTTTCTCATCTGCTGAAATTTTAGTTCGCCCTTCTAATATAAAATCATGCTTTCACCCGGGATATTTGCTTATCTTGGATATTCCAGTAATAAAGACAACAACTCTCCCTTCTTGTAAAAATAGAAAAAAAAAAAGAAAAAAAGTTGTGGTCGTGGTATATAATCTGAAGAAATTGTGAAGACAAAAAACGAAATAATAGAACCAAGTGGACATGGCACGAAACATGAATGGTGTACATGTCCACGTGGGCTGCCTTAGCTTTTGTTTTAGTGTCGAGAGATGAGGTGTGAGGGGCTACCTTCCCTTGCCAGGTCCACTTCTTCGTTCAAGGTTGAAGCCAGTGGTGGCCAGAAGATCAAGACCGAGAAGCCTTATGGTAATTATCACACTCTTAGGGTTAGGTTAATATTTAAGAAGGTTTTGACAGATTTGAGAAAAAGGATCATTTTAGAACATGCAATTTTGAAGAAAAAAATAGAAAGTGTATCGTATATAGAACTAAATTTTTAATGTTTTTAATTATAGTAATAAATTTTGATTTTAATTTCAATTATGTAAGGCACGGCACGTGGACAAAATGACATTGTTTTAGGTAAAATGGTAGGGTATCAGTTTTAGGTAAAATGGTAGGGTATCAGTTTTACTACTAAACTTTTAAACAATTTACCTTTTAGCATTATATATTTTTGGTTGCCGTCGACAATCAATTATCACCCATCATTGGTCGTCTTTTGTGGTAAGATTAGTGAAAAATATTTGTGTTTCATTCCTCTTTCTTCTCTTAAGATTAATTTTCCATGAAACTTACTCAAAATCGATTAAAATTCATTTAAAAGTTTGTCATGATTATACTCTGATATCTTCCGATAACTATCCGATGAGGTTGGTTTCGAGATATGTTGTTCATTTTCTCAATAATACTTCTCACCATTTGGATTTTTGAAAAAACACCTCTAATCTAAGAAAGCTTCCAAACCTTTAAAAATGACATATTTTTTGGTCGATTTTAGGTGGATTTTGTGTAAAACCAATCTTAAGGGAAGATTGAAATACGAACTTTATGGTACCAATCTTGTTGCGAAAGACGACTGATGATGGATGGTGATTGGTTGTCGATGGTAGCTGGAAAAATACAGTGTAAAAAAGTAATTTGTTTAAAATTTTAGCAGCAAAATTGATATGCTCCCAAGTTTAGTGCCTAAAATGATGTCATTTTATCATTTTAGGCATTGTTAGCTGCACAAAAATGATGTTGTTTTGTCCATCTCTTCGTACCGTTTGAATTTTGACGGTCCAGTGACATATCATAAATGATAGAACATCTAAACAATATATTTCTGATGATGATGGAAACGCAGCCCTATTTTCAACACCGACGAGTGGTCTCCAAGTGGTGATGTTTATGTTGGTGGTACGTCTCATATACATCTCACTTTGAAGTAAGTTTGGAAATTGGAATGTTGGTTAAACTACATATGTGATTCTTCGCCACTTGCAGGTACAACCGGATTGGCGATCTGGGCCGTTACCTAACCAGAATTCTTTCCGGAGGTGCACTTCTTGTTTACAACACAAGTGTTTTGGCACAGTAGATTTCTCTATTTGCGCTCATTGATATATAGCCTCTCCAATATAATTGTTCTAACTAATAAAAGACCCATCCATGAATATCTTTATGTAGAATATTTTGCCCTGGACTAAAGTGAGATGTCTATATATTTATAACTTTTGAGTAAGCTAAGGCTATTACAGAGTGTTTTTTTTTTTTTAAATATTATCAGTTGTTTGACAATAAACGTTCAATCATTTCTATTACAGTCACTGGTACTTGAACTGGGTTCTCTAAGAATAATAATAATTCTTTTAATCACTGAGGTAATTTAGTTCGTACATGTATTTATAACTTTTAATGTGCCTTTGTTGTTCTTTCCAAAACAAAATCCTCTGAAGTAACTTTGTGCATGTTTTGGATATGCTATCAAACTGACACGATGCATTAGGTTACAGCGCTAATGTATGGCACTCTCCTAAACATTTCTCAACTATATTGTTTATGATCAATTAGCAAAAAGAGGGTCGCATGATATACATATACACACACATTTGAGAAAAATACTGATAGGAAGCTCATTGAAATCATACGGTAATATATGTAGAGGTGTCCATAGGTTGAATTTGATCAAAATGCGATTTAGAAAAAAAATTAAAATTTGACCCTAAAGATATGGTAGGTTTAAATTATTTATATTTGTATAAAATATTAAAAATAAGGGTAAACTACTTCAAATTCCATCAACCTTTAAACGTTGACTCTTTTATACCACCAACGTTTTAATTTTATCAATTTTAGCACTAAAGTTTACTTTTAAGTTCAATTATACCACTCCGTCGTTAGTGATTTAATGACATGATGACATGACAACTCTATGCCGTGACGTAGCTGACGTGGATGTCTCTCCAAAATGACGTAGTTTTGGCCTGACTGTTTTGATGCCTAAAAATGCCAAAACGACGTCGATTTGCTTGAAGAGATTTTGTTAAAATTTTAGTTAGTGGGATTTATATTTTAGACCTTTGGAAACAAAGGATGAAAGCTTAGCCACTCAACTAACTTAAGATTTTGATTACATTCTTACAAATATAATATAAAAACGTGTTCTTAAAAATAATAATTTTTCAAAAAATACCTAAACTTTTCAAATTTCCCAAATTCCCCCAAAACCTAAAACCCTAAATACTAAATCAATAATTCCACCCATGATCGTCTTTGAATCAATGGCCTCCGCCCACCACTTTCGTTGGCAAACCCTTGCAACCAATTACCCCACTCTCCCATCTCCATAAATCGAAGAACAATGTGCTAATTATCGTCAAAACAACGAATATAAAATGATCTAATTGAACCATGAATGGCGATCAATCGACGGGGCAAATGATGAACAATGTGCACGGCGAGAGGAGGAGACTTCAGTGCGGTGGCAACAACGTGCTATCTACAACAATAATTGGTGGATTTAGGGATTATGATTTAGGGTTTCTATTTTTGGTGGTTGTTAAGAATTTAGTGTTTTTCAGATTTTTTGGATTTTTGGTGTTTTTAGAAAATTAATATTATTTATATCCACAAAACGATGTCGTTTTAGGCCTTTTAGGTATCTATGTCAGCAACATCAAGGCGCGGAGTTGCCATGCCATCGTGTCATTAAATCACTAATAGCGGATTGGTATAATTGCACTTAAAAGTAAATGTTGGTGCTAAAATTGACAAAATTGAAACATTGGTTGTATAAACTAGTCAGTGCTTAAAGGTTGCCCTAAAAGTAATTTATATTAATAATTAACTTTTATAATTGAATTTAAATTTTTTTTTTTGAAAGAATGTACTTTGTATTAATGATAAACAAAGTACACCACCTCAATGACCTCATTAAAAAAAAACCCTAACACTAAATAGAGAAAAAAGAGTTTACCTTGAGGTGTAAGGAACTTGTACACATAAAACTTTAACAACATTCAAACCATACCCTCGCCCTACCATAATCCCCAATCCAACACAAAATGAAACCAACACAGAACCGACACATAGAATAGAAGCCTAACTGGGAACCAAACGCATACAAAAAAACCAATGGAATGAAACTTAACAACAAAACGATACAACAACAACACCCTGAACTAGAACGACTACAAGCACTAAGAAATGGAAACTCACTTGCTGAACTTCCAAAGGAAACAACTCCCAAATTGCAGAAATTGCCAGTAAAACTCAAACATGGACAATAACAAAAATCCAGGGCTCGAAAACATCTCAAGGCTTACCAACTAGCCTAACTCGTCTAACATAGAATAAAATTGATACCCATCGAGAAACATAACTTGCAGATACTGAATCTTCCCGAGGTTAGATGGATCATTCGACAAGATTAACGACTAACATCAAACACCGGTTGAACAATGGACTCCAATCTCTCGAGTACCCTCTTCCTTGAAGCTCCAAACTGCACCACCGGTCTCTAACATGCCCACGGCAGAAATAATAACTCCTTCTAAATTGGAAGGAATTTTCACTATGTTAACCGTAGATGCTTCACACCCAATTTCCTTCTACTCTGCCTTGAATAGTTGAAACTTCAACTATTGGAACTTCTAAAAATCTAGAATTATTGGAGATGGATTGGGTCATTTCAATTTGGGTTGGCTCTCTAATAATACCAACTAAACCAATGCTATCATCCACCAACATATAAAACAGCCCATCATTCGACACTATGGGTACATCGAATAAACTATTACCGACAGCCACCTCAATACCCACAACAGGAACATCATGAGGATACCAGCTTTTTAGGGCACTATCTTCACTTTTTTTTAGTGTTTCATTGAAACTTTCTTCAATAAAGTTTACCTCGAAACCTCCATCTGCAACAAAACCCTCCTGCAACCTAGGAAACATCTCATCACCGACTACTGTTGTATTCGTCGCTCCACCACCGGCCGGAGTGCCAACAATGAACACACAATGCATTACACAAACACAGGAGCGGATCTTGTTAAAAATAATACCTCGTTAATTTTATTATCCATCTAAACTTCAATTTATAGTACACAGTTCAAGTAATTACACAATAACTAAAATATAACTGCTACTAATTGCCTCTAACAACATTTCTAACAAACTAACTAATATCTGTTTATCTCAACACTCCCCCTCAAATTGGTGGGTAAAAACATTTGAAACCCCCAACTTGGCTATCAAATATTCGTGCTGTTGAGTACCAAGAACCTTGGTGAAGATGTCTGCAGGCTGTTCCCTCGAAGATACATGTTCAGCTGTAATAAACCCTTCTTGAATCTTGTCTCTAACAAAATGACAATCAATCTTAATGTACTTTGTCCTTTCATGAAAAATAGGATTAGAGGCTATCTGTAACGCTACTTTGCTGTCACAGAATAACTTGACTGGTTGATTCTGTTTCACTCCTAGCTCATTTAGCAACCCACTTAGCCAAACTAACTCTCTGTGGTCATATCCATACTTCTATACTCAGCTTCTGCTGAAGAACGAGCCACTGTGTTCTACTTTTTTAACTTCCATGAGATCAAAGAATTGCCAAGTTTTATACAATACCCTGTTACATATTTAATTGACATTGGACAAGTTACCCAATCAGAATCACAGTAGGCAACCAAGCCACATACACTAGAGGAATCCAACAAAATTCCCTACCCTGGATTCTTCTTAACATACTGCATAATTCTCAGGGCTGCTTCCATATGCATTTTTCCAGGCTGATTCATAAATTCGCTTAGATATTGTACTGAATAGGCTATGTCTGGCCTCGTATGGGTTAAGTAAATAAGCATGCCTATCAGTCTTTGAAATTGTGTTTTGTCAACCATATCTTCTTCATTTTGGTTCAAGCTCTTAGTGTCCAAAACAGCCAAGAAATTGTTATTCTGCTCCAAAGGTGTCAAAGCAGGCCTTGCTCCCCCTGCCTTGATATCTTTTATTAATTCTATAGCATACTTGCGTTGATTTAGAACAATTCCTTTTTTTGATCTTAAAACTTCAAGTCCAAGAAAATATCTCAATTCACCCAAGTCTTTCATCTTGAACTTAGAATTCAGCATATACTTGAACTCTTCTATCATAACACTATCACTGACAGTAATCAACAAATCATCTACATACACAAGCACAATGACCAACTTGCTTGCTACTCGCCTTGTAAACATCGAGTAATCGTGCGTACTTTGTTGAAATCCTACTGATATAAGTGCTTCAGACAGCTTCTTATTCCATTGTCTAGAAGCCTGCCTGAGTCCATACAAAGACTTTTGCAGCCTACAAACCATATGCTCCCCCTGGCTGGAAAAGCCTTCAGGCAGCTGCATATAGACCTCTTCAACCAAATCTCCTTGCAAGAATGCATTATGAACATTCATTTTCCATAATGGCCAGTCAAAGATAGAATCAAGAGCCAAAATTAATCTCACAGTGGTGAGCTTAGCAACAGGTCAGAAAGTCTCCACATAGTCAACACCCTCCTTTTTATTGTACCCTTTGGCCACCAACCGAGCCTTGAATCTCTCTACCTCACCCGAAGTATGATACTTAATTCTATAAACCCATTTGCAACCAATGGGAATTTTACCAGTTGGCAAAGGCACCACAGTTCAAGTATTATTCAATTCCAATGCTTGAATCTCTTCTCTCATGGCCTGCTGCCATTGTGGATTTTCACAGGCTTCTTGATAAGTGGTGGGTTCATAAAGATGAGAAATGGAAGCCAAAAAATGTTGAGTATGTGTAGGTAAATGAGAATAAGAGATGTATTTGGAAATGGGGTAAGTAATAGAGGATGAAGTGGATTGACAAGTACAAATATAGTCATTTAACCAATTTGGAGGTTTGGAGACATGCATGGACCTTCTAGGCACAAGAGAATCCTGAGCTAAATAAGGAATGCCATCTGGAGATGATTCTTGAACAGAAGGACTGTCAGATGCACCTGTTGAAAAATCAGATTGAGAAATAGAGGGAATAGGTGAGACATTAGGGGTTTCATTTGAGGAATTATCAATATTAGATGTTGTAGTTGGTACTGAAGAATCAAGAATTAAGAAATCAGAATCAGAAATATGAGAATGTGAAGGAAAAAAAGGAGAAGATTCTGAAATAGGAAAATGAAAAGGAAAGATAATTTCATGAAAGACAATATCTCAACTTACAAGAAGTTGTTTTGATTGAAGATTAAGCAAAATGTATCCCTTTTGGGTTGAAGAATATCCCATGAAAACACAAGGAATAGCCTTATGAGAGAATTTGTCAAGATAGTTAAGTTTGGTAGCATAACATAGACACCCAAAGACTCTTAAATGAGAAAGATCAGGAGCTTTGTGATGAAGAACTTCAAAATGTGACTTGAAATTCAAAACAAAAGAAGGCAAGCGATTTATTATATAACATGTTGTAGTAATACATTCCCCCCCAAAATTTAATAGGAACTTTTGAGTGAAACCTAAGTGCACTTGCTACTTCAAGGATATGTCTATGTTTGCGTTTAGTAACCCCATTTTGTTTGGGAGTCTGAACGCAGGAGCTTTGATGAAGAATACCAAGAGAGGTAAAAAGGTCAGAATAATGAGAATTAAAGAATTCAGTGCCTTTGTCACTGCGACTGATCTGAATAGTGGCTGAAAATTGGGTTTTAACAAAAGTAATGAATTTTTTAAGTGATAGAATAGTGTCACTCTTCAATTTCAACAAGCGCACCCAAGTCATATGAGTAAAGTCGTCTACTATAGTTAAAAAGTACCTATGACCACTATGTGTAGCAATTCGGTAAGGACCCCACAAGTCTATATGAATTAGGCTAAAAGAAGCTTGTGAAGATGTAAGACTAACAGGAAATGGAAGTCTAGTTTGTTTTGCTAAAGGACATATAGGACAAGAATGCAATAACTTGGAATCCAAGTTAACAAAATGCAACAAGGGTAATTTATTCATGGTCGAGATAGCTGCATGTCCCAAACGAGAATGCCAAATGCTTGTATTATTTCTAGAAACAGTTGTCACACATCCATATGACACATGACCACAATCAAAACAAATTGAATCGCATGAACTAGAGGAAATACTAGAAGACATCACACTTGAACAGGTAGATGACAAACCAGTAGGTGAATTTGATGACTAAAAAAAATAATTCCCCCTATACTCCTTACCAATCCCCTTCATCCTTCCACTTGAGAGGTCCTGCAAAATGCAAAAGTCATGATAAAAGCTGACAAAACAATGAAGGTCACGGGTAAGTTTTGATATACAAAGCAAATTATGTGTGAAATTTGGTACATATAGCACATTAGACAGGTTTTTAGATGAATTTAGGAAACAAGAACCAACATATGTAATCGGGATTGTTTTATCGTTTGGCAGTTGAATGGAACGTGAAGAACATGAGACAGGGGATTGGAAGCATTGAAAATCAGATAATATATGATTTGTGGCCCTTGTATCTAAGATCCAAGTCAGTGATTTACTAGAAACAGGTAGATAGCTATCAACAATACCTGCCAGATTCACAGCAGAATCAACAGATGCAGCAGATGACAACAGGTTGAAGATCTGGTTGTACTGCTCCTGAGGGAAGGTAGGTGCTAGGGGAGCCGAAGAACTAAATTTTCCAGGAGCACTAGCAAGAGCAGATGCAATAACAGATTCAGATACAACAGAAGGTTCAGAAATAGCTACAGCAGCTTGAGCATTCCTTTGTTTAGAGAACTTAAAGTATGGTGTAAACCTTATGAGGCAATAACAGCTGTCCCTTTTATGTCCCTTGACCTTACAATAGTCACAAATGCCTTGAAACCGGTGACGATAAGGAATCCCAGAACTCTTAGAATAGAATAGCGATGAATCAGGACTTAAAGGCATAACAAAGAGTTGGATTCATTGAGACTCTTCCTGAGCAATCATAGAATACGCTTGGTTTACCGAATGAAGAGGCTGGATCAGTAGGATTTGGCTTCGAATCGATGAATAAGTCTCATTCAAGCCCATGAGAAATTGAAGAAGCTGTTGCTGGGCAATATGTCTAGAGTATTACTGGGAACTCGCACATTCACAGGATGCAACCGGCACAAGCGTAACATACTCATCCCACAACATCTTCAATTTAGTGAAGTAAGTTGAGACGCTTAACTCACCTTGAGAAATCGTAGCTATTTCACGATGGAGAAAAAAAATATTTTGGAGCCATTCACCTTATCAAAACGCTCCTTCAGATCGTCCCAAACCGAAGCTGCATTTGAGGCAAAAATGATGCCAGCCGAGAGCTCCTTACTCACGGCGTTGAGAATCCAGGACAACACAATAGCATTACATCTCTCCCACTGAGGATGCAAGTCAGGATCATAGTTTTCTTTCTGGCAAGCACCATCAACGAAGCCGAGCTTGTTCTTCGCTAACAGTGCTATTCGCATTGATCTGCTCCAAACATTGTAGTTCTCCAATCTGACTAGCTGATGAGAGATTAGCGGAGTGCCTGGAGTGTCGGATGGATGCAAGAAAAGAGGATCATTGAAATCAACAACAGTTGATTCGTTCATCGGAGGCATAGCAGAGGCGATCGTCGAATGAAATCCCTAAGAAAGTAATTTGGGGAAAGACAATAGAGTTGAAGACTATTATGGGAACGAAACCGAGCCAAACTACACGTTTTAGAAATGGGCCAAGTAGAGAAATCCAACAAGGAAAGGCCTGGAGACTGATACCATGTTAAATATAATACCTCGTTAATTTTATTATCCATCTAAACTTCAATTTATAGTACACAGTTCAAGTAATTACACAATAACTAAAATATAACTGCTACTAACTGCCTCTAACAACCTATCTAACAAACTAACTAATATTTGTTTATCTCAACAGATCTCCATAAGAGGGAAGTATGGAAGCAAAGCAAAGAAAAAAGTGACAAAATTTTCAACCCTGTGATGCGCTTAGAGTGGCCAAGTGAGTTTTAGAAATTTGAAAGCTGTTTCTAAATTGCAATCTCGTGTGGAATCGAGCGATTTTTTGTTATAATCGCGACTATCTTAGATGGGATCGATCGGTTCGTTCATCCTCAGTCTTTGGTCTATGCCATTTACGTTCCTTGTCTCAATTTCGTTCTCATTGTCGGCCTGTCTACCAGCAACTAAACTGTGAATTTATTACAAAAAGAAGATTCTCTTTAATAAATAATAGCATGAGAGTTAATTGACCAGAAATAAGAATTTGGCTAAACTATACAACAGTCATTCGAGATCAAATATATATAAGAAATACTGATATGATAGGTTAAAGTCATTATTTTCCTCTAAAATTTCCTAAGTTTCTTATATTTGATAATCGTCAATCCCCTTTTACATATATAATCAGTTAACCACTATCTAAAGTTACTTCAATGTCATTTTTTCTAAATACAATACCTAATATTATATTTAAGAGCTTCATCATCTTTATGACTGTTGAATCGACGAGTGTTAATATTGAACATTGTAAAATCAGATGGTTAATGTCAGGGAATGAATAGGTGTCAACCTTTATTTATTTGTTTCAATATTATTTGGTTGGATCAAGTTCAAAAGAATATCAAATGATAATAGTATAATATAAAAGATGGAGATTATCAAATAATCTAAATTTTAAGTTTTTTTTGAAGAAGAATATAACTCTAACGTGCCATGTTAGCATATTTTAATGATAGTTGATGACCGTGACTGCTTTAAAATTTAGTAATTTTGATATAAAATTGCAAAAGCTTACTGACTAAAATACAAATATCCTAAAACTTTGATGATTATTTGTATAATTCACCCTTAAAACAATAATCTTCTCCCCAACTTGGATCTGCCCTTCTCACATGAAGCATCTTTTACCAACGACTTGACGTAAGACAGAATCTGACCGCCGACCTTTGAACTGATAATAAATTTTTAAAGGTAGCTTTTCGAAGATATTAATGTAAAAAAGGGTAGCAAAAAAAGGGTCAACTTTCTCTATAAAAGGGTGGGAGAAACATGTTGATCGGATCCTCACTTCACTTGTCACATTTTGAGTACCTGAAAAAGGAGAAATTATAACATTATGGCCCCAACAAGTGAAAAGGAAGCGATTAGCAAGAACAATTCATGGAAGAGGGTCAAGGTACAAAAATTATCACTTTACTGTTTTTCTTTTTGTTGCTTTTCTGATAAATCTTTGTTTCTGGTGTTGGACGATGATTGGAAGAAAGCGGAAAAGAAAGTGAAAAGACTTAAAGCCAGGTTAACAAATGTGAAGTCTGAAACAACCTGCATGTTAAGAGCCTTGGAGGAGCTTCACATCGCCGTCACCCAAATTAGGGAAAGGATTCGTCCCCTGTTGCCACCTGACTCGCCGGATGCCCAACTCACCGCCTCCTTGCTTGCAAGAAACAATGACGATTGACGACTCTTCGACGGCGTTTCCCCATGAACCTGTTGTGAATAAGGATTAATAAAACATTGGTCTTTGAAAACGAAACATATGCTGGATTCTAGCCAATAAATTTGTTTGCATTAGAAATGGTTTTTACAGCTTATGTTGGTTGTTTATAAATATAGATGAATGGAAGAGTCAACGGAGCACGTCGCGTACCGCTATGTTCCACTAAAGTGCATATTATAAGTAAATTTATCCATATTACGTAAACATTAAAAAGTACGGGGATTTATTTAAAATTAGCCGCTATTTAAAATTTAATTTTACTTTTAATAGAATTATAATTTATTAATGATTTTTTAAATAATAATTAATTTGAATGATTTAATTTATTTAGAATTAGGTTTTTTAAATTATTTAAGGGCTGAGGGTGTCCATCAACAACATCATCGTCGGATTCAGGAAGTCGCCGGAAAATGGTAAGTCTAACTCGAAATTGTATAAGACTCCTCAACGGCCTCCTGCATGTCATGCGAATGGTGTCCTTGGGCCACCGAGTGCGAAGATGACAGCAACGCCAGTCAGCACTGCAATGACAAATGCGAAATGGCTTCGTTCTGTTATTTGTCCTCTTCCTTTAAAACCTTCAGCTGAGTTGCAGCGTTTTTTATCATCTTGTGATAAAGATGTTACTAATGATGTAACATGTAGAGCCCATATAATATTGGAGGCGATGTTTCCTAGAAATCATGAATGTGGTGCAACTGAGAGCCTTCAAAGTGTAAACCTGATAATATATGGATGGAACGAAGACTAGAAGCGCTGAAATTATAAGTACTATAGGGTTTTGGAAGCTATGTGTACTGCAGAGGCACAGATATTACATGCAAATAACTTAACATCTTTATTAACTAATGAGAGGTTTCATATATGTATGCTTGCTCTGATGAACTAGTGCTGGCAACACATAAGAATGCCACGATGTTGTTCCCTAGGGTACTGGACAGGACTGGTATTACAGCATTTGATCTGAGCAAGGTGATAGAGAGTTTCATTAGACATTTGGAGTCTCTGTCGAGAGCATTGGGGCGGCATATTCAGACATTTCTTCATTTAGAGTTAGACTTATCATTTTTCCGGCGAGTTTCTGAATCCGACGGTGATACTGTTGATGGCGACCCTCAATCCTTAAATAATTTAAAAAACCTAATTTTAAATAAATTAAATCACTCAAACTAATTATTATTTTTAATAAAAAAATCATTAATAAATTATAATTATGTTAAAAGTAAAATTAAAATTTAATTAATGGTTAATTTTAAATAATTTTTTATACTTTTTAATATTTATGTAATAAGGACAAATTTGCTTGTAATACGTTCCGGTACGTCGCTTTAGTGGTACATTGCGGTACGCGACATGCATTGTAGAATTTTCCATAGATGAATACTATGGTTTTTATTAGAAATAGTGTGTTTTTTGTGAATTAATTTATCTTAATTAAGTTAAATTAATTAAAAAATGAATAATAAATAAATAGGATAAATTCTTTTTAACTCGTTTATGGCGAAGTCATGTTTTGTAAGAATTCTCTTTCAATTTAAATGACTACCATTATAAAAGAATTCACAAGTTCTTGTAGAAGATTTTGAAGACCTTATCTCTTTCAAAAATACAACTTAGTCTCAAAAGTAATGCTTAAAGGTGAAGAAACAGAAAAAAAAATTATGTCATGCATGCTTAATGGAAGTTATTTAAACAACAAAGGTTTCTTAGCTAATTAGGCATATTTTTTACTATTTAGGACAACTTCATTATTATTGTCAAACATGCTCAAGAGAAATTCACTAATGAAAAAAAAAAAAAAACCAAATCTACACAAGCCAGTGCTTCACTTGAGAAAATACACCGATCTAACAATATTTTAAATCAATGGAGATATGCTTATATTCCTTTCTTCCCATTTTTGAACAAAAAGATTAATGGACTCTCGGCATGATATCTGATCTTCACATATGTATTGTACTTTTGAAGCGGCCTTTACTTATTTATCAAGGTTTGTATTCTCATTGTCAAGGAGCTGAAGCAGCTGGGCCCTCGAGGTAGCATCGACTTGTTCCTTTGCTCCCTTGCTTCAATGTGATCCTCAGTAACAATTGCCTTTAGTACTACATCTGTTGGATTCACTTGTTATTCATCTTGATCCAAACTTTGGATATTCACTACATGTTTTCCTTTAAGCCATTTCCTTTTATATCATCAAAGACCACTTGTTCCAAGTCAAAGACATAAAAACTACCAAAGTTAATTTCTTTTGCGAGTTTTGGGTCCATAGAGATATGATGTATCAAAGAAAGTGATTCCTCCGTCAAATGCGTGCTTCACAATCCAGATGCTAACTTCATCAGCAACTTCAATAAGCACCAGTTGTCAATAATGCACCAACCAAGAATCGAATCCGGCCTATACCGTGATAGAGTACTATTCTACCACTAGACCACTGGTGCTTATTTACAACGAGCTATAAAAACTTATATAATATTTAATATTCAATAGGATTGAATATATAATAGATATTGAATTATTAACATATAATAATTTAAATAAATAAATTTGAAATATGGATTTCTAGTGAATACAAGTTTCACAGACGTTTAATTTTATAATCAAATGAAAATTTGAAACTATTATAATGAAACCATAAGTCCATAGGCGTAACCTCCTCGGTGAAGAAAAAAAATAGCCATTCCCAACACCTTTATCACACAAAATAGTAATGAAATGTTCACTTCTATTGACACTTAATTAAAAGGAAAAATAATAATTAAAAGTGATATAGATTAATTCCATTAATTAAAATGAAAATAGAAATAAGAGAAAATAAAATTATAAATTTATGATTAAATTAATGAAATTAATTTATATCATAAAATTATAAGTTAACTTCAATAATAAAATATAATGTTGTTATCTATAAAAAATTTAAATTTGAACGGTTATATCACAAAACTATGGTAAAGCACTGTAACGCAACATTAAATTTATATATTATTTTTAAAAATATTTATCAAGAATGGAGATCAATCTATCAAAATAAATCATTCATATTAAAATAAATATATGAAAAAAATTAATTTTTATATTTATTTAATATTAAATCATATTTCAATATATTAAACTGATTAAATCAAAAAATTAGAATAGAATGAATTTAACATCCAGATCTATTTTTATACTATTGAAGGGTTGAGATTTTTTTTCTTCATTGAATTGAATTAATGAATATTAAAATAGATAGAATTCGAATATCGAGCAAGTAGCGGGAATCAAACCTACATTGTTAGCTTCGAAGGCTAGGGGTTATAGTCAACATTGATTCATTATTTTTAGTGTCTCTAATCCAAAATCAAATATGAAATTTTAGTTTCATTCGGCTCTTTTGTGGAAGATGATAAATTCAAAAAACAAAAAATTAAATTAAATAAGACAGCAACGAGATGGAATAAGAATTCGGCCCGAAAAAAGAATCTCACCGAGTGACAAAGGTTAAGGATAGGAAATTAAATATCTTCAAAAATAATTTTTTTTGGCTAGATTATTTAAGAATCGTCATTGTTCATTTGATAACGAGCCCTTGTTTTGTTTTTTTTTTTTGCATTTTGTAATTGTTGATCAAAAAATTCTTGAGTTCTTAAATCAAAATCAAATTTTGTTTCTTTAATTCTTATGGCTCTCTCCGGTTCTTCTTCTTCTTCTTCTTTATCATTTCCGCATAATTTTTCGCACTTGCTCGTTCCCACTCATTTCCTCTCTCTAACTCTCATCAAATTTCCTTCTTTTTCTTCCAAACACCACCTCCACCATAAAAAAGCATCCATTACCATGTCCATCTCCCAAGAGCTCTGAGGGAATGGCAAGAATACGAGGAAGCAATGAAGAAGAAGGACTTAGCTACCGCTCTAAGGTTCCTCATCTCCATTGAAAAAGACAATAGAGACAACCTTGTTGAGCAAAATGGTTCCTTGTCCACTCGGTCGGCTCGGTCACAACTCGGCGACTTGAAATTTCTTGGTGGGTCTGCGAGGGATTGGGAGTTCTTGGGCACGTGCCTCAATGCCTGATGATATGAGACTTGTTGGCACTGTTTATGAGTTCCTTAAGGTAAAAGGTCTTTTACCCAATTTTGGAAGATTCAGTAGCATCGGTAAATAAGTTTCTTTTTATGTCCAAGCTAAATTGTTAGTATCATGTTTGATTTTTAGTAACTTTTGGATGCTGATTTTATATCTTGATTTCCATTTTTTTTAATGTTGAATGCTTGGTGCTGTTTCTTTTTCCTTTTATGTATTTTCATGCAGTTGATGATATGATAACAAAAGAAAATGATTTTATACTTTTGAGGATCTTAGTGGTTGTTTTGTCCCGAGGAGAAGATAGAAAAGTGTAGAGTTGATAATATGGTCCATTATTTAATAATGAACAATAAATTAAACAAATTAGATGATTTCTATGTGATTAATAGTGAAAAGCAAGTTTTAACGTCTAGTATTTGTTGGCTTGGTTTTCAATTCATTTGCTGGTTCATTGTTTCTAAAGAGCCTTGCTTTATACCTGGATTCTAAATGCTGGTATACTTTATAACTGTCATTAACTGCTACTACGGATAGGTTGCACTAATAGCAATTATTTGCATGCTAGACTATCAAAAAATGTAATCCTAATGATTTGGTTAATGTTATGTTTGAGATGTTGATGTGTAGGTAATGATTCCGTATGTTTCTTAGATTTTGGAAAGAATACATCAGTTCCCATCATTATTCCAACAACGTTCTTGTGCGACTAGGGGTAATAATAGCCTTATGAGGACATTTCCCAACCCCCAATATATTTATTTGTCATTAATTAAAATTATAATCCTAAATAACAAAGCTGGACCATAAATAAACTCCTACATTCTGCAGTTTTGGAGGGGACTAGGGATGTTACACCTGTGTTGAAGTCTTCTACTGGCCAGAAGGTATATATCTATATTAATCTCCTGAATGGTCTAAATTGTTCTATATGATATCAACTTATGTTGATTTGAGGTGATGAACTTTTCCCTCCCTCATATACAGCTTCTAAATTTCCCCCAAAGAAGTGGAGTCTTTCTAGAAGCTCCAGTCTTGTGTTGGCGGGTTTTCTTGGTGGGGTGTCCTATATGTTCCAACAATGAACTGATATCAGGCCTCAACTTGCAAATATACTGGGGCTAGCTTTCACGGACTCTATCCTCCTTGGTGGTACCTGTTTAGCTCAAATCTCTAGTTATTGGCCTCCATATAGTCGTCGGATTCTAGTTCATGAAGCAGGGCATCTGTTAGTATGTATGTGATCAATTGTTTCCTTTTTATGTCAAAGCAACTCGTGCATACAAAAGAAAACATTAAGTGTGAACCTTCAAATATGAAAATCTTTATGCCTATTCCATCACTAGATGTTTTTTTCCTCACATTTAGCACCTGTTGTGATTTCATTTGTTTCCTCAGTACTGTTTTTTGTATTTGTTTTGACTTTCGTGTTGTTAGAAGCATAATTGTAACACCCGTAACCCGTATAATTATACATGTACAGATTATAGATGTCACCCGAATTTCTAAAACTATTTTCCATATTTAAAAGTGATTTTTTTAAAATGTTAATTGATATTATAAAAATATCATATCATATAATTTATATTTTGTTATAGCAAATTTAATTCAAAAGATTTTTTTATGAATAGATATGAATAGTGAACAGTGCATCGATGCGCTACAGTAACGTGAATAGTGCACCGATGCATAAAACATCAATTCGTACTCCTGAACCTCTAGTACCCATTGAAGATGCTTGTGTCTGCTTGGACTTTCCTCCAGAAAATCTCTTCCTTCCCATGGATACTGAGGAAGCATAACTTTTCTGCTGCTGGCCCTTGTTGCGTTTGTAAAATGGTGCAGAGTAAGAGCTTCCAAACCTTTTGTTTGTCTGAGCCTTCTTCGCCTCGATATCTTCAAGATCAACTTTTTCCATAGCTTTAACCTTGTTTACCGCTTCTTGAAAAGCAGTAAAATGATGAGAAACCAGAATTCTCTTATACTCAGAATCCAATCCAGAAATAAATCTATCAATTCTAGATTTCTTAGTTGGAATAAGCTCCGAAACAAATCGACTCAGCTTGTGAAATTCACATTCGTACTCATAAACTGTTTTGCCGGATTGCTTTAAATTTTGGAACTGTTGCATCATCTCATTGACAAACACTTCCCCAATATACTTTTCCTTGAATTCCCTCAGAAAGAATTCCCATGTGACCTGCTCAATGGAAACTCGTGCGACGAGTGTATTCCACCACACACTGGCTTGCTCCATCAGTAGAGACACAACCCCTTCCAATTTTCCTTGATCATCACAAGGAATCCTTTTGAGCATATTCTTGACATCATTCAACCAGAACTCAGCAGCCATCAGATTAGCATTCGAATCACCTTGAAATTCACGTGCGCTCATCTTCCTTAGTTCTTTCGGAACTGACACTGGGGTTCGACGATTAATAATACTGTTTAGGGCTTGTAAGAACAACCCCTGATCTTGAACAGGCATATCCCTTTGATTCATATTAGACAACTCTACATTCGGCTGAGCATTGGGTGGATTCTGGTTCACCTCATTACTCCCACTCTGAACAG
Source organism: Hibiscus syriacus (assembly GCF_006381635.1). Lineage (NCBI taxonomy): Eukaryota > Viridiplantae > Streptophyta > Magnoliopsida > Malvales > Malvaceae > Hibiscus > Hibiscus syriacus. The sequence goes on along the minus strand of NW_024062696.1, from coordinate 145,077 downwards.
GAGTAACATGCTCGCCTGCCCTACTCGATTCTTGATGATCTGACATCTGAACACAGTCAAAATCATCGTCCATTAGTAAAGAGTAACTTTACTCCTAATAAGCATCATCACAGTATATATACAAATATTAGTAACTTTTGACATCCTAGTGGCATGTATACACTTTTTAATTCAAAACAAACTCGGTTTTGTCCTAGAATTGGCTAAACCTGTAGCTCTAATGCTAATAAATGTAACACCCGTAACCCGTATAATTATACCTATACAAATTATAGATGTCACCCGAATTTCTAAAACTATTTTCCATATTTAAAAGCGATTTAAAATTTATTTTCTTAAAATGGTAATTGATATTATAAAAATATCATATCATATAATTTATATTTTGTTATAGCAAATTTAATTCAAAAGACTCCTAGAATCTTAAGGTAAACCCTGGGTCTCGATCGGACACTATTGAAATCGGCACTCCATATAGTCTATCTCTTTTACATACAATTTCGTAAACTTATCCATCGGGTAATCTACTCAAACCGAAAAAAAATGAGCCATCTTGGTTAATCTGTCTACTATTACCCATATCGTGTTATTCTTACTCGGTGACAAAGGTAGTCTTGAAACGAAATCCATTATAAATCGCTCCCACTTCCACTCAGGAATTGTTATTGGATGCAGTAATCAGGAAGGCCCTTGATGTTCATCTTTCACTTGCTGACATACCAAATATTTTGCAACAAAATCTGTTATAGCTCTTTTCATCACAGGCCACCAATAACGACTCTTCAAGTCCTGATACATCTTATTCCCGCCTGGGTGCATCGTCAAAGGGCTATAATGTGCCTTGCAAAGAATATCTTTCCTCAATTCATCATCATCGGGAATGCAAAATCCTCCACTATAATATAAACATTCATTGTCCCTCATTTCAAAATCTTTGGCCTCTTCCTTTTCGACTTGCACCAATCTCATCAAGCATTTGTCATCTCGACCTTGCAGCTCTTTTACCTGATCTAAAAGCATCGACTTTAAATTTAATTCCACAATTAAAGCAACATCTTTCTTTAAAGACATACGCACATATAAAGCCCTTAAAGTTGCAAAAGTCTTTCGACTGAGCGCATCGGCTACCACATTAGCCTTTCCCGAATGATAGTCAATAACCAAATCATAATCATTTAAGAGCTCAATACATCTTCTCTACCTCAAATTCAACTCTTTCTGAGTCAGCAAATACTTTAGACTTTTATGATTTGTATAAACATGGAAACACTCACTGTACAGATAATGGCGCCAGATTTTTAAAGCAAACACTACTGCAGCCAATTCTAAGTCATGCGTCGAGTAGTTTCTCTCATGATTCTTCAACTGTCTTAAGGCATAAGCCACAACTTTCCTTTCTTGAATCAGCACACATCCCAACCCATTATGGGATGCATCATTGTAAACAACATTATCTTTACCCGACTCAGGTTGCATGAGCATTGGAGCCTCAGTTACAATTCTCTTTTGTATATCAAAACTTTCCTGGTATCTTTCCGTCCAAACAAAAGGCACATCCTTCCATAATAACTTAGTTAGAGGTAGAGCTATCATTGAGAAATTCTTCACAAATCACCTATAATAACCATCGAGCCCCAAGAAACTTTGAACTTCAAGAACATTCTTTGGAGGTTGACAATCCACTTTAGCTTGAATCTTTTTGGGATCTACTCTTATGCCTTCTGAAGAGGATATATGACCAAGGAAAGCAATCTCAGTTATCCAAAATTCGCATTTGGACAATTTCGTGTACAACTTCTTACCACAAAGTATCTCAAGAACCGCTCGAAGATGAGCATCATGTTCTTCCCTTGACTTGGAATATACCAAGATTTCATCTATAAACACTACCACGAACTGATCCAAGTACGGTTGGAATATTCTGTTCATTAAACTCATAAATATTGCAAGAGCATTTGTTAATCCAAACGGTATTACCACAAATTCATAGTGTCTGTATCGAGTCCGAAAAGCTGTCTTGGAAATATCCTCATTTTCGATCTTTAACTGATGGTACCCCGACCTCAGATCTATCTTATAGAACCCAGTTGTGCCTTTCAATTGATCAAACATGTCATTAATCCTCGAAAGAGGATACATGTTCTTTATCGTTACCTTATTTAATTGACGATAATCAATACATAACTGCATAGACCCGTCCTTATTTTTCACAAATAGCACAGGTGCGCCCCAAAGAGAAACACTGGCCTGATAAATCCTTTACCAAGTAGCTCTTGTAAGTGTTCTTTTAATTCCTTTAACTTCGTTTGAGCCATTCTATACGGAGCCATAGAAACAGGTTACATACCCGGATAAACCTCAATTCTAAATTTTACTTCACGATCTAGAGGTAAACCCTGTAGATCTTCCAAAAAAACCTCTGGAAACTCCTTAACTGTTAGAATATCTTCAATCTCACTACTGACCATCGCGTGTCTAATACATTGGCTAGAAATGCTATGCATCCTTTTGACATCATTTTCTTGACGGTCATGGTCGATATTACATTGGACAGGGATTTTGCTTTCTCACCTATTACTACAATTTCAAAGCCTTCCACATCCTTTAAGAATAATTGCTTCCGACGACAATTTACCCATCCATGATGTAGAGACAACCAATCCATGCCCAAAATAATTTCAAACTCATCAAAGGGAAACTCCTTCAAGTTTGCCAAAAACACAACCCCTTGAATCTTAATTGGACATTTTCTACACACCCATGCTACCCTTGCACTATGACCCATGGGGTTCACTTTTATCATTTCACTAGAAATTGGTTCTAAATGAATTCTTCTAGTTCTAACCAATTTTGTACTAATATATGAGTGTGTAGAACCAGGGTCAACTAGAACAAAAATAGGCCCATCAAAAAGGTGAAATATACCTTTTATGATCTCCGGATCATCTCTATCTTCACTGGTATTTATATTATAAACTCGAGCCATTCCCCAAGTCTCTTGTCTGTAACTTCTACTTAGTAAGGTGACTAATCTCTCCATTTGTGCTGGTCTATCTCCCAATTGCTTTCGGTAATTCCGAGCAAAGTAACCAAATTCACCATAATGAAAACAAGCACCGAAGAGTAATCTACATACTCCCTCGTGTGACCTGTCACATGTCTAACATAGAGGTCTCTCTCCATAAGCTCTACCCGAGCTAGCAGTAAAGGAATGACACTGCTTAGTTTTCCGTGAAGCTACAAAAAAATCAACTCTGTCAGTGTATCGAGAACCTAAGCCCTTGCCCCTCTTAGTATAATGTGTGGATGATGACATCCCAATCCTTTTTCCCGTCTGCATACTCTATTTTGCTGCTAGAGTCTCCTCTTGAGCTCTTTCAATAGCCTTTTCTCTGTTTATCACTTCTTGCAGGCTAGGCAAATTTAAGGCCAACATCATCTCTTTCAACTTTGGCCTCAGACCCTCAATAAACTAATCTCGTTGAGCTTTGTTATTAGGAACTACCTCAGTAGCATAACAACTAAGCTTATTGTATTCAACCTCATACTTGTGCACTGCTCGATCACCTTGCTTCAAATTGAGAAACTTCAATAGCATTGACCTCATAAATTATTCCCCGATATACTTGTTCTTGAACTCAATTTGAAAGAATTGTCAGTTCACTTGTTCCGTCGATGCATACATCATTGTATTTATCCACCAAAATCGAGCTGATCCTCGGAGTAACGATACAACTCTGTCCAATTTTTCATGATCAGAGCACTGTGGACTTTCCAACATCATCATAATGTCATTCAACCATAAATTCACGTTTATAGGACTTTCACCTTCTTCTCCCCTAAACTCAGGAGTTTTTAAACTTCTTAACTACTTAAGGATTAACATTCGCGGTGCTGGAGGAGCAAGGGGAGGCAGAGGAGGTTAAAACCTTGTCAAGATAGCATTGAGAGATTTCTTAAGAGCTCCAAACTATGGAACAGGCATACCTTGAGGTGCCACAGTGCTAGCATTCTCCAACGGAATCAAATTTTCACTATTTTCTTTATAACTTTCACTACCCGATCCATCTCTACTTTCTCGTCCAACCGCTCTTCTTGAATTCTTAGAATTTGACATCTAGTATAACATTCATAAAGATAGTACTTAAGTTAGTAAGGAGAGACATCTATCATATTCGTTCTATACCCTATCAGTAACCTTGACATCTTAGTCTCATGTAACCTCTTTTTACATCAAAATACCCTCTGTTTCGGCCGAGAATCGATTAAACCTGTGACTCTGATACCAATAAATATAACACCAATCTCCCTTATATCTTTCCGTACACGTGATATAGATATCACATTACTTTTAAAATAGTTCTTCCTATTAAAACCCAAAAAATTTTGTTTCTTTTTATAAAACATTGTAATTAAACTAATCTAAAACATGTATTAAACTTAATTACATAACAAAAAGTATCGTTCAAATGTTCTTAAGAGCATTTTTACTAAATATATTACATGCCAACTAAATACATAAAAAATAGACATGTGTCATACTGTTACTGAAGATGTGACCCTTGCTTCGATGTCTGATAATCTCCTTACTATACTGGTAGTAAAACGTACGCATGAAATTAACACACGCTAAGAAATTTCTTAGTGAGGCATAATAACCATAAGCAAAATTCTACGTACAAATATATTATTACAATTCCAATATCCATTACTTCTTTCAATGCATTAAACATTCGATAGTTTACTTCTGTAATACTAATAAAGTCCTTTCTCTACCATTACTCTAGTGTACGTGGATTGTACACCCACTATCAATAAGAAAATTTATACACTTAGTATGAATTTCCTAGTTTTGCACATATAGTGCCCATACAGAAATTCATCCACTTAGTATGAATTTATTAAGTTTACACATAAAGTGCCCATACAGAAATTCATCCACTTAGTATGAATTTCTTAAGTTTACACATAAAGTGCCCATACAGAAATTCATCCACTTAGTATGAATTTCTTAAGTTTACACATCAAGTGCCCATACAGAAATTCATCCATTTAGTATGAATTTCTTAAGTTTACACATATAGTGCCCATACGGAAATTCTTCCACTTAATATGAATTTCTTAAGTTTACACATATATTTCCCATAAGGAAATTCATCCACTTAGTATGAATTTCTTAAGTTAACACATATATAGTGCCCATACAGAAATTCATCCACTTAGTATGAATTTCTTAAGTTTACACATATAGTGCCCATACGGAAATTCATCCACTTAGTATGAATTTCTTAAGTTTTTGCACACTTAGTGCCATTTGGTAATCACCATACATACATAAATAAATCATACAACTATGACTACCATAACATATACGTACATAATTAAACACACTCACCTTGCTTGCCTCGCTTTGATATCCCAAAACGCAAAAACTGATTACTCCAGAACTTGGCCTTTTCCTTTTGCTTTGCTTAACTCAGGAGCTTGATTTAGATCTATTCAATATATATTAACTACATGTACAATATCAATTGTTAGTTTGTTTTCAAACAATTACACTTAAACATTACTCAAAAGTACCTATTATTAACTTTTCTACAACAATATCAGCCTATCTTACAATTTCTTGCTCCTCAGTATCAATACCCCTACCAAGGTATCCATACTACTATACTATGGAACCGATACTTTACTATGATATCGATACCAATTTTTCATTATGTTCGAATGATATCGATAACTTCCATTCAGTATCTATACTAACTGCATCAGTATCAATACTACTCAGCTAATTCATTCCATTTTAGCGTATAGTATCGGTACTGTTCTATCAGTACCGATACCACTAACCATATTTTTCATTTTTCAACTCGAAACATACAAAAATTTGGTCAAATTTCCTTATGTTTACTCCCAACAATACTATTTAACTCTTCTCTACTTATACATATTAACTTTCATTCATTTAGCTACTTAAAACATCTAGTATCCCTCAAGATCATTTGATTCTAAGAATCACACCAAAATTTCTAACTTGTTTTTAAACTCATCCAATGCTTCTAATCTCTCATTTACATCTTTGACAAGTCAATTCTACCAATAATCATCAATAAACACTCATATATTAACATATCATTTCAAAACTCATTTTCTAAAATCTCCATTATTTCCTCTATCTCATAGTTTTAATCTCATTTAATCATTCCGTAAGCTTCTATCATATCAAGGCTTCACTAACAAACAAAAAATGAAAGGATAAACTAGCAATTTGAAAACTCATTTTTGACCTATGGAGGAGAGCTATCCACGGGGAAAGAAGAAGAAAAGATAAAAGTTTAAGCTACTTACATTTTCCCCTTGTCTCCTTATTTAAATACCCTAATAACAATGGATTTTAAATTCATTTTATTCCAATGATCAAAATATCCTTTTAATCCTCTATTGTTACAATTTAGTCTCAACCACCATTCCAGATCATTCTCATCTTTTATCAATTAATCAAATAAATCCTTAAATTTTAAATGCTTTCAATAAAGTCCATAATTCGATATTTGGGGCATTATAGTAATCGTATCCAAAGAGACTGACGAGCTTGGTCATTTTGTAAGCTTGGGTTAAATTTTAAGGTACTTTTAGGGTTTATCCAAGGTCATTCACTTATTACAAATCATTTCCACTATCAGAGGTAAATCATGTCATATTTGTATCTGAAGGGCATTTTTGACATTTTACCAGGATCAATATAGGTTTAGATTAATTAATATTTATTCCAAGACCAATCATATTTATTTATGCATTACCTAATTTGTACCATACAACATGCAATGGGTAGTAAAATATTACCTCGATTTACAAGCCACGTCGATCGACCATTTAAGCCCTATCAAGATTAGTGAAGACCATGACCCTACCCAGAGAGAACTCATCATTATCATCGAGAAGGAACCATAAATTAAGGACAGAGAAAAACATAAAGAAAAATATAAAAGAAAAATATTTGGGGTTTAGAGAAAAAAGAGACAGAAGGTAGAGAGTTTTTCGAAAGAGAAAATGAGAGAAAAATAGAGGGAGGGGAAACAAATTCAAGGAAAAAAACAAAGAAAGAAGATAAAAAGGAAGAGACTTACCCCTATATCGGTCGCCGAAACTCTATGGGTCATCAGAGTCGAAGGAACTAAGGGGTTTCTTTGTAGATCTACAACCCTGGAGTCTCTTTCAGGACAAATGAAGCTCATATCCGTACCCATGGCCAGAGAACACTCCAAATGGTACCAGCTTCTCTCTTTTCCGTCGTCGGTGAACGACGGTTACTGTCGGACAGCAGCGACTGACACGATCGACGCTCTCCAGTTTATGGGAATTCTTGGGCTCCGGTTGAAGCTCTGGGATGTTTCTCTTGGACTCTCTCTCTCTCTTTTAAATCTTTCAAATGAATGTGTGAAGCAAATGTGGGATGAATGTTAATTCTAGCTTGATTTCAGGCTTATGGCACGTGCAAAACGACGCCATTTAGAAAGGGACCCATAAAGCATTTTTATACGTGGGTTATTTACCAGAGAGGTCCTTTGTATTTTGTAACTTTCTATTCTAGTTATTAATGCAACTTTAATCTCCTTTTAATTTGAGCTACTAATCTGATTTATGTTATAATTTCGTCCTGGTTTATGTAATACATATGTTGTATAGTTCATTCCACTCTTTTTTTATTTTTATTATTGTGCTTTTGTTTAAAATACTGTTGGTGGCATAATATTTTATATCTTTTTATTTTGGTCATACATGTTGCTTTGGGTCTTATTTCGGATTTAATACTCATATTATGTGATATTTGTATATTAGCCAGGACCTTTATATGTTTATTATTGTACCTCTAAAGTTGTTGTTCTTGTGATTTAGTCCTTATTTACTAGGTATGATTAGATACTTTTATTAGTATTTAGTATATCATGTTTGTAAATTTGCATTTTGATACATATTTGTAATGTTGTTTTTATCGATCGTTATAATTTCATGTATGTATGTATGTATAAATTATTAAATTGTTATAACCTCCTTTGCATGAAAATTTTATTCCTTTGTGTTTTATTATATGTATATTTATGTATATGTTTTAATTTATATTTTTATTATTGTATTTACTTTCATGTTTAAATATGTAATTATTTTTAGCTATTAATTTTTACTCCTTTATGCGAATGTTTTTCAAGAACCGTATTTGCAGAACGGGTGTGGAATGTATAACGTGATCGAAGTGTTACAATCCGATACGACGTTCGAACGAAATGGAAACTTGAAACAAATTGATTTTATTTTACTAATTAATTCATTTTTATTTTAAGTTGAATAATGCAATGCTTGTTTTTCTAAGTAGCAATTTATTTTATTTTACACAAATGTAGATATTCTATTTATATTCGATTCGCGTTTTTAAAATAACTGAGGAGAGAATATTCTTTTACTGATAAGAAATAAGCGAGATAGCTTTTCCGATGGAGGATTGCTAATTTCGAGATTTCTTTTCAAGTTAAAGATTTTTCCCTAATAATATAAATAATTCAAAAATAATTAATTAATTTTGATAGATGGATCATATTTTAATTATCATTACGAATTCATTATTTCCACCATTACGACAACGTGTAAGCGATTAAGTACCAATTTTGGGTGTTGTGGGGGTGTTAATCCTTCCCCACGCGTAATCGACTCCCAGACCCATTAAATCAAATTTCTGGTAAACGTAGACGAATTTTTGTCTTAGAAAACATTTTTTCTTAAATATTTTTTAAAAGAAGTTTTTAGGTATTCAACCTACCTAACCCAAAGGTCGATGGAAACTCTTTTCCAATTTAATTCAAATATATACAAAATCCCCAAAATTTTCAAAATAAAGTCATAATTTTTTAAACTTAACTGTTTGTCAGAAATGATGGTTATGACAGCTTGGTGACTCTGCTAGGGACTTTTTTAGAGAGTCGGGCTGTAAGTCGCTTACACATTGTCGTAGTGGTGGAAATTATGAGTTCGAGTCCATAGTTATCTTACGATCTATTTATTGAAGCTTTTCTAATTTCTTTATTTCTTTGAATTATTATACTAACATTTTAATTTATGTTTTCAGCTTGGCCAAGGTTTTGTCAAGTTTTTTTTTCGTAACCCCTTTGAGTCAAAGGTTTGTACACTCCTCCTCACACACATCACGTGCATTTGCATGACATAAGCTCTAGACCTGAGCTTCATTCTAAATTTGTCGGGGTGAATGTTTTACTCTCGTAAGAATTTATTCTTCGTATGAGTTTTAGCAAATAACCCATGGGATATATACCTTATACCTTCGTAGTGATTTATTCCTCGTATGGGTATAAGGCAGTGAATCCCCTCGAACTGAACTTGTTCAATTCGAAACCTGTAATGGGTAAGGATCGAGGGATTTGGTAGCCCAATGGGGTGCCGACATCAAGGATGATTCGAGTACCCTTTCTTCATAGAGCCGAAACCATGCATATAGTGAACCATAGAACGATCACCCTAGGTATAGTCCCACTGAACCTCTCTTTGTCAATAGGTACCCAAAATAAGTGTACACAAAGGAGAAACTTTTTTGAACCTTTTCCTTTTGCTTTAAATTTTGTCGAACAAAATCATGGGAATTAGATACCATGCGGTTAGGATTATTTTCTTGAAATAAATCATTTGGGTAGAAAGCATGTCCGTGTAGGATTGTTATCTAATGAAAACATGCTCGGGTAGATATCATGATTGGGTATTTATATTTAGATACCATCTTTTAACTCTATTGATTATCTTGCTTGTACTAACTTATTTCTTTTCTTTTGTTTGTGTCATTTTTCATCCTTCTTTTCATTGTATTTCATCGATATAACATAATGCGAAAATGTTGATCCGTAAAGGGATATTCAAGAGAAACTTTTCACAAGAAGAGATAAACGTTTTCAATCAAGAAGTCACATACACAAACATGCACCAAGGGCTAAAAAGAAGTTTAGAGTATAAGAATGAGACTTGCTCAAAGATCGTTCAACATTCGAGACTGAAAAGATGATTAATTGATCCGAGGAGAAATCCAGCAGTGGAGTCTTATCTACAATCATTTCATCGCTAGTCATCAAGGAGCGACGCACTAAATTCACCACCGTAGGGGCATTAACCGAGTTAGGTTGCAAAGAATTTGAGGGGTATAATTTTCAAGGACTAAGATCCGAGATGAACCATCGATCAATTTCAAACTCGACATTTAATTGAAAGCATGTCTGTAAAATGGATTATCTTGTAATGTGAAGGCTTTTATCTATGGTGAAAATTGTTCTATGATATTCTTCGTTGGGATCAATATTTTTGCATATGCATTTCACTTTTTAAGCATTTTCACATGCATCATTCATAAAAACATGGGATTAATTCATGGAGGATTCAAAGAAGTGGTAATCACATGACACCACATTGAGAATAGAAGAAAGATTCGAACAAATAAAGGAAAAAGTTGAAATCAGTGCGGTGGGAACCTATTCAGCTAGTTGTATGGATAAGCCTTCCAGGATGATCTGAGAAAAGAGTCCCCATATCCTGAGGGCTACGATGTTGATACCACATGCAGCTATCACATAGGAAGATCATGACATTCCACTGAGAATTGTAAGGCACTGAAGCGCAAGATCCAGAATCTGATTGATTCGGGGGCATGGACAATCGAAGAATGATGGGGCATTGCATCTACCAAGAAGCATTTTTGCAATTGCGTTAAGAGGATTGTTTTGTTTGAACTCGTTTTTGTTTTGCCTTTAATATTTTCTTATATATTTTTAAACCTTCAAATGATTGAACTTATGTTACCTTCTAAGGTTGAATAATTGAACGAGTTTTAATCTTGTAGTTCTTCAAATATTGAATAAATTACAAATTCTTTTAATTCTTCAAGAATTATAGATTTTTGACGTATGACAATATTAGACCTTTATTATACCATCTAAAACTAGAAATAAAATCTCTCGATTCTTTACCCGAAATAATTCATGGTTACTACCAAATAACCAAATTTTCATATTTTCTCTCATTGAAATATTGCTTTTATCTTTTTCGAGACACAAAAGTCATACCCATACCTTTCGTTGAACCAGTAAAGTCATAACATCTGTAACACCCATCTCCCGTTTACCTTTTCGTATACGAGATACAGATGTCACATCACTTTAAAATCGTTCTTTGTTTGAAAACCAGTACAAAAAAATTTCGTTTTATAAAACATTTTAGTTTACTTATAATAGAACATACATTTACTAAAATAGATGAACAAAAAGAGATGTTTAAACACCTCACCATTTTACAACATATTAATTCAGAATACTATTCAGAGCGTTTTTACTAAACCTATTACAAGCCAACTAAAATACATCAAAAGTAGACAGGTATGTCATATTGTTACTATTGAGGTGACTCTGGCTTTGATGTCCGATGACCTCCTTACTCAGCTTGTATTTATGCTATGCGTGAAATAGACACACGTTAAGTATTACTTATTGAGGTAAAACTAATCATACAAAGAACTCATTATATCCTTAATTCATATCTATGAAAGACCAATTCATTATTTCTCAGTCATTATCATTTCTTTATAATGCACCCGTCGTGCCTATTCGATTATTCATAAACACATTATAAATTCCGTGGTTTGCACACATAGTGCCGAAATGGTTATTCATCCACATAAGATGAATTCCGTGAAATGCACACTTAGTGCCGAAATGGTTATTCATCCACATAGGATGAATCCCGTGAAATGCACAATTAGTGTCGAAACGGTTATTCATCCACCTAGCATAAATTCTGTGAAATGCACACTTAGTGCCAAAACGGTTATTCATCCACATAGGATGAATTCCATGAAATGTACACTTAGTGTCGAAACGGTTATTCATCTACATAGGATGAATTTCGTGAAATGCACACTTAGTGCCGAAACGATTATTCATCCACCTAGGAAGAATTCTGTAAAATGCACACTTAGTGCCGAAACGATTATTCATCCACATAGGATGAATTCCGTGAAATGCACACTTAGTGCTGAAATTGTTATTCATCCACATAGGATGAATTCTGTGAAATGCACACTTAGTGCCTATTTGGTAATCACCACATACATATTAAGCAATCATACATATATGATTAGTACAACATATAGTTACACCATTAAATGCACTCATCTGGCTATCTTTGCTACTGTATCCAAAATGCAATGCTGCATACTCAAGTACTTTGCCTTTTCCCTTCATTTTACTTGTCTCGGGAGTTTGATTTCTATATACTCAAGCATCCATTAAATCCATGTACAATATCAGTTGTTAGTATATTTCCTAATAATTACAGTTAAACATTACTCAATAGAACCTATTATTAACTTTTCTACAACATTATCAGCCTATCTTATAATTTATGGTTCCTCAGTATCGATACCCCTACCAAGGTATCGATACCACCATAATATGGTATCGATACTCCATTTTCGGTATCGATACAGATTGAATCAGTATTGATACTACTTAGCTTATTCATCCTATTTTAGTATATAGTATTGGTACTGTTCTATCAGTACCGATACCTGTGCCCAGATTTTTCAGTTTTCAACATGAGATATACCTAAATTTGGTCAATAGGTTTAACCCCAACAATATTATATAACTCTTCTCTACTTATCCATACTAACTTTCCTTCATTTAGATACTTAAAACAGCTAGTATCCCTCAAGATCATTTGATTATAAGAATCACACCACAATTTCTAACTTGTTTTTAAACTCATCTAATGATTCTAATCTCTCATTTACTATTTTGACAAGTTAAATCTACTAGTAAACATCAATAAACACTAATATACAAACATATCATTTCAAAACCCATTTTCTAAAATCTTCAATACTATTTCATAGTTTTAATCTCATTTAATCATTCTTTAAGCTTCTATATCACTTAAGGTTGTAAAAACAACTCATAACAAAAGGAAAAACTGATTAATTAAAGCTTACCTTTGGAGTTATGGAGGAGGCTTTACCTACATGAAAGAAGAAGAAGAAGAAATAGTTTTTTGGTATCTACTTTCCCTTTTCCCTTAACTTTAATATCTTACTAATAATAATTTTAAATTCATTTTCCTTTAAAGGACCAAAATACCCTCTAAATCATCAATTGTTCCAATTTAGTCTAAACAACTAATCTAAATCATTCCTCATCTTTTATCATTTAAGCACTTAAATCCTCAAATTTTAAATCTTTTAAATAAGGTCCCTAATTCAATATTTGGGGCATTACAATTATCCCCTTAAGAAAATTTATCCTCAAATTTAAAGAAGTACATGAAACAAAGAGATGTGGAAATTGCTTTTTCATATCTTCCTCTCTTTCCCATGTAGCATTTTCTACCCTATTGTAATATCCCAAATATCAGACCAGGGACTGTATCGAAAATATTTGAAAATTTAAGATTAAAATTAAATAAATGGTAAAATATGAGAAAAATGATTTGGAATAGTGTTTATACTAATTTGTATCAATAGATAAGTTAGGAGGGCACTTTGTTCTTTTAAGAGGAAAACGAATTTAAAAATAGACAGGGATTTTAAATAGGAAGAAAGAGGAAATTAAAGTAATTCTACACTTCTTCTTCTTCTTCTTCACGTTGGTATGTTATCATCTCTAGCATAAGGACAATTCCCATTAGCTAGCGTTTTCTTTAAATTATGGGTTGTTTTAGTAACATTAAGTGATATTTATGCATAAGGAAGGATTAGGTGGGATTAAAATGAATAGATAAGGGAAATAATGGGGATTTTATAAAATGAGTTTTGAAATGATATGTTAATATATGAGTGTTTATTGATGTTTATAGGTAGATTTGACTTGTTAAAGAGCTAATTGAGAGATTAGAAACATTGGATAAGTTTAAAAACAAGATAGAAATTTTGGTGTGATTATTAGATGCAAATGATCTTGAGGGATACTAGATGTTTTAAGTATCTAAATGAGGGAAAGTTAGTATGCATAAGTAATGAAGAGTTTGGTAGCATTATGGGAGGTAATCCTAACAAAATTTGACCTCATTTGTGTAATAATCAAGTTAAAAACAGGAAAATATGGGCATAAGCATCGGTACTAATAGAACATAACTTATAATATAAGCTAAAAATAGGATGAATCAGTTGCATAGTATAGATATTGATTAAATCAGTATCGATATCGAAGATGGAGTATTGATACCGAAGTGAAGGTATAGATACCATTTTGAAATAGAATACAAAAACGATATCGATACCATGGGAAAGTATCGGTACCATAGTATGGTAGTATCGATACCATGGTAGGGGTATCGATACTGAGGAACCAAAAATTGTATGAAAGACTAAGATTGTTGTGGAAAAGTTACTAATAGGTACTTTGAGTAATGTTTAAGTATAATTGTTAGGAAATATACTAACAATTGATATTATACATGCATCTAATCGATATGGAATAGATCGAAATCAAGCTCCTGAATCAAGTAAAGTTAAAGGAAAAGGTCAAGTTCCGGAGTAGCAGTTTGTATGTTTTGGATATCAAAGCAAGGCAAGCCAGGTGAGTACATTTATTGTATGCAATATATTTAAGGACAATATGTAATAAATACAATTAGAATGTTTAAATTTTAAAGTATGTTTAAAATAGTTACTAAGTTTTTTTTTAATGTATGTAAAGAATATTATGAATGAGTTTTAGAGTATGAACTGCTCTAGAACGAATGAATAAAAGAATAATGCATATGGGTGCATTATTGGCATGAAATGATGCCTTAGCTAAAATGCATATGGGTGCATTATCGGCATAAAAGAATAATGCATATGGGTACATTGTTGGCATGAAATGATGCCTTAGCTGAAATGCATATGGGTGCATTATCGGCAAAAAAGAATAATGTATATGGGTGCATTTAATTGCATGAAAGGATGCCTTAGCTGAAATGCATAAGGGTGCATTATCCGCATAAAAGAATAATGCATATGGGTGCATTATTGGCATAGAAGAATGCCAAAGTTGAAATGCATATGGGTGCATTATCAATATAAAAGTATGTTATAATTGAAAATGCATAATGGTGCATGATAAACGTGAATGGAATTTATAATGAAAATAAGGAATAACTACCAATGATTATGACAATTTCGAAATGAAGGATTGGATAATCCTTAAAGAATATACAATTCGATGTGAATCAAATAATATGACATGCTTATGTATACATGAAAGTTTCTTTACAATATTGTATCTCACTAAGTAAATACTTAACATGTGTTGCTTTCACGCATAGGTAAAAGCAAAGACGAATCTAGTCAGGAGTGCAGCCGTATCAGAAGATATCATCCATTAAGGTTGACTCACCAGTAACATTAGGACAGTAGAAATCATTTTGGAACTTTGTTTGGCATGTAACTAAATTTACCAAAATATTTTGTAATATATAACTTAATGAGTACTATTTTTTATGTTAATTTATGAGGAATTAAGTTTGTAACAAAATTTTAAAGGTTTTTTTTCAAAATGAGTATACAAAATTTAAAGTGATGTGACATTTGTATTCGTATACGGAAACGTATACGGGATATGGGTGTTACACATATGATTCCGCCAAAGCACTTTAACCAACGAAATCCTTTTGTTACGCAATTCTTTGGTTTCCTTAGCCAAGATTCGCACTGGTTCTTCCTAATAAGTCAAATCTGGTCGAATCTCTATTTCTTCAAGAGTGATAACATGAGATGGATCTGATCTATACCTCCTCAGCATAGATACGTGAAAAAATTGTGAATCTTGTCCATATCCGGAGGCAAAGCTAATTGAAAAGCTATGGGTCCAACCCTTTTTAGTACCTCATACGATCCAATAAATCTCGAACTCCACTTTCCTTTTTCGCCCAAAACGTGATACCTTCTTCCAAGGCGATACTTTCAAAAATACTTTGTCTCCCTGTTGAAATTTGATTTCTTTTATTTTCAAATCAGCATACGACATCTGGTGATATGAGGTTATCTTTAGATAGCTCTGGATGATTTTCACTTTTTTCTCCATATCTTTCATCAAATTCGGGCCAACCAGGTCTCGATCTTTCAGTTCAAACCAATTTAATGGTGTTTTGTATTTCCTCCCATACAAAGCTTCATACGGAGCCATCTTAATACTTGATTGATAACTATTGTTGTATATAAATTTCAATAAACGTAAATACCTTTCCTATGATCCCATAAACTCTATCACACATGCTCTTATCATATCTTCTAATATCTTAATAGCTCATTCTGACTTCCCATCTATATGCGGATGAAAAGTTGTGCTGAAGTTCAATCGAGTACCCAATGCCTCATGCAATGACTTCCAAAATCTTAAAGTAAACCTGGGTCTCGATCGAACAATATCAATATAGTCACTCCATGCAGTCCAACTATCTCTTTTACATACAGCTCCGGACACTTATCCATTGAATAGTCTACTCAAACTGCAATAAAATGAGCCGTCTTGGTCAATCTGTCCACTATTACCCAAATCGAGTCATTTTTACCTGGTGATAAAGGTAAACCCGAAACAAAATCCATTGTAACTCGCTCTCATTTCCACTCAGGAATGGTTATTGGCTGCAGTAATCTGGAATGCACTTGATGTTCGTCTTTTACTTACTAACATGTCAGACATTTTGTAACAAACTCCATTATCGCTCTTTTCATACCAGGCCACTAATAACGACTCTTCAAGTCCTGATACATCTTATTCTCGCCAGGGTACATCGTTAAAGGGCTATAATGTGCTTCGTAAAGAATAATTTTCCTCAATTTATCATCATCGGGAATGTAAAGTCTTCCACGGTAATATAAACATCCATTTTCCCTCATTTCGAAATCTTTGGCTTTTTCTTTTTTGACTTGTGCCATTCTCATCAAGCATTTCTTATCTCGACCTTGCAGCTCTTTTACCCAATCCAAAAACATTAGCTTTAAAGTTGCAAAAGTCTTTCGACTGAACGCATCCGCTACCACATTAGCTTTTCCCGGATGATAGTCAATAACCAAATCATAATCGTTTGAAAGCTCAATTCATCTTCTCTGTCTCAAATTTAGCTCTTTCTGAGTTAGCAAGTATTTTAAACTCTTGTGATCCGTGTACACATGACAACGCTCACCGTACAGATAATGGTGCCAAATTTTCATAGCAAACACTACGGCTGCCAATTCCAAGTCATGTGTTGGGTAATTTCTCTCATGATTCTTCAGTTGTCTTGAGGCATAAGCCAGAACTTTCCCCTCTTGCATCAGCACACATCCAAATCCGTTATGGGATGCATCACTGAAAATGACATAATCCTTACTTGACTCAGATTGCACAAGAATGGGAGCCTCCGTTACTATTCTCTTTAGCATAGCAAAACTTTTCTGGCATCTTTTCATCCAAACAAAAGGTACATCTTTCCGTAACAATTTAGTTAGCGGTAGAGCTAACAATGAAATATTCTTCACAAATTGCCTATAATAACCAGCGAGCCCCAAGAAACTCTGAACTTTGGAAACATTCTTTGGGGGTTACCAATCCACTATAGCTTGAATCTTTTTGGGATCTACTCTAATGCCTTCTACCGAGACTATATGACCAAGGAAAACAATCTTATCTAGCCAAAATTCGCATTTGGACAATTTCGCATACAACTTATTATTATGTAATGTCTGAAGAACAACTCAAAGATGAGCATCATGTTCCTCCCTTGACTTAGAATATACCAAGATATTATCTATAAACACTACCAAAAACAGATCCAAATACAGTTGGAACACTCTATTCATGAAATCCATAAATGCTGTAGGGGCATTTGTTAATCTAAACGGCATTACCATAAATTCATAGTGTCCATACCGAGTCTGAAAAACCGTCTTGGAAATATCTTCATTTTCGATCTTTAACTGATGGTACCCCGACCTCAAATCTATCTTAGAGAACACTACTACACCTTTCAACTGATCAAACAGATCATCAATCCTCAGAAGAGGATACTTTTTCTTTATCGTTACTTTATTCAACTGATAATAGTTAATACATAACCGCATAGATCCGTCATTCTTTTTCACAAATAGCACAGGTGCTCCCCAAGGATAAACACTAGGTCTGATGAATCCTTTATCAAGTATATCTTGCAACTGTGCTTTTAATTCCCTCAAATCCGTTGGATCCATCCGATACGGAGCCATAGAAATAGGTTCGGTACCCGGGTAAACCCCAATTCTGAATTCTACCTCACGATATGGAGGCAAACTCGGTAACTCTTCTGGAAAAATATCGGGAAACTCCTGAACTATTGGAATACTTTCAATCTCACTTCTAACACTCGAGTGTCTATCACATTATCTAGACAAGCTACGCATCCTTTTGACATCATTTTCTTTGTTGTCATGGCTGATATCACATTGGAGGGTGATTTCGCTTTTTTACCCATAACTATTATTTCAGATCCTTCCGTATCCTTAAAAAATAACCCTTTCTGCGATAATACACCTATCCATGATGTGGAGACAACCAATCCATTCTCAAAATGATCTCAAACTCGTCAAAAGGCATCTCCATCAAGTTGGCCAGAAATACAATCCTTTCAATATTGATCAAACATTTCCTACACACCCGTGTTACCCTTGTACTATGACCCATAGGGTTTACCACTACCATTTCACTAGAAATTGGTTCTAAAGAAATTCCTATAGTCCTAACCAACTTTGTACTAATATATGAGTGTGTAGAACCAGGGTCAACTAGAACAAAAATAGGCTCATCAAAAAGGTAAAATGTACCTGTTATGATCTCAGGATCATCCCGATCATCACTGGTCTTTATATTATAAACTCATGCCACTCCCTGAGTCTCTTGTTTTTGGCTAGCCTCAGATTGACTGCCTGATCTTCCTCTTCGTCTACTTCTACTAGGTGTTGCTACTGATCTCTCAGATTGTACTGATCTATCCCCAAATCTCTATGGACATCTCCTAACATAATGACCTTTTCCTCCACAAATAAAGCAAGCGCCAGAGAGCACTCTACATACTCCCCAGTGAAATTTTCCACATGTCTGACATGGGTTACCTTTTTCTCTAAAAGCTCTACCCGAGCTTGTAGTAAAAGAATGGGATTGCTTATACTTCTGTGCAACAGCAACAACATCAGTTCTATCAGTATATCGGGAACCTGATCCCTTGCCTCTCTTAGCATAATGTGTATATGAAGACATCCCAATCCTTTTCTCGTCTGCATACTCTGCTCCACTGGTAAAGTCTCATCTTGAACTCTTTCAATCGCCTTCGCTCTATTTATCACTTCTTACAGACTCAACAAATTTAAGGCCAACATCATATATTTCAACTTTGGTCTCAAACCCTCAATAAACCAATCTCGTCGAGCTTTATCATTAGGAACCACCTCTGTAGCATAACGGCTAAGCTTATTGTATTTGGCCTATACTCATGCACCACTCGATCACATTGTTTCAAGTTAAGAAACTTTAACAACATTGATCTCATAAAATGCTCCACGATATACTTGTTCTTGAATTCATCTTGGAAGAACTGCCATTTCTCTTGCTCAGGCGATGCATACATCGTCGTGTTTGTCCGCTACACCCGAGCTAATCCTTAGAGTAACGATACAACTCCACCCAGTTTTTTATGATTGGAGCACTGTAGACTTTCCAACTTCATCATCACATCGTTCAACCATAAATCTGCGTCCATCAAATCTTCACCTTATTCTCCCCTGAACTCAAGAGCTCCTAAACTTCTTAACTCTTTAGGAATTAACATTCGTGTGTTTGAGGAGCAAGGGGAGGCAGAGGAGGTTGGAATCGTGACAAGATAGCATCGAGAGCTTATATAAAACATCTGAACTTCGAAATAGTCATACCCTGATGTACCGGCGCACTGGCGTTCTCTGATGGAATCGTATGTTCGCTATTCTCCTCATATCTTTTACTACCCGATCCATCTTTACTTTCTCGACCAGTCACTCTTCTTGAATTCGTAGAATCTGACATCTATCATAACATCCATAATGATAGTAATTAATTTAGTAAGGAGAGACATCTTTCATATTCATTCTATACCCTATCAGTAACCTTGACGTCTTAGTGGCATGTAAACTCTTTTTATATCAAAATACACTCATTTTCTGTCGAGAATCAGTTAAACCTATAGCTATGATACCAATAAATGTAACACTCACCTCCCGTATGCCTTTCCGTATACGAGATACATATGTCACATCACTTTTAAAATTGTTCTTCGTTTGAAAACCATTAAAATTTTGTTTCGTTTATAAAACATTTTAATTTACTTGTAATAGAACGTACATTTACTAAAATAGATGAACAAAAAGAGATGTTCAAAAGCCTCTCCGTTTTACAACAAATTAATTCAAAACACTATTAAAAGTGTTTTTACTAAATCTATTACATGCTAACTAAAATACATCAAAACTAGACATGTATGTCATACAGTTACTGATGAGGTGACTTTGGCTTTGATGTCCGATGATCTCCTTATTCAACTTGTATTCAACCTACGCGTGAAATAGACACACATTAAGTACTACTTAGTGAGGCAAAACTAATCATACAACGAACTCATTATATCCTTAATTATTATATATGAAATACCAATTCATTATTTTTCAGTCATAATCATTTCTTTATAATGCACCCGTAGTGCCTATTCGATTATTTATAAACATATTATGAATTCCATGGTTTGCACACATAGTGTCGAAACAGTTATTCATCCAAATAGGATGAATTCGTGAAATGCACACTTAGTGCCAAAACGATTATTCATCCACATATGATAAATCCTGTGAAATGCACAATTAGTACCGAAACAATTATTCATCCACCTAGGATGAATTTCGTGAAATGCACACTTAGTGTCGAAACGGTTATTCATCCACATAGGATGAATTTCACGAAATGCACACTTAGTGCCGAAACTGTTATTCATCCACATAGGATGAATTTCGTGAAATGCACACTTAATGCCGAAACGGTTATTCATCCACATAGGATGAATTCCGTGAAATGCACACTTAGTGTCGAAACGATTATTCATCCACATAGGCTGAATTCCGTGAAATGCACACTTAGTGACGAAATGATTATTCATCCACATAGGATGAATTCCGTGAAATGCACACTTAGTCCCTATTTGGTAATCACCGCATACATATTAAGCAATCATACATTTAAGATTAGTAAAACATATAGTTACACTATTAAATGAACTCACCTGGCTATCTTCGCTACTGTATCCAAAATGCAAAGCTGCTTACTCAGGTACTTTGCCTTTGCCATTCGTTTTACTTGTCTCAGGAGTTTGATTTCAATCTACTCAAGCATCCATTAAATGGATGTACAATATCAATTGTTAGTATATTTCCTAACAATTACACTTAAACATTACTCAATATAACCTATTATTAACTTTCAAACAACATTATCAGCCTATCTTACAATTTATGGTTCCTCAGTATCGATACCCCTACCAAGGTATCCATACCACCATACTATGGTACTGATACCCTACTATGGTATCGATACCATTTTTGCATTATGTTTTGAATGGTATTGATACCTTCCCCTAGGTATCGATATTCCCCTTTCGGTATAGATACATATTGAATCAATATTGATACTATTCAGCTGATTCATCCCATTTTAGCCTATAGTATCGACATTGTTCTATCTGTACCGATACCCATGACCAGATTTTCCAATTTTCAACTCGAGACATACCTAAATTTAGTCAATTTTCCTCAGGTTTACCCCCAACAATACTATGTAACTCTTCTCTACTTATCCATAGTAACTTTCTTTCATTTAGATACTTAAAACATCTAGTATCCCTCAAGATCATTTTATTATAAGAATCACACCCCCAATTTCTAACTTGTTTTTAAACTAATCTTATGCTTTTAATCTCTCATTTAATACTTTGACAAGTCAAATCTACCAGTAAACATCAATAAACTCTAATATACAAACATATCATTTCAAAAACCCATTTTCTAAAATCTCCAATATTTCCTCTATTTCATAGTTTTAATCTCATTTAATCCTTGCTTAAGCTTCTATATCATTTAAGGTTGTAAAAACAACCCATAACTAAAAGGAAAAACTAATTAATTGAAGCTTACCTTTGGAGTTATGGAGGAGGCTTTACCCACGTGAAAAAAGAAAAAAATGAAATAGATTTTTGGTATCTTATTTCCATTTTCCCTTAACTTTAATATCTTACTAATAATAATTTTAAATTCATTTTCCTTTAAAGGACCAAAATGCCCACTAAATCATCAATTGTTACAATTTAGTATAAACCACTAATCCAAATCATTACTCATCTTTTATCATTTAATCACTCAAATCCTCAAATTTTATATCTTTTAAATAAGGTCCCCAATTCAATATTTAGGGCATTACAACATCATCTTCTTAGAAGCAAAACCGACATTTTTCTACCAATAAAACCTGAAGACATTAAGTACAAGATGTTCACTTGAACATGAACCTTCCTAATAGAAGACACAACGTGGGGCATCTTGCATCAATTTTCTGAAGATGAGCCTGAATAATTGAGACATGCTGAGAGCAAGAAAAAATTAATTCAAAATAATTATATCATGCATTAATTACATTGTTTTCATGTGAATAAAAATTAATCCTAAAAGTTTATCCCCTAGGGATACCTCTTCTGCAAGGACTTTTGTGTATGAAATTATGAACGACTTTCTTTCAATATCCCTTCACAAAAGGAGATAATATATATCCCTTGTGTCCCTGTTTGAGCCTAAATTATATTTTCTTCTAATTCAACCCTAACCAAGGATCACCCTCCTCACTAAGAGGAAAGGTGAAGGAAATCTGCTTACATGAGTGAAGTCCATCAAAACAGATAAGATACCGAAAGGTGAACCAAATTCAAAGTGCAAAGATCACATCAAAGCAAATAAAAAAAAGAAAAAAACAAAGAAAATTACAGAAAAAAGAAGACAAAAAGCACATGCAAAGAGTCCCTCGAGTCAAATGATGCATCGAGCTTCAAACAATAAGATTGATCAAGTACGATCGGTTCGAAGATCTATTCACCGGAAGATCATAAAAGATGCATATGAGCAGATTCAAATCGAGCAAGACAAGATTGAATGAATCTTAATGAATTGATCCTTGGTTCAATTACCCTTAAACATTTTTTTGGGCTTATTTATCCCTTTCTTTCATAACCATGAACCATAACCTACATTACGTGCCTTAAAAGTCCCTTCTAATCATACATGGATTTCTAAACAGAAGAGACTATCTTCAGATCTCATCCCGCCCATCAGGATTATTCTTTTATTCACAAAAGGTTTTTTAAAATCTTTAATGCATGATAGGTGAAAAAATTAAAAAAATAAAAACAAAGGGGGTTCAAGACGTAAATTTTAAATAACGTCTTGAAACCAAAGGAGGATTTAAGTTGAAAACCTGAAAAGATGGCTCAAATATAAAAAAAATATACAGCTGTTGTATAGAAGGTTATATCAAAATTCCCTTGATAAGGCATTGTATAACTCGAGTTTGATCGTGAGAGCTGGGAGTCGAAGAACACTTCCAATAGATAAGCATAGAAGCTACTCCATCATATTAGTGAACACCAAAGAAATGAGAATACCAAACCTTTGACCAAAGACAACAACCTGAGAAATTTTTATTATCTTCTTACTTAACCATACCTCAAACCTCAAAGATATGATTAATCTTGACACTTGTCAAATAACTATAATTTTTTTAAGGATTAAAAGTATAATTAATTCTTTGATATCTAATGAATTCTTGTTTTATGATTTACCTCAATTGTAAAACCTAGAAAGGGGCAATATTTTCAAAATATTTGATTAAACATTTTTCAAAATTCTTTTAAGTGATATTTTTCAAAATTTTGAAGTATAAGAAGAAGCAAAACAATTTTCAAACAAGACAATCTCTCTGGAGTGGATCTTGGTAGTTAACATGTGGCTCTCAGACACAAATCTCATGCTTAGAATAAGTGTTGAAGCAAGAAATGATGAATGTTGGGGCATCATTGGAGAATCAACATCTTGAAGTGAACGATTAGATCTTCTGAAGGCCTTTCCTCCACCTGGAGGAACAAGTAGATTATTTGTCCCCTTTGAGATTGTTTCTCTCGAAACAAAGTGTCGTCTCGCTAGAGACAATTTTATTAAAAACAAATTTTGTCTCGCTTGAGACAGTTTTCTCTAAAAACAAATTTTGTCTCACTTGAGACAATTTCTCTCAAAAACAAATTTCATCTCGCTTGAGACATTTTTCCTTTGAGACACAAATTTTGAGTTTGTTTCACCTGAAACAAAGTTGATCTCACTTGAGATTGTTTTTCTAAAAAAACATTATCTCACTTGAGACAGTCTTCCTTAAGACAAACTTTGAAATTGTTTCTCTTGAAACAAATTTTGTCTCCCTTGAGACAGTTTGACATGAAACACCAACCTTTGAGATTGTTTCCCTTGAAAAAAAATTTGTCTCCCTTGAGACAGTTTCTCATGAAACACCAACCTTTGAGATTGTTTCCCTTGAAACAAGTTTTGTCTCCCTTGAGACAATTTCTCTTAAAACACCCATATTTGAAATTATTTCCCTTGAAACGAATTTTGTCTCTCTTGAGACAGTTTCTCTTGAAATAAATCCCTAAAGATGGTCAGCCATCCATATCGTGTAGGAACCGTGTTATCCCCCGTATAGACCTCCTCATCACGTAGGAGTCATGTTAACATCAGATAACCAGCTGTCCTCGTCACGTAGGAACCGTGTTATCATCCCTAAAGATGGTTTGTCATCCTCATCGCGTAAGAACCATGTCATCCCCCGACCAGATCTCCTCATCACGTAGGAGTCGTGTCACCCCCTAGATAATCATTCATCCTCATCACTTAGGAATCGTGTTATCAATATCCCTAAAGATGGCCAGGCATCCTTATCACATAGGAATCGTGTCATCCACCGACAAGATCTCCTCATCACTTAGGAACCGTGTCACCCCTAGATAACTAGTCATTCTCATCACTTAGGAACCATGTTATCAACATCCCTAAAGATGGCCAGCTATCCTTATCACATAGGAATCGTGTCATCCACCTACCATATCTCCTCATTACGTAGGAGCCGTGTCACCCTTAGATAGCCAGACTTCCTCATCACGTAGAAACTGTGCTATCTCCAAATTTACTTAAAAACGACCAGAACTCTTCATCACATATGAGCAGTGTCATCCTCAACGACAAACATATCAAATTTCAAAAACAAAAAGAGAATCGGACAAAAATTTGTTGTCTTTTTCGTCTTTGCCCTATTCTTGTTAACACAATAATGTGTAAAAATGGGCAGCTGTAGACACCAATTTTTTCGGGTCTTAAAAATATTATTATTATTATTATTATTGTTATTTGTTGTAACTGTCTTTCGGTTGGGCCCAGAATTGGGATTCAACTTGAAATAATTGGGTAGGGAGTCGCCACCGACCACTTTAAAATGAATTTAGGTGGGTCGGACACCATCTTACCTGATCTGCATTTTTTACCAGAAATGTGTCGGGTTCGGGAGTCGGTTACGGTCAAGGAAGGATTAGCACCCTTGAACCACCCTTTCGGTACCAATTAATTTGCAGGTTGTCTTAGTTGCAAAAATTCAAAATTAAAATTAAAATTTAACATACCCGATTCAAATTACTTACAATTGGTTGATTTGAAAATGTACTCTTAGAAAAGTCAATAAATGTGTTAGAAAAAAGGTAATAAAAACTAACAAAATAGAAAACTGATGAAATGGAGAAGATAAAATAAAACAAATAAAAGAAAGACAAAGGAAAGAATAATAATAAATTAACGATAACAAGTAAATTAAATAAAAATAAAGAAACGAAATAAATAAATAAATAAATAAATAAAACAAAAGACATAAAAATAAATAAACAAAGTCCATAAAAGCAAATGAAATAAATAAAATACTAGAAAATAATGGTGAAAATAATATATACATATTAAATAAATAAATAAATGCAAGAGGGAAAAATATAAAATAAAATTAAATAAATAAAATAGATATAAGATAAACGAAATGATAATATGTTTTTAAACATAAAAAATAGTAAATATATATATATATATATAAATTAATAAAATAGATAATGAAAATTAACATATATATATGTGTAATCTAAAAATATATATATACTAAAGTAAAAAAGAAAATGCATAAAATGTAAAAAAATATTACATAAAAAAAATAATAACAAAACAATTAAATAAAATGAGTAACAAGGGAAATGTGCGTATAAATAAAGTTAAATAAACAAAATAATAATAATTAAATAGTAAATGTAAGGGACCGAATCAAAAGTAAAAAAGATGCTACCTTTTATTTACTTTTCAAATCATTTACAATAACTTTGCCTTTGTATTTTCCGTGCTTTCCTCTGTATTTTTGTATATAAATCGTGTGTTACAAATGGGGAGGATTACATGTATTTATAGTGAAAAAAACTAACTATTTTTATAATCCTATTAACAATAGAATCCTAATGCGACTAGTCTCCTTGCTCGGTTGTTGCACGTTTGTTGGTGTGGTTGTTGCTTTAAAATATATGGTGGTGAAAGAGTCCTCATAGGAGAGGAACTCTTGCTAGTTCTATCTTTTTAAGAAAATGGGTGTCTACAGCTGCCCCTCTTTGTCCTTTTTCATGGAACAAAAAATAGGACAAAGATAAAAAGACATAAATTTTCGTTCAGTGGAGTTGAAGAATAACTCCCTGTCGAATTGAATTGCGGATAGCTCCTCCGTCGCGAAGTCGAGTCCATCTTGAAATGATTTGAATCAAAATGTTGCTTCTCGTTGTAGTCCACTTTGGTCTTCTTCTCGGTTTAAAGACATTGGCTAAAAATTCGACTGGAAAGTAATCTCTTGACTCCACAATATGGTTGATATGCCCTCGAGCTGAATAAAACCAAAATCAAAAAGTCTTCGTTGACATATAGCTTTTCTCGACTTAAGTTATACTGACAAAAAAAAGGCTTCTTTCTACTAAGGCACGGCTAACCCAAATCTTCTTCTCGGCTTGAAAACCTCGATTGCAGCCGGACAGTAGTGTGATTGAGGTGTCATCGAGCTGAATGGAATCGAACTCAACAATTTTATTGACAGATAGCCATTCTTTCCTTGAGCTATGCTGTAAATGATATGCCTTGGAGCTGAGCGTAGTCAAACTCAAAGGTCTTTGGTTGGCAGATAACCCTTCTAGCATTGAGTTATGCTGTAAATGATGTTCCCTCAAAGCTGAATGTAATCGAACTTGAGGGTTTGGTGTTTCAAGAGAAACATCTTCAAAGGTTTTTTTTGTGTTTCAAGAGAAACAATTTCAAAGGTTTTTTTTGTGTTTCAATATAAATTGTATTCAAAGATTGAAGTTTCAAGGGAAACTGTCTCAAAACTTGTTTCAAGGGGAACTGATTCAAATATTTTTTGTTTCAAGGGAAACGTTTTCAAAGTTTATGCTCTAAAAAGCAAGCATAATGAATTAGTTCTTGTTTTATTCATCGGATAGAATCTCATTTTTTTGTCTGTTATTTCCTGCACGTGGAGGAAAGACCTTCGGAAGATCTGATAATTCACACATCAGGATATTGAATTCCCAAAGATGCCCCAATATTCGATGTTGAATCTCAAAAAATACCTCAACATTTGATGTTAAATCTAAAAAATGCCCTAGCATTTGATGTTGAATCTTCAAAGATGCCCTCATTGTTCCTGATTTCTTGCTTCAACATTGATTCTAAGCATGAGTTTTGTGTTTGAGAGCCACATGTCATTTAACAAGATCCACTCTAAAGAGATTGTCTTGTTTTGAAAAAAAATGTTTTTCTTTCTTTTTTATTTTCAAAGTTCTAAAAATATCAAAAAAGAGTTTCGAAAAATGTTTAACCAAAAGTTTTGAAAATATTGCCCCTTTCACGGTTTTACAATTGAAACAAATCATAAAACTAGAGTTCATTGGATATCAAAGAATTAATTACATTGTTAATCCTTCAATAAATTATAGTCGTTTGACACGTGCCAAGATCAAATCTATTTTTGGGAAATGGTTAAGAAATGAAAGGATAAAAATGTCTCAGGTTATTGTGTTTGGTCAAAGGTTTGGCATTTTTGTTTATTTGATGCTCAAAGGTTTGATGGGGTATCTTGCATGCTCCTCTATTGGAAGGTTTCTCCGATTCCCAGCTTTAATGGTCAAGCTCGGATTGTGCGATGCCTTATCAAGGAATTCGTGCGATTGCCTCAGCTACCCAATTTTTGTATTCGAGTCACCTTTTTAGGTTTTCAACTAGAATCCTCTTTTGGTTTCAAGACATCATTCGTAATTTATGTCTTGAACCCCTTTTTATTTTTTTTCTATCATACATTAATTACACTATTTTTTGCAAATAAAGATTAATCCTGATGGGCAAGATGAAATCTGAAGATAGTCTATTCTGTTTAGAAATCCATGTATGATTATAATGGACTTTTAAGGAACGTAACGTAGGTCATGGTTTATGGATATGAAAGAAACGGATAAAAGGCCCAAACAAGTGTTTGAGGGTGATTGAACCAAGGATCAATTCATTCTGATGTCTTCGATCATATCTTGCTCAATTTGAATCTGCTCGTATGTGTCTCTCTCTTGATCCTCCATGATCTTCGAGTGGAGTGATTCAGTAATTCAGAAATGATTGTGCTTGATCAATCTCATTTGATGCTCTATGATCTTCGAGTAAAGTGGTTCAGTGATTCAGAAATGATTATGCTTGATCAATCTCATAGTTTGAATCTCGATGCGTCATTTGAATCGAGAAAATCTTTGTATATGCATCTGTCTTCTTTTTTCTTCAATTTTCCTTTGTTTTTTTCTCTTTTTATTTTCTCTTTGCTTTTTTCTCTTTTTTCTTTTTGTTCTGATTGAATCTTTGCACTTGGCATTTGGTTCACCTTTCGGTACCTCATCTGAATCAATGTCTTCACTCATGCGAGCAGATTTTCTCCACCTTGCCCCCAGTGTGGAGGGTGATCCTTGGTTAGGGTTGAATCAGAAGAAAAATACTATAGGCTCAAAAGGGGACACAAGAGATATATATTTTCTCCTGTTGTGAAGGGGTAAAGAAAGAAAGACGTTCATCATTTCATACATAGAAGCTTTCACAGAAGAGGTATCCCCAGGGAGATAGATTTTAAGGATTATTTTTATTCACATGAAAACAGTGTAATTAATGCATGGTAGAATTATTTCGAGTGGATTCTTCTTTCTTCTTCTTACCTCCAACATGTCTCAATGTTCAGGCTCCCTGCGAGATGCCCCAAGTTGTGTCTTAGAAGAATGCTCATGTTCAAATGAACAACTCAATGCCTTGGGTTTTAATGGTATAAAAATGTCAATTTTGAGTCTAAAAAGACAATGGTGTGACTTTATTGACTCAAAGAAAGGTATGGGTGTATCAAAAAGATAAAGGCATTGTAAAAAAATTCAAAGGGAGGTAGTGTCAAAATTTGGTCTTTTTGGTAATGACCATGAGTTATTTTGGGTAAAGAATCAAGGTATTTTATTTTGGGGTTTGAGTCAGGATAAGAACGGTATAATATTGCCATATGTTAAAAATCTATAATTCTTGAAGAATTAAAAGAATCCTTAATTCATTTAATATTTGAAGAACTAAAGATTAAAATTTGTTCAATTGCTCCACCTTAGAAAGTAGCATAAATTCAATCGTTTAAAAGATTAAACAAAAATAAAAGATCAAAGACGTGTTCAAACAAAACAATCCTCTAAGTGCAAATGGCATATGCAATGCCCCCTTCTTTGGCTGTCCATGCTCGTGAAGCCATCAAGTTTTGGATCTTGCGCTTCAGTGCCTTACAGTTCTCAGAGGATTGTTTGGGGGTTCCTATGTGGTAACTGCAAACAACTTCAACATCGTAGCCCTTAGGAGATGGGGACTCTTTTCTCATATCATCCTGGCAGGCTTAGTCCTACAATCAACTGATCAAGCTCCCACTGTACTGATTTCAGTTTTTTCTTTAATTGTTAAAATCTTTCTTCTATGTGGTGTTATGTGGTTAATACCACTTCATTCAATCCTCCATGAAGAAATTTCATGTTTATGAAAATGCTTAAAAATGAAATGTAGATTCAAAATGCAAAAATGCATGAAATGTTCCTGGCATTGATCCAAAAACATGTCTGTTATTATAAATAATCTTTATTGGGACAAAAGTGTTTTATATTTTAAGAGGTAATAAACATATTTAAAGGTACATCCAGACTAAATCCTCTAGACCCAGAACATGTTGACTAGTCATTTGTCTTCGTCTTTCGCCGGTTGAATAATCTGTCGAACCGCTCCGACCTCTCTGGATGAACCGTGAAAATGTTGAGTTTTTTTTTATACTGGTTCCCAAAAGTATCGAATGACTGAATCTTTGGCTTTCATCCTTTGCTTAATCAGAAACTCCATTGGAATCCTCCATCAAAGGGATTATCCGGAGTTCATTTGCTTGTTTCTTGAATTTATTAAGAAGACTTGCTATCTTGTTCTTGTTGTCTTTGAATGGATTCTCGAGGTTAGTAATCTTTTTCTCGTCTTTCCCCTACCACCTTTGTCAACCCATTTTTGAAAAGTTAACTTTTGATGTACTTGATTATGGGCACCACGTCTTCTTGATCAAATGTGACACATAGTTGCCTTGCAGATTGTCCTCCTTTTTTTCTGAGTCTTTTCTGACCATAGTCGAACCCTTACATTCTTATCTCTTGTATTACAACCCATTTTTCCATTAATGCAAATTATTTATGGTTAACGAACACGTTTTTTGGTGGATCAACACCTCTTTTAAATGATACATATGATTGAAATAAAAATAAAAAGAGAAAAAATGAAAAGAGTTAGTAAGGTAAAGATAATAATCAAAACAATCATGAAAATAAAAGTCCTACCCTATATGATATCTACCCTACATGCTTATTATTCCTACACGGACATGATCTCTATCCCATAAGTTGATTTTGAACAAGTCCTAACCGCATAAGTTTCTAATTCACATGCTTTGAACGGAAAGTAAAGCATGAAACAAAACAACCTAGGGTTTGGAATGAGGTTTTGGGGTAGGCTCTAATTCTCCATAGCCTCTCGGTTTAGGTTCTAAAAAATGGTACCCGAGTTCTCCTTGCCGGTGCCCCCTTGGGTTTACCAGACCCTTAGTCCTAAGCCCATTACAAGCTCATGTGGACTAAGTTAAACTTGAGAGGAAACATTCCCTTATGCCCATACGGAGAATAAATTCACACGAAGGCATAAGGTATATGAATCTCGAAGGTTACTTGCTAGGCCCATACGAAGAATAAATTCCCATGAAGGCGTCGCTTTCGCTCCCACTTAAAAGGGTTCGGAGCTCAGGTATAGAACCTGAGATGAAAATTTTGAAAAATCTGAAATCATTAAAAAACCTCAGTACAACTATTTATTTGAAAAATAATCAAAGATAAACAATTAGAATCCAATAAATAAATTAAAATTTAAACTTGTAATTTTCGCTAAAAAAGACAACCAGAAATTAATTTCGGTCTGACTCACTTACCTGTCCCCAGCGGAGTCGCCAAGCTGTAGTAACCGTCTTTCGATTGGGCCCCGAATTAGGCTTCGACTTGAAATAATTGGGTTGGGAGTCGCCACCGACCACTTTAAAACAAATTTAGGTGGGTCAGACACCATCTTACCTGATATGCGTTTTTACCAGAAATGTGTCGGGTTCGGGAGTCGGTTACAGTCAAGGAAGGATTAGCACCCTTGAACCGCCCTTTCGGTACCAATTAATTTGCAGGTTGTTTTAGTTGCGAAAATTCAAAATTTAAATTAAAATTTAACAGACCTGATTCAAAATTACTTACAATTGGTTGATTTGAAAACATACTCTTAGAAAAGTCAATAAACGTGTTAGAAAAAAGGTAATAAAAACTAACAAAATAGAAAACTGATGAAATGGAGAAGATACAATAAAACGAATAAAAGAAAGACAAAGGAAAGAATAATAATAAATTAACGATAACAAGTAAATTAAATAAAAATAAATAAATGAAATAAATAAATAAATAAATAAAACAAAAGACATAAAAATAAACAAATAAAGTCCATAAAAGCAAATGAAATAAATAAAATACTAGAAAATAATGGTGAAAATAATATATACATAGTAAATAAATAAATGCAAGAGGGGAAAATATAAAATTAAATTAAATAAATAAAATAGATATAAGATAAACGAAATGATAATATGTATATATAAAATAAATAAAAACATAAAAAATAGTAAATATATATATAATTTAATAAAAAAGATAATGAAAATTAACATATATATATGTATAATATAAAAAATATATATACTAAAGTAAAAAAGAAAATGCATAAAATGTAAAAAAATATTACATAAAAAAAATAATAACAAAACAATTAAATAAAATGAGTAACAAGGGAAATGTGCGTATAAATAAAGTTAAATAAAATAATAATAATAATTAAATAGTAAATATAAGGGACCAAATCAAAAGTAAAAAAGATGCTACATTTTATTTCATTTTCGATTCGTTTACAATAACTTTGCCTTTGTATTTTCTGTGTTTTCCTCTGTATTTTTTTTATGTAAATCGTTTGTTACAAATGGGGAGGATTACATGTATTTATAGTGAAAAAATAATTATTTTTAGAATTTTATTAATAATAGAATCCTAATGCGACTAGACTCATTTCTCGGTTGTTGCACGTTTGTTGGTGTGGTTGTTGCTTTAAAAGATATGGTGGTGGAAGAGTCCTCATAGGAGAGGAACTCTTGCTAGTTCTATCTTAAGAAAATGGGTGTCTAAATTATTATTATTATTTATCTAATTACATTTTTGTAGGCCACTTGAAGCCCAAAAAAATGCAGTCCACCATTATAATCCAACCCAACAGCCCACTAAAATAATACTTAGACCCGGTTTCAGTCCAAGAGTGGAGCCCAACGTTTAAACCCAATTACAAGGTCAGACCCAGGATCCTGACCCATTTCTTATACTGACTCAGCCAGTTAGGGTTTTAAACCATAAATCTCTACAACCGTCGCCGCCGCCATCAATGCTGAAGTGGAATCGTCCATCATCGACGCATATAATACACACACCTTCCTCGCCTTGTAGCCGCTACTGAGAACTCCCACGTTGCCGTTGTCACCAAATCTGGCCAAACAGTGAGGTAACAATTCTATCAAGTCAAAAAAATCAACAAGTCAGAAAAACCATACTATAATCCTAAAAAATCAGGGATTACCTACCAAGATCAGTGAAGAACATGCCCCTACCCAGAGAGAACTCATCATTATCATCGAGAAGCAACCACAAATAAAAGACAGAGAACAATGAAAAGAAAATGAAAGAAGAAAAATATTAGGGGTTCAAAGAAAAAAAAAGAGAATGTAGAGATTTTTTCGAAAGAGAAAATGAGAGAAAAAACATAGGGACGAGAAACGAATTCAAGGAAATAAAACAAAGAAAGAAGATAAAAAAGAAGAGACTTACCCCTAGACCGCTCGCGGGAACTCCAAGGGTCGCAGGAGTCGAAGGAACCGAGGGGTTCCTTTGTAGATCTATGCCGTTGGAGTCTCTTTCAGGCCAAATGAAGCTCAGATTCGTACCCAGGGCCAGAGAACACTCCAAATGGTACCATCTTCTCTCTTTTCTGTCGCCGATGAACGACGGTTACCGCCGGACAGCAACGGCCGGCACGACGGACGCTCGCCGATTTCTGGGAATTATTGAGCTCCAATTGAAGCTCTGGGATGTTTCTTTCGGACTCTCTCTCTTTCAAATGAAGTTGTGAAGTAAATGAGGGTTGAATGTTAATTTTGGTTTGATTTCATGCTTATATGGCACGTGCAAAATGACGCCGTTTAGAAATGGACCCATAAAGCATTTTCACGCTTGGGTTATTTACCAGAGATGTCCTCTGAATCTTGTAACTTAATATTATGATCATTAATACAACTTTAATCTCCTTTTAATATGAGTTTCTAATCAGATTTATGTTATAATTTCGTCCTGGTTTGTTTTTTAAATCTTTTATGGTTTTATTCGAGTTTGGTCATAATGTTTTAGTATATTTATATTTAAGTAATGCATATGTTGTATAGTTCATTCTAATCCTTATTTATTTATTATTATTGTGTTTTTGTTTAAAATATTATTGGTGGTATGATATTTTATATCTTTTTATTTTGGTCATGCATGCTGCTTTGGGTCTTATTTCACATTTAGTACTCATATTATGTGATATTTGTATATTAGCTAGGAACTGTTATATATTTATTATTGTACCTGTAAAGTTGATGTTCTTGTGATTTAGTCCTTATTTACTAGGTATGATTAGATACTTTTTTAGTATTTTAGTATATCATTTTTGTAAATGTGCATTTTGATATAGATTTGTAACTTTGTTTTTATCGATCATTATAATTTCATGTATGTATGTATAAATTATGAAATTATTATAAACTCCTTTGCATGAAAATTTTTATTCCTTTGTGTTTTATTATATGTATATTTATGTATATGTTTCAATTTATATTTT
The DNA here is from genome assembly GCF_006381635.1 of Hibiscus syriacus. NCBI lineage: Eukaryota > Viridiplantae > Streptophyta > Magnoliopsida > Malvales > Malvaceae > Hibiscus > Hibiscus syriacus. The sequence continues at coordinate 110,303 of NW_024062696.1, read as the reverse complement.
TATTATTGTATTTACTTTACATGTTTAAATATGTAATTATTTTTACCTATTAATTTTTACTCCTTTATGCGAATGTTTTTCAAGAACCGTATTTGCAGAACGGGCCTGGAAAAATATCACTTGATCGAAGTGTTACAATCTGTTGAAAACATTTTGATGTTTCTATATAACAAATTAAGGGTTATTAAATTTTAATATTTCACAATCATTTTTAAAGTATATTCGATTCAATTATTCGAATATCAAAATATTACTCCAAGTTTTTCAAAGATCAATTTCAATTCTTCTTAATGTGTACAATTGTGTTTGAAACTTAAAATATTTTTGAAATAATTTTAAAAAGTATTTCGAACCAAAATCGAGAAAAAAATCAATTTTATGAAGGGATGTACCGATGCACTCCATGATGCATCGATGCACACCCATTTTGAATGCATTTTGTGTACCGATGCACAAGCCATGCATCGATGCACTCCTGGCTCTTTTGAAACATCGAATGTAATTAGTGTACCGATGCACTAAGTCTTATAACGGTCGAAATATTTGAATTTTAGACATAGTGTACCGATGCACCTTGACTATGCATCGATGCACACACGCTCCCAACTATTTTATTTAATTGATTTCACATAATAACAACTCTATTGACTTCACCAATGATCCCCAACATTCAGAAGTGATTCAAGGTGTATTTAAACAAGCTTAGGAGTTATTGCTCAACAACAATTAAGAAGAGAAGCTAGATAATCAAATAGAAATCATCAAACCTCAAGTTTGAGCATTTCAAGCCAAATTTTCATTCAATAATCATTTTTCTTTCAAGAACACTTATTGAGCTCAATTGTATTCATTTTCTAGTGTTCTTTCTTTGTTCTAGAATTATGCAAACATCTTACCTTGTGAGGTTTTTCTGTAAGTTTGCAAATTTGTGTATTTCTATTTGGGAGAGAGAGTGTTCTCAAGAATTTGGGGTATAATTCTTGAGGGAGTTGTAAGGTTACTCTTTGTCCTCGAAAGAAAGAACATGTTAGTGAATTTGTTGGAAAATCCTTAGTGTGGATAGCTAAGGTAGTGGACGTAGACTTTGGTTGAGAATGTCAAACCACTCTAAATTGTTGTGCAATTATTTTCTATTTTCTGCAAAAGCTTCCACCAAAATTTTTATTGCCAATTCACCCCCTCTTGGCTATTTCGTCAATCGATTAACTCAATAATTAGTATCAGAGCCTCGCTCATTTGAAGGTTTAATCACCTTTTGAGTCGAGTCGGGAAGAGTTATATTGATATTCAAGTCATCAATGGCATCCACTTCAAACTTCAACCTTGGTCTTGATTCAATGCCTGTCAACAAGCCTTCTTTCTTTAATGGAGCTAATTATTTTTATTGGAATAATATAATGAGGTATTTCATTCAAGCAAGTGATATGGGAGCATGGAATATTATAGAAGATGGATACTTCATTCTTTCCACTCATTCAAGATTGTGGAGTGAAGTAGAGACAAGAATATTCTAGCTCAACTCAAATGCTATCCATATTATTTTTTGTGCTCTTGGACCTGATCAATACAGAAGAGTTTCATCTTGTACAACCGCCAAGGACATATGGGATAAACTATAAGTCACTCATGAAGGCACAAACGAGGTAAAAGAATCTAAAATTAGTCTTCTAACTCATAGCTATGAAAATTTCAGGATGAAACCGGATGAAGATATCAAAGATATGATGGATAGATCTTCCACAATTTTCAATGGTCTCAAATCATATGGAGAGATCATTCCAAACGAGAAGCTTATGAGAAAGTTAGTTTACTCTCTTCCAAAAGCTTGGTAATCAAAGAAAACAGTAATCATCAAGGCTAAAAACTTAAAGTCTTTAACTCTCGAAGAGTTAATTGGTTATATCCTAACTCATGAAATGATGCTTCAAGAGGAGGTAGACCTCGAGAAGATTGACGAGACAAAGAAGGAGAATGAGAAAAAGAAGAACGTGTGAGTTGCTCTCAAATCCACAAAAGATGAGAGTGATTCGGATAAAGATGACGATGACAAGGAAATGACATTATTTGCCAAACGGTTTAGAAAATTGATGAATCCCAACCGAGGAAGAAAATTCAAACGAAATGAAGGCTTTAAAAAGGAACAGAATGAGAAAGACCCTATTATTTGCTACGAGTACAAAAAGACGGGTCATGTTAAATACGATTGTCCACAATTGAAGAAGCATGGTCATTCGAAGAAAAAAGAACAAGGCTCACGTGGCTACATAGAGCGATGATGAAGGTTCCGATGAAGAGGAACAAGAAGTAGCAAACTTGTTCTTGATGGCCATCGGGGAAAGCTCTCAGGTAACCTCTAGCTCATTTAATTTCGAAGATTATTATTTTGACGAGCTGTTAGAGGAATATACTGGGTTGGCTTCGGATTATGAGAAATTATTTTTAAAATACAAAAATGATATTTCAAAATTGAAAAACAAAAATAATCTTATATCCAAGACCAACATTGATCTTGAAAGTAAGATCAAAGAATTGCAAATCAAAATCGAAGATTTTGAAAAGAAAAATACTGATTTGCATAACTTACTTTCAAGAGTTCATGACGATCATCAAAAAGAAATTGATGATCTTAAAGCTTCTTTTGATAAAGTTGGAATAAAACATTTTGAAAATGAAGAAAGTTCAAAATCCAACTTTGTTAGAAAAAGTTTTAAAAACTACAATCATAGAGGTCCCCAAGCACCTCTAATGGAAAAATCGTTAGAAGTATATGGGTTCCTAAAGAACTCATTCCTACTAAAGATAAGGATATCCTACACAAGTGGATACCCAAGGGGACTAGAATTTTGGAGACTAATGAATATGGACCCAAAAGAAATTGGATACCAAAAATAAAAAATTAATCAATGTTTGTAGGAAAACATCATTGCTACAAGGCACGGGAAACAAATTCAAACTCAGGGTACCTTGATAGTGGATGCTCAAGACACATGACAGGAGACAAGAGTTGGTTCATAGAGATTAATGACAAAAATGGAGGAGAAGTCACTTCTGGTGATAATTCAAAAGGTCACATAGAAGGTATAGGTACTATAGGTAATACCTCTTCCATACAAATTAAAGACGTTTTATATGTGAATGGGTTAAAGCATAATATATTGAGTATTAGTCAATTTTGCGATAAAGGATACAATTTCTTATTTGAAACAAATGGTTGTAAAGTTATTGACATTGCATCTAATCAGATTATGCTTGTTGGTCATAGAATAGGAAACATTTACATGGTGCATTTAGATTCCATAAATATGACTAATTTATGGCTAGTTGCTAAGGATGAGCATGATAGTTGGTTATGGCATAGGAGACTAGGACATACTAGCATGAGTTTTTTACAATGACTAATTCAAGGAGATTTAGTAAGAGGGTTACCAAAGCTAAAATTTGATAAAGATAAAATCTGTGATGCTTGTGCTTAAGGAAAACATCAAAGAGCTTACTTTAAGTCCATTAATGATGTATCAACTAGTAGAGTATTACAATTGATCCATGTAGATCTTTTTGGGCCAATTAGGACTGTTAGCTTGGGTGGAAAACAATATTGCTTTGTATTGGTATATGACTATTCTAGATATACTTGGGTTCTATTTTTAAGTACTAAAGATGAAGCATTAGAAAAATTCATCATGTTTTCAAAAGTAATTCAAAATGAAAAAGGTTACTCCATAACTAGTGTTAGGAGTGATCATGGTACTGAATTTGAAAATCTTGGATTTACTGATTTTTGTAATTCTAATGGTATTAGACATGATTTTTCAGCACCTAGAACCCCTCAACAAAATGGAGTTGTTGAGAGGAAAAATCGAACTTTAGAAGAAATGGTTAGAACTATGATTTGTGAAAACAATTTGCCAAAATATTATTGGGCGGAAGCGACAAATACCGCTTGTTATGTTATAAACCGTATAATGATTAGGCCAATTTTGAAGAAAACTTCATATGGACTTTTCAAAAATAAAAAGACTAACATTAGCTATTTTCATCCTTTTGGATGTAAATGTTTTCTTTTAAACAACGATAAAGAAAATCTTGGCAAATTTGATGCTAAAAGTGATTAAGGAATTTTTTCTGGGTTATTCCCTAAATTCTAAAGCTTTTCAGGTATTTAATAAAAGAACTTTAGTTTTAGAAGAGTCTATACATGTTTTTTATGATAATTCCCTTCTGAAGAAGGATTATTGTATGAATGATGATGTAGGTATTGTAAACACAAATGACGTTAGACATGACGTTGGAGAACCATCATCAAATGAAGAAACGAAATATGAGGAAACTCATGATGTTCTCGAGAATCCAACCATTAAAGAAAGGGAAGTCTCTTACCCCAAGAGAATACAACTATGTCAAGGATGGTGAGATAATAGGTGATCCATCCAAAGGGGTAACAACTCGATCTTCTCTTAGAAATATATGTAATTATGTTGCATTTATCTCATGCATAGAGCCTAAGAATATTAAAGAATCATTAAATGATGAACATTGGATTATGGCTACGCAAGAAGAGTTAAATCAATTTGAGAGAAGCAAAGTATGAACATTAGTTGAAAGGCCTAGTAATAAATCTACTATATGTACTAGATAGGTATTTAGGAATAAGCTTGATGAAAGTGGTAATATAGTGAGAAACAAGGCAAGACTTGTTGCTCAAGGCTATACTCAAGAAGAGGGCATATACTATGATGAAACATACGCTCCCCTAGCTAGGATGGAAGCAATTAGAATGTTATTAGCATTTGCATGTTTCAATGAATTTAAATTATATCAAATGGATGTTAAAAGTGCATTTTAAATGGTTTTATAAAAGAATAAGTGTATATGGAACAACCTCCTGGATTTTAAGATTTAAAATTTCCATATCATGTTTTTAAGTTGACAAGAGCGCTTTATGGTTTAAAACAAGCTCCTAGAGCTTGGTATGAAATATTGTCAAACTTTTAATTGAAAAAGGTTTTTCAAAAGGGAAGATTGACACTACATTGTTTTTAAAGCATAAAGATAAAGATTTATTAGTAGTTCAAATTTATGTTGATGATATAATATTTGGTTCTACTAATAATGTTCTTTGTCAAGAATTTTCTAAGCTAATGCACAGTGAATTTAAGATGAGCATGATGGGGGAGCTCTCATTTTTCTTGGGACTCCAAATCAAGCAAAGAAAAGATGGCATCTTCATCAATAAAAAAAATACGTCAAGGATATGCTCAAGAAATTTGGATTGGAAAATGGGAAACCTCATACCACTCCAATGAGTTCATCAACAAAGCTTGAAAAAGACGAATGAGGTAAATGCGTGGATGTTAAATAATATAGGTCAATGATTGGTTCTTTGCTTTATCTAACAGCAAGTAGACCAGACATAATGTTTAGTGTTTTCTTATGTGCTAGATTTCAATCATGCCCTAAGGAATCACATTTACTAGTTGTTAAGAGAGTCTTTAGATTCCTTAAGGACACTCCTAGTTTAGGACTTTGGTATCCTAGAGACTCTAGCTTTAGCTTGCATGCCTTCTCTGATGCGGATTATGGAGGATGCAAAATAGATAGGAAAAGAACCTCCGGCACTTTTCAATTCCTAGGAAATATGTTGATTTCTTGGTTTTCAAAGAAATAAAATTGTGTTGCATTATCTACCACTGAAGCGGAAGACACTTCAGCCAATAGTTGTTGTGCACAAGTTTTATGGATGAAATAACAACTTTTAGATTATGGAATTGAAGTAGGTACCATACCTATCAAGTGTGACAATACTAGTGCTATTTGTCTCACTAAAAATCTCGTCTAACACTCTATAACTAAACACATTGAAATTAGACATCATTTCATTAAAGTTCATGTCGGTAAAGAAGATATAGTTCTAGAATTTGTTGATACTTTGCATCAATTAGCAGATATTTTTACAAAACCTTTAGATAAAAAAAGATTTTGGACACTTAGGAGAGAATTAGGTTTAACTGACCTATCTTCACTTAATGTTTAAAATAATTTTTAGCATTTTTAATTAAAATTGAAAAATGCTTATAAAAATAATTTTTTTAATTGCATTCTTTGCTAATAGTTAGGGTGAGCTTATGATCTTAAGTGAAAATTAATTGTATGTTCAAATAATGTTTAAAAATAGATTTGTTTGATTGAACATATTTAATTTTCATTCTATGAGTTGCCAATACCACTAGAGCTAATTAATTTAGCATTTTAAGTGTTTAAAACGGATTTTTGACATTTTTTGTGCAACATGCATCGATGCACTAGAGAGTGTACCGATGCATCTCTTGAATGTGCATCGATACACCATGAAGGCGCACTAATGCACTCCTTGAATGTGCATCGATGCAAAATGCTATGCATCGATACACCCACCGGGTTTTTGGCTTTAAATCCCTAATATTTCATATTTAGCCAAAACACAAAACCCCTAAAACACTTGCCGCCCGTCTCTCTCTCTCAACCTTCTCTCAAAATTGCTTCAAAACAACTATTTTAAGTCGGAATCCTCTTGCATTTCAACTTCAAATCCTGCTACTATCATTAATCTCGTTAATATCATGCAATCAACAACAAAATCCACTCAATCCGAATTTTCAAGGTAAAATTTTCTAAAACCCATGTTTTATTGATTTTTGAACTTAGGACTAGTTTTGATTAGTTCTAGGTTGAACAAATTATCGGGCATTGATTGTTTAATGTTTATAAACTAAATTTTATAATCAATTTTATCAAAATACACAATTTTTCAAAGATTTTTGAATTTTTGAAATAATTATAAAAATTATTTCGAAAATCATTAATTTAATTTTAAATTTTGATGTTTTTGATTACATTGTTTTGAAAATTACATATTATTATTGGAACATTGTTTTCAAAAATAATTTTCAAACATTGCCCATTAGGATTTGGTTTAGAGAACCTTGAATATTGCGGACTCTTATTGAGTTTTGGGATTGATTGAATTTCATACATGTGTTTCAAAATTTGCAGGTTATCTATCCTATTCTGATTTCTTGAACAATGTCTAATCCTAAATGCCCTAGGTCATCATCGATTCGTTCGAGTCAAAACCGACCTCCTATTCCACCTCCTCCTCAAAATCCAAACCCAAACGAACCTGAAATAACCATTCTTAATTTTTGCTTCAACCAACCTGGTCGTCGTCGATAAGAACTTTATCATAGGTTTGTTAATTCTTTCCAATCATACAAAATCCAGGAAGAATGTATTCCCTCTATTCAAGCAATCTTCAAATATCTTCTTATCCTCCGTTCCTGGAAGTTTGATAAAATGTGTCAAATTCAGCCTATTGTTTATCACCAATTAGTCCGCATTTTCTACTCCAATGCGGTCTGTGTCCAAAATGAGCGTTAAAGTGCAACTGTAGGAATTCGATCCTATCTCTTAGGTGAATTCATCTATATTGACTCAGACACAATACCTAATGCCTTTGGTTTAGACAACATCGGTCTTGATAATGAAAAAGAGATTGTGGCTACACCCTATAAATATAAGGATAATGTAAGTACCTTAAGGACTCATCACGAGTGATTCATTCACTTGATGATCTCTTGGTGGTTTAGACCATTCGGAGGTAGGTACTCATCTCTTAGGGTTATATATTTATGGTGGATACATTGTATCCAACATAAAAAGAAAATAAATTTGCCACAGATAATTTTTGCTGAGCTGGTAGATACCGTAAACGTTGTCCCATCTAAAAATATAGAAACCTTAGTTTACGACTGTCTTCTCAGTAATCTATTTATGAAACTCGGGCTTAAGGTTTCGATTGATATTATCATCCCTCTCCAGAACCAAATAAGTCTCATATCCTTAAAGAAATCGAGATGGAAAAAGGAAGATGATAAATGAGTTCGAACCTCTGCGAAAACATCGGGAGCTAGCTCCTCACGAGCTCCACCTCCTCTGGCACCGGCAGATGACGATGATCCAGAGCTTCAACAACTTATGCAAGATATTGATGATGAAGCACATATAACCCCCTCAGACCGATGCGGGTAACCCGGTCTGATCTGAGGTGTCACATTAGGGTCACCGGAGCGACCCACCGAAAAATAGCGAAAATTTAAAACTTTTATTAAAACATGTAAACTCATAAAATGATTTATCAGTGTTCAGAAATAAAATATATTCTCAGACTCATATATAAAAAAAATACAATTACATGCCCCCTAATCACATGTATCATACTCTGCAAACAACGCCAGAATAACTCCTTTACTGAAGTCGATAGCTGCACTGGTACAATTCTTTTAACTTGCAATGGTGAGTAATAGAGTGAGCTTCAAAAAGCTCAGTAATACAGAACTACCAGATGATGCTGAAAAACATGCAGATACAATTAAACATATATTTTCTTATCGATTCATACATCTACAAATCTTTATATTGAGCATAGATCCTACTGATATTTCAGGTAGTAACAGACAATGAGCTTTCAGTTCAGAGAAATATTTTGGATGACTGAGTTCAGGAGATCAGAATAGGTTATCTAGTGTGTTGCCGCAAAACGAGTGAAAAGATACAGATCTTTTTAAAACATATTTTTTTCAAAAATCCTAATTATCCCTCCAACTACTACACATCATAATGTGTAGGTTCCCCAGAACCATACACCTAACCGCACAGCTAGTAAGGCCCTGAGAACAAAGCCGAGGAACCTGCAGATATACTTCCTCCGACAATAACCCCCCCAAATAAAACATTTTTCCTTCAATAAACGGAGATATCAGAAATCAAAACAAAATTCATATCAGATATCAAAAAAGAATACAGGTCAGAAATCAAAACAGAATTCAGATCAAGTATCAGAACATAATTCAAATCGGAAATCAGATAAAACATTCATGTGATTAGGGAACACACCAGAGTTTCCAGATTTATTTAGAGATATTGGATAATCTTATCGGGCAGAGAAACACGATTATTTAGTTTACCAATAGAATATCGGAAGTTAGAATCACTATTGAAAGAGTTTGTTAACTGACGGAATCATCAGTTATTCATAATGTGTTATATCAGGATTATATCTTATTCGGACTTTTTTCAAAAGCTCTATGTAATCAGATGGGTATTCATAATCCTTTACTTATGAGTTACTTGTATTTTCAGATATACCCATAGTGGTTTGAGCTGATAAGGAATAACGAATATTCAGAACCTTTACAATCTATGCTGATTGATCGGATTATCGAACAACTCGATATGAACAAATCCTAGAACTAATGATTGTCGACTGGTCAATTCATTGTCCTTCCAGGGTATCTACTCTTTAATATCAAAAATTATTGTTCATCTTCAGAATCATCACTGAATATATCTTAAGGAAACTAACAGATATTCCAATGCTCTTTATTTCATTTCCATACTTCCACGATATCATGAAATCCTGACGTGCTTGACTTGTAGTTCATGACCTATAAGAACAATACATCATGTATGTTCATTAAAGTTTCCAGACACATCCAAATCACTTATTTAATCCTCAATCATTGAGGTTACTTATTTCATTTAACAGTCAAGTCTATCCAGGTTACTACAGAGTTTTCCAGAGTAATTCGATTGTTTTCTAATTTTTGGATACATATTGTACTTCCGTTCAATTTAGTTCAGTATTCAAGGTTGATTTGTCGAACAAATATCAAATTCTTAGTACTGAATGTGATATAGAGTTACGCTTAGTTGAATACTTCCAAAATTATCATCGAGCCAAACTTGAGAAGATGAACACGCATTCAAGTAATATATATGCCTTTCAGGTACTGACATATCATTAAGGTTGATCGGCTCACTTAAGTTGTGTTCCATAACTTTTATGGGTAGTATAACACCCATATTTACTTGGATTCCTTAATTAATCCAAAACATCTACTTAGTCTAGGTCATAAGGGTATTTTGGTCATTCTGGTGCTCAGTTTTATTCCATTAATTTCATAGCTCGAGGATATCCAATCATTCCTGAGTTTGGTGATATTCTTGGTCAGTTCCATTTAAGGGATATTTTGGTCATTTTAAATATCCAATGTATTACAATAATTCATTATGTCCGACCTTATTATTAAAATCAAACTTATCATTATACCAGTCCCTTTGAACTATTCTGACAAAATCTCACCCTCAATAAATTATTATTCATAACTCAGAGATTTTCGAGACAAGTGCCTTCTCAGTTGTTACAACAGGTTACCAGGAATTTTCTATACAAAGACAGTATCTTAATAATGAAATCTATAATTTATCGAGTTATGTACGAATCCTCAAAGTACTTTCTCGTTCGTGGTCAACTAGGACTATTTTTATCCCTCAAGGGCATTTTCGTAATTTCCTAACCAGATAATTTCAGTATTAAAACTCTTAACAAGGATAATCATAATTTAGAGATTCTGGGGTTTATCGCTTTCCCGAATCATCTCTAAACTTTAAATTATTCCTTAACAAAACTTCTAGTATCTTATACAAGCCATCTTGGATTTAGAAATCAATTATCCAGATTTCCTAAGCAAAACCAATATTTTTTGTACACATCAATAGTTTAATCATATCAATATTTCTATAAAAATTCTTATCCAACTTCCAGAGTCAATTCTTGTCCTTATTACAACATAAGTGTGTTTTCATAATTTTACATAATCGAAGTATTCTCATAATTCATTGCATAGCTTTTCTAGCTAAGGTGATGGATACTCAAGTATCTGAAGTAAGATCATATGATATTTCCATAATTTGGGAATTTCCGTAAGTCTTTTTAGATTTATTATTATGGGTTACCTCCAGATTGAGAGGTGGAATTTAATATTAATGGTTATCAAGGCATTAATCTTGTATTTATGGGTTCATATCGAATGATTGCGATTGAGCTAAAAGAATAAATAAACAAATGCAAGAGCTGATAAATGGAGGATGCATTAGATTGAATATTTTATACCTTGGGGTAAACATGTATTGGTTATAAAAAATGGATATATGCAATTATGCATAGATTATTGAAAAGATTATTGATAGTTAAACAGAGTAACTATCAAGAACAAATATCCTATTCTGAGGATTAATGACTTGTTTTATCAGCTTAAAAGGAGTAATAATGTTTCTAAAATTAATATTCAAATGGGATATCACCGGTTAAATTTTAAAGAGGAAGATGTTCCAAAGATAGTTTTCAAGAAACAGTATAGACACTACGAGTTCGTAGTAAAGCCGTTTGGTTTGAAAATGCTCAGGTAGCATTCATAGACTTGATGAATCAAGTATTTCAATTTACTTGGATTATATTGAGGTGGTTGTATTGATGACATCCGGGTATACTCGAATACAAAGATAGAGCATGATGCTTATCTTCGTACTGTATTCAAAATAATTAAGGATAAAAAGGTATATACTAAACTGTCAAAGAGTGAGTTTTGGCTATCAGAAGTTGATTTTCTTAGTCATGTTATCTCAGCATATGGCATAAGAGCTAAAAAATATATATTATAAGAAGAAGAAGAAACAGAAGAAAAAAAACAGAAAAAGAAAAAAAAATAGAAAAAGAAAATGAAAACGAAGAAGAAAAAAATGAAAACGAGAAAGAAAAGAAAAAGAGAAAAAAATGAGAGATGAAAAAAAAAATTCACTTGTGGAAAAAAAATGCGAGACTAAAGACTTTGAAGTAAACTTTGATGGAAATTATTGAGGAAGAATTTGTATTCCCCATAATGATGAGTTGAAGAAATATTTTCTTTCTAAGGCACATTATAGTCTGCTGACTATGCATACAAGTGGGAACAAAATGTATCAGGATGTAAAGAGTTATTTTGGTGGCCAGGTATGAAAAAAAAACATTACTAAGTTTGTTGTTACATGTTTGACATGTCAACAAGTAAAAATTGAGAATCAAGTGCTTTCAGAATTATTACAACTGATTACTATTCCAGAGTGGAAGTGGTAAAGAGTCACTATGGATTTTGTTAGAAGACTACTTTTGACATTAAATAAAAAGGATTCCATTTGGGTGATAGTGACTGGTTTATTAAATCGGCACATTTAATTCTGATGTGGATGGACTATGCATTGGATAAATATACAGAGTTGTATATCAAGGAGATAATTCGACTACATGGAATGTCAGTTTCCATTATATCGGACAGATATCCAAAGTTCACTTTAAGATTTTGGAAATATTTGCATAAAGTTTGGGTACTTGATTGAATTTCAGTGCGATCTTTCATCCACAGATGGATGGTAAGTCAGAAAGTATTATTCATATATTTGAAGATATGTTGAGTGCATGTGTGATTGATTCCAAGGAATCATGGGAAAGGAAAAGTATTTAATTTTAGTAGAAATTTTCTACAATGACAGTTATCAATTGAATAACAGGATTGCTCCAAATGAAACTTTATATGGGAGAAAATACCGAACACCAATGAATGGGTTCGAGTTAAAAGATCATAATCATGTTCGCTCAGATTTATTGAATTAAGTTGAAGATAAAGTAAAGATAATCTCAAGATGATATTGGATCAACAAAAGTCTTATGTAGACTTGAATTGAAAAAAAAAGATGTTACGCCTAAAATGCAAAGAAAAACTAAATCTACGATTCATTGGAATATATGAGATATTAAAAAGAGTTGGACTGATGGATTATCAGTTAACATTAACTCTGGAGGTAATTGGGAACCAGAGTTGGACAAAGTATACAATATTTTTCATGTGTTGATGCTTAGAATGTATCGATTGGATATTTCATATGTTATTTCATCAGAGGAAATTAAGATACAAACGGATTTGACTTATGAAGAAGAACCAATTCGGATATTAGCTTGAGAAATCAAAGAAATACGTAACAAGATGATTTCTCTAGTTAAAGTGATTCAGAAAAGTTATAATGTAGAGGACGTTACTTGGGATAGAGAGGATGATATGAAAATATGTAGATATTTTTAAATCAGATTGAAGAATTTGATTAAACAAGTTCAAAATATAATGATGTGCATGATCTTTACAAAATTCTCAAAGTAAAGAGGAAAAAAAATTGAAATTCAAGAAGTTGACAGAAGAGGTTTTTGTATGAGACGAGATTATGTCTTACTAGTTCGTACAACCCTAAATTAGGGTTATGAATCTACAATAGAAAGTGTAATCCTCATAAAAGAGAAGTTATGGTTTTCATAGAAAGTTTAAAATTTGAGGACGAATTTTCTTAAGGAGGGGAGAATTGTAATACCCCAAAAATTTAGATAATGACCAAAATGCAAATTTTGAAAGTTTGATGGTCAAAGTTAAAACTTGGGAAAAGTTTAGGGAATTAAGTGATAAATTTCCTAAAAAGATTTTTATTCCATAAATATATGGTATACTCTTGAGATTAGAGTTTTATGGAAATCACATTTATGGATTTGGAATTTTAGTAAAGAAAAATTAGAAAGGGTTACAGCCGATAAGGAATCGGAAATTCGAATCGAATTGGAATGTTACAAAAATTTGAAGGATGTTATAAAATGGTTGGAAATATTATTGTAATATTTTAGATCAGAGAAAGTTGCTCTGGAAATGTGCAAACTTTCAGATTTAACCGAAACAGTGGAATTTAGTGACTAAAACATAAGTTTTGAAAATTTTAGGGCATTTTCATAGGTCAAAGTCAAATTAAATTATATTTGACTTTGTAATATCAGATGACATGGTTTTATGGTGATTTTGGAGATTCATTAAGGTTGATTTGGTCTTATCCCAATTAAATGAATTTTATATTCATTTAAAGTGAGATATTAAGTTAATTAAGATGAAATGCACTCAAAATGTCATCTAAATTTGCTTTCTTCTTCTTCAAACCAGACGTGGGTTTCTTCAAAGGGTGAGAAATCTTCAGCTCATTTTCAAGCAATTTCTTTAAGATTATGAGTATGATGAAAATAGAAAATGGTTATTTGCGAAAAACGCTATCATTTGATATCAATATTGCATGATAATCTTGTTTAATTCAAATATCCCCAAATCTGGAAATTTGGGTTTATACTATGGTTGTCAACTTGATGATGATTATTGATGATTTTGAGGTTGTAAGAATTGATGAAGAACATAAGGATGAGGTTAAAGAAAAACAGTGTAGATTTTGGGAATTACAGTAGGTTCGAAAATTCACCAGAAAATATATAAAAATAATTTGGAGGTTATTTTTATATATTGTATTCATATATGGATATAGTTTATTTTAAAATAAACGGGGATCAATTTCAAGTTGTATAAAAATAGATATGAATTGTTAACTGAGGAAAGGTCAGAAAAGTCGGACAGCAGAATTCTGTAACAAAACAGATTCTGTTGGTGAACTTTGAAAATTCACCATAAATTGTACAGAATGAGTTAGAATGATTTCTTTATATGGATATATTCTTATTCGAGTCTAGTTTTCAATGGAAAAAACGTAATTAAATTCCAGTGTGTTTATCAATACAGTTTAATGATTCATTAAAGGTAGTACGAGTTGTCTGAATTCTGGAAAATTAATGGGTTGTTGTGTAAGTGTTATATAATTGATGTACTATGCTGGAATTGTTGTTTGAGAATTGAAATGAGTGTTAAATGTGAAATTGATTATTTTGGGAAGATTGAAATTATTGGTGATTTAAGTACAACAATTGCATAGTTGGGATACGTAAATGTATTTATGCTTTTGTAAAAGCATTTGAATGGAAATAATTTCAATGTTGGAATTATTGGTATTAAGAATTTAAGTGGTAAAATGGTGAAGACCATTTTGAGTAAATGGGAAAAGTTGGTTCCAATGTTATAAGGAATTATTAAGAGTTGAATATTTTGATAGATGATGAATTTCAAATATAGTATGGAGATATGGTAGAATGTATTTATGTTAGTAAAATACTAACATATGGATTATTATGAATTTGTGATTTATACAGATCATGGTTGATTTGCAATTGAAGCAAGTCAAGTATAAAAAGGGTATATTATGGACAATAGTGAGGCACAAATATTTTGAAAGACATAAAGTGTCAAGGTGAGTGCAATACATGCATGAAATTATACATGGATATTTTATACATCATAAGGCATTGATTTTATATCATTTTTATAAATTGACATTGATATGTCAGAGTATGAAATCAAAAAGCATTGATTATGAAAAATGTGATATTTTACCATGAATGTTTTCGGGTATGAACTGCCCAATGTTAAATATTTATAATATACTTTGCCATGGATGAATTGAATAAAATAGACTATATGCCCAAGTAAGTCATTGAGGGATAGGGTATAGTTGGCATGACATAGAGTATAGTAGCTGCAGGTTTATATTAGCACTATAGTGTGTAAGGACACTAAGTGCAGGTTTATATCCGGATTAGCACTATAGCGTAAGCTTAGTGTAGGTGGTGGGCACGACCTTATGTGTATTGTCCGGATTAGCACTATGGCGTAAGCTTAGTGCAGGTTTAGCACTACGGTGCAGGTATTTTACTCGTATACCCAGGGTCCTCAGGGTGTTATATTGGGCTATTGTCTACGGTTTATTGGCTATGGATTATGTTTTATTGGTTAATAAATGGTAACCATACAAATAAGCTTATGAGCTTACAGAATAATGGCAAGTATATTGAAAAAAAATAAGCTTACGAGCTTATGGAATTTAAATGGTAAGTATTTTGGTAAAAATAATCTTATGAGCTTATGGGATAAAAGGTAAGAAATTTATATTATTTTGATCATGGTAAAATATTGAAGATGCTATTAGCATGGTTTTATGGCATTGGATTTGAAATCTAAATTCATGCATGAATTGTATTGCACTATATATTGTTTTAATTGCCTCACTAAGTTTATACTTAGCGTGTGATGATTTTCACGCGTAGGTAAAAAGCAAAGAATAAGAATAAAGAGTTCAGAATGACATCAAGCATCGAGAGGTATATTTCAATATCAGTAAGACATCCTACGATGGATTTTGATTTAGATAGTGGCATGTAATTTGATAATGTTAAATTTATTTTGTTGAATAAATTTTGGAAATTGTTATAGTGATGAAAGGTTAATTTTTATGAGATTTATATATGAAATTTTTGAAAGTTACTATAGCATGAACAGTAACCCCATTTTAAATCAAATTTTCCAGATTGTAAAAGAGGTACCGAATCCCCTCCTACAGAGAATCGATTCTCCCACTGTTCACTGTTCAATGTTCATTATTCGGGTACTATTCACTATTCGTAAAATGGTTTTAGAAAATACGAGTGACATCCGTAATCTGTATAGGTGTAATTATATGAGTTATGGGTGTTACAATACCCCCAAATAAAACATTTTTCTGTCAATAAATGGAGATATAAGAAATCAAAACATAATTCATATCATATATCATATATCAGAACATAATCCAGATCAGAAATCAAAACAGAATTCAGATAAGAAATCAGAACATAATTCAAATCGGAAATAAGATAAAACAATCATGTAATTAGGGAACACACTAGAGTTTCCAGATGTTATTCAGAGATACTGAATAATCTTATCGGTAGAGAATCACAGATCTTCAGTTTACCGATAGAATGTCGGAATTTAGAATCACTATTGGAAGAGTTTATTAACTGACAAAATCATCAGTTATTCAGAATATGAATTATCAGGATCATATCTTATTCGGACAGTTTTCGAAAGTTGAATGTAATCAGAAGGGTATTCAGAATCCTTTACAACTATGTCGATTGATCGGATAATCGAATAACCCGAGATGAATAGCTCCTAGAACAATTGCTTGTCGACTAGTCAATTCATTGTCTTTCTAGGGTATTTACTCTTTAATACCACAAATTTTTGTCCATAGATCATCTACAGAATCATCGCTGGATAGATATTCCAATGGTCTTTATTTCATTTCCACACTTCCAGGATATCATGAAATACTGACGTGCTTGATTTGTAGTTCATCACCCATAAGGACAGTACATTTTATAAACTCATCAGAGTCTCCAGACTTATCCAAATCATTTACTTAATCCTCAGTCATTGAGGTTACTTAGCTCATTTAGCAGTCAAGTATGTTCCAGTTACTTCGGGGTTTTCCAGAGTAATTCAGACGTTTCTGAATTTTGGATACATATTGTTATTCCGTTCAGTTCAATTTGGTATTCGTGGTTGATTTGTCTAACGAATATCCAATTCTTAGTACCGAATATGATCTAGAGTTGAGCTGAGCTGAGTACTTCAAAAAATTATAATCGAACCAACTTGAGAAAAAGAACACGCATTCAAGTGATATATATATGTAGTTCAGGTGCTAACATATCATTAGGGTTGATCGGCTCACTTAAGTTGTGTTCCATACTTTTAAAGGTAGTCCAACACCGATGCTTATTTGGATTCCTTAATTAATCCAAGACATTTACTTAGTATAGGCCATAAGGGTATTTTAGTCATTTTGATGTTCAGTTTTATTTCATTCATTACACAGCTCAAGGATATCCCATCATTCCTGAGGTTGGTGATATTCTTGGGTCATTTCCATTATTGGGTATTTTGGTCATTTTACAGATCTGGTGTATTTCAATCCTTTCCTTCCATATGATCTTATTATTTAATTCAAACATATCATCTTTTCCAGACCTTTCTAACAATTCTAACAGAAGAGCACCCTCAATAATTCATTCTTAACTTGGAGATTTTTAGGTCAATTGTCTTCTCAAAAGTTACCAACAGGTTATCAGGAATTTTCTATATAAAGATAGTATCTTAACAATTAAATTCGTAATTTAACGAGTTAAGTATGAATCCTCAAAGTACTTTCTCATTCAGGGTCAACTCGGACTATTTTTACCTCTCAAGGGCATTTTCGTAATTTCTTTACCAGATAACTTCGGTATTAACTCTTAACGAAAATAATTATAATTTAGAGATCCTATGGTTAATTGCTTTCCCGAACATTCTCTGATCTTGAAATGATTCCCTTAACAGACTTCTAGCATCTTGAGCAAACCCTCATGGGGTTAAAAACCAGTTATCCAAATCTTCTAAGAAAAACTAGAATTTCTTATGCACATCTGTAATTTACCAGATCAATATGTCTTTTCAAAGTTATTAACCAACTTCCAGGGACAATTCTTGTCATCTTACAACATAAGGGTATTTTCATAATTTTACCCTACCGGAGTATTCTCATAATTTTCCATCCAAGTACCTTTGATGAAATAAATTATATGTTACATATTCGAGTTGATTCCTTTATCACTAAACACAGAACTTGTAATTTTAATTCTAACAATTCCTCAATTTCTTATAAAAGTCATCTGAACCATAATCAGTTACCGAAATTTTATCGTATTCGGATCGAGTGTAGAAATTAATTAACTACAATATAAGACTAATATTATCTTATTCATGCATTTACCAATATCAACATACTCCAATAATCATAAAGAGGTAGTAAAGTATTACATCGATTTTCGTGCCATACTGATCGACCAAATAAATTCCATTCGAATGCCCTCGATCCTTAATTCAACTTCCAATAATTCCTCAAATACATAACAATATAAATTTCATAAAAACGGGCTTAATTCTGACAAACATATCGAATCAGATGATAAATCAGAGAAAAACATCTTACTGGGTTTGAATTTGGTGAAAAGGACCCCAAAAACAGACTCAAGACTTCCTTGGAACCCCTATAAATCCCGTAAAAATTTCTAAAAATTATTTTATGGCATTTTGAGACACTTACCAAGCTCGGTTCACAATTTTGAACGACGGAGAGCTCGATTCCGAAACATCAAAAACTTTGACTTTCTCACCCCTCCACGCGCCGGCGACGATGGAGACACGAAGATCGCCAGTAGACTCAGAACGATGCTAGGAACACGATGGTGTGGGAGGTGTCGAAAACGGATGGCCGAATCGACGTGAATCGACGAAAAACCAATGAAAATTCAGTTAATACTGATGATACTTCCGACTGAAATTAACGATGAACGACGACGATTCACGATGAAAGATTTGAGGGTTTTTGTTCATTGATCGATAGCGAACACGATGGTGGTTTCGTTTCGTCAAACGGAGGCCAGACGGTGAGTAGATCGGAGATCAAAGTAAGTTGGCTGGATGAGAGAAAATGAAGATTTTTGCAGAAAAACATACGGGAATGGGGTTTTATAATTCATCCCAAAAGAAAATTGGTCAAAACATGAGTTTAGTCACTGAATTTCCTGTACTTCTTAAAATCATATTCTAACTTTACAATTTTTACAATTTAATCCTCAATTTCTTCCAAAATACCAATTAAATCCACCATTTTATAATTTCTAAAATTTTAGCCCCTAAATTGAGGTGATACAATTCTCCCCTCCTTAAAAGAATTTCGTCCTCGAAACTCATTCATGTCAATAAATTGCAGAAATGAAAATTCCATCAATTCTTCCACATCTTCAAGTAGCTTTTATAGAAATATGGATCATCCATTAATCCTAAACCAGTTGAGCATACATTATTATCAGAACTCTTCCTCATTTCAATAAAAGAATTAGAACAGATTTATTCTTATGGAATCAATTCAGCATTGGTTACAAGAATAGGCTCATAAAGTGGTAACATATCCCAATTTCATTTCTGGAGTCGGGTTAGAATTTCTCAGATGAGTAACTCTCACATGGTTCATGACGTACTTTACAGAGTTTAGACAAACGTTACTGGTATTCTTTTTTGCAAAGGTAGAGCCTTAATGGATAAAAACCTCGGTTTACTCATTACAAATAGGGACTCAACCTTTGAGTTCCGGCTCAGAGAAGTACGATTGTAGTCTAGGGGCATGTATTGATCAGACTTCTTTTGAAATTCGACCGGCCGATCTATTTTGAAAATTTTGACTCAACCATAGCTCTGATACCACTAAATGCAACCCTCTCAGACCGATGTGGGTAACCCGATTCGATCTGGAGTGTCACATTAGGGCCACCGTAGGGACCCACTGTAAAAAATAGCAGCAAATTTAAAACTTTTATTAAAACATATAACTTATAAAATGATTTATTAGTATGCAGAAATAAAACAGATTTTCAGACTCATATCTAAAACAAAATGCAATTACATGCCTCCTAATCACATGTACCATACTCTGCAAATAACGTAAGAAGAACTTCTTTATTGATGTTGATAGATGCACTGGTATGATTCTTTTAACCTGAAAATGTGAGTAACAGAGTGAGCTTTGGAAAGCTCAATAATACATAACTATCAGATGATGCTGAAGAACGTGCAGATACATATAAACATATATTTCCTTATTGGTTCAGATATTTACAGGTTTTTAGGCTGAGCTGAGATCCCATTGATATCTCAGGTAGTAAGAGATAATATTTAGTTCAGATGGAAATATTTCGGATGTCTAGGTTTAGGAGATCAGAATAGGTTATCTAGTGTGTTTTCACAAAACTAGTGAAAAGATACATATCCTTTTAAAACATATTTTTAAAATTCAAAAATCATAGTAATTCCCTCAACTGCACACGTCCATAATGTGTAGGTTCCCCAGAACCATACAACCCCAGCACAACAGTTAGGCCCTGAGCACAAAGCCGAAGAGCCATCATATACTTCCTCCAACAATACCCCCTAATAAAACATTTATCAAAAACCATAGTAAATCCCCCAACCGAACACATCATAATATATAGGTTCCCCAAAACCATATAACCCCGGCAAAACAGTTAGGCCCTAAGCACAAAGCCGAGGAGCCTGCATATATTCTTCCTCCAACAATACCCCCAAATAAAACATTTTTCTGTCAATACACGGAGATCTCAAAAATCAAAATAGAATTCATATCATATATCATATATCAGAACAGAATCCAGATCAGAAATCAAAATAGAATTCATATCAGAAATTGAAACATAATTTAAATACGAAATCAGATAAAACATTCATGTAATTAGGGAACACACAAGAGTTTCCAGATGTTATTCAGAGATACTAAATAATCTTATCGGCAGAGAAACATGGATCTTCAATTTACCGATAGAATGTCAGAATTTAGAATCACTATTGGAAGAGTTTATTAACTGACATAATCATCAGTTATTCAGAATATGAATTATCAGGATCATATCTTATTCGGACAGTTTTCGGAAGTTGAACGTAATCAGGAGGGTATTCAGAATCCTTTACAACCATGTACTAACATATCAACGAACCAACTTGAGAAGACGAACACGCATTCAAGTGATATATATATGTAGTTGAGGTACTAACATATCATTAGGGTTGATCGGCTCACTTAAGTTGTGTTTCATACTTTTAAAGGTAGTCTAACACCGATGCTTATTTGAATTTCTTAATTAATCCAAGACATTTACTTAGTATATGCCATAAGGGTATTTTGGTCATTTTGGTGTTCAGTTTTATTCCATTCATTACAGATCTCAAGGATATCCCATCATTCCTAAGCTTGGTGATATTCTTGGGTCATTTCCATTATAGGGGTATTTTGGTCATTTTATAGATCTGGTGTATTTCAATTATTTACTTCCATATGCTCTTATTATTTAATTCAAACATATCATCTTTTCCAAAGCTTTCGAATAGTTATGACAGAAGAGCACCATCGATAATTTATTCTTAACTTGGAGATTTTCAGGTCAATTGTCTTCTTAAAAGTTACCAACATGTTATCAGGAATTTTCTGTACAAAGATAGGATCTTAACAATTAAATCCGTAATTTACCAAGTTAAGTATAAATCCTCAAAGTACTATCTCATTCAGGGTCAACTCGAACTATTTTTACCTCTCAAGGGCATTTTCGTAATTTCTTAACCAGATAACTTCGGTATTAACTCTTAACGAAAATAATTATAATTTAGAGATCCTATGGTTAATTGCTTTCCCGAACATTCTCTGATCTTGAAATGATTCCCTTGACAGACTTCTAGCATCTTACGTAAACCCTCATGGGGTTAAAAACTAGTTATCCAAATCTTCTAAGCAAAACTAGTATTTCTTATGCACATATGTAATTTTACTGGATCAATATGTCTTTTCAAAGTTATTAACCAACTTCCAGGGACAATTCTTGTCATCTTACAATATAAGGGTATTTTCGTAATTTTACCCTACCGGAGTATTCTCATAATTTCTCATCCAAGTACCTTTGATGAAATAAATTATATGTTACATATTCAAGTTGATTCCTTCATCACTAAACACAGAACTTGTAATTTTAATTCTAACAATTTCTCAATTTCTTATAAAAGTCATCTGAACCATAATCAGTTACTGAATTTTTTTCGTATTCAGATCGAGTGTAGAAATTAATTAACTACATATATGAGACTAATATTATCTTATCCATGCATTTACCAATATCAGCATATTCCAATAAGCATAAAGAGGTCGTAAAGTATTACCTCGATTTCTGTGCCATACTGATTGATCAAATAAATTCCATTCGAATGCCCTCAATCCTTAATTCAACTTCCAATAATTCCTCAAATACATAACAATATAAATTTCATAAAAAATGGGGCTTAATTATGACAAACGGATCGAATAGGATGATAAATCAGTGAAAAACAGTTTACCGGGTTTGAATTTGGCGAAACGAACCCCAAAAACAGACTTAGGACTTCAAAAAACATCAGACTAGGTATACTCGAAAAACGTTAACGGTCGTTCAATGGCCGGTCAACACCGGTTAAAGTTGTGGTCAACAATGGTCAACGACGGTCAACGGTTTTACACAAATATCACCCTAACAGAAATTAGTTACATATTAGACACCACTTTAAAAATATTTACAGAACTAGCACTCGAGTTTTTTTCCCTGTTCACTGGTGCAGGGCGGCGCATGGGGCGCGTGTGGCGTCCTCGGAGCCTCTATAAATCCCGGAAAAATTTCTAAAAATTATTTTATGGCATTTTGAGACACTTACCAAGCTCGGTTCACAATTTTGAACGGCGACGAGCTCGATTCCGAAACATCGAAAACTTTAACTTTATCACCCCTCCACGCGCCGGCGACAACGGAGACACGGAGATCACCAGTGGACTCGGAACGATGCAAGGAACACGATGGCCGGATCGACGTGAATCGACGAAAAACCAACAAAAATTGAGTTAAATTGACGATATTTCCTACTGAAATTAACGACGATGATTCACGATGAAAGGTTTGAGGGTTTTTGTTCATCGATCGACAACGAACACGATGGTGGTTTCTGTTCGTCAAATGGAGGCCGGACGGTGAGTAGATCGGAGATCAAAGTGAGTTGATTGGAGGAGAGAAAATGAATATTTATGTAGAAAAACATACAGGAATGAGGGTTTATAATTCATCCTAAAAGAAAAATGGTCAAATCATGAGTTTAGTCACTGAATTTCCTGTACTTCTTAAAATGGTATTCTAACTTTGCGATTTTTACAATTTAATCCTCAATTTCTTCCAAAATACCAATTAAATCCACCATTTTATAATTTCTAAAATTTTAGCCCCTAAATTGGGGTGTTACAAAAACTCTAAATCTAATATATATTAAAGTCCTAATAATAAAGTATATCAAAATTTTATCTTATGGATAAAGGTAGACATTCACATAAATAAATATCCATAATAAATACATTTTTTAAATTCTTTAAAATGTTAAAAAAATATAAATTTAAGACTTTAAACAAATGCATTATTTTTTATAAATCTAGGTTTAATATAATTATTATTTGTTCAAAGACTCTCAACTATTTGATAATGAACACTCGTATCTCTGCATACGTGGTGCTTGAATCCGAAACTTCAACAAATAACAACAAATGTCTTAACCATTGAGGTCCCTTGAATCTTAAAACAAACAAATATATCATTAAATCTAAAGTATCTTAATATTCTCTCATTTTTTTAAAAAATAGTTTTCAAATATTTATGGTCGTAAATCTATGTGATCTAGTTTGAAATTTAATCACATTGTTTTCAATGTTTTAATTTGAATTTTAAAAAAAACAACTTAACAAATTTATGCAGCTCATTTTGAATTTTATTTGACTCGATTTAAATTTTTAAACGAATTAATATGATGAAATATGACTCATCAATTTATTTAAATTATTTTTTACTTATTTGGATAGAATAATCACATTTATTTGGTAACAGAGACAAGTTGTTTGACAACCACTAAGAGGGTGTTTGGTTCAAGGATTGTGGGATTCCCATGGGATGGGAATCCCACATTCTCATGTTAGGTTGGCCGGGAATCTCATTCCCGATAATGTTTTATTACCAATAGTAGATTTTCTGGAGTATATTATCGGGAATGTCATTACCTCCGTTCCCTTAGGTATTGTAACATTACTGGCGTTTTGGACTAAAATACCCTTAAATTTTTATTTTTTTTCAAAAATATCATTCTTCTGTCATTGAATAATAAAAATTCTACGAAGGTTAAATTACAAATTTATCCTTAAATTATTTTAGATTTACAAAAAAAGTGTATAATTAAAAATTTATATGAAGTTCAGGGGTTAAAAAAAATTACCCTTTCATTAAACCTTTTTTATATTTTTAATTTTTTAAAAACAATTATATAAATATTATGAATTTAATTTTTTAAAGAAAATATATAAATATTTTACAATTTGTAATATTATACAAATATATAATAAGGACAATTTGATCAAATATACAACAACAACAACAACAAAACCCAATTCCCATATGCAATGGGGTAAGGGGGAGGTAGGGTAGTAGGCTGCCCCCAACGCTAGGTTGAGAGTAGCTTCCGTGGAAGACCTCCGGTAGTCAGAAAATTAAAAATATAGATAAAATGCAATGCATGTATAAATAAATACATAAATACATAGTTGAACAGTATTCATATGCAGTCATTAATATCATATGCGCGTCTGTAATGGGCAGTAATCCCTGCAAATAAATCCCTACGAAAAAATCTCTGCATATAGATAGAAACGTAAGACCCGACTAAACTTAAAAGTAAAAGAGAATGATACACAGAAGTCAACGATAGCAAGCCCAGTTCTACGCCTTCATAAATACCAATAACAAAAACGTATAAAAAGTAGAAGTCATGGAAATTACTATAAAGGCATTAAAAGAAGACAGAGATGATACAGATGATACACTCTAGAGATGTGACCCACACTACTCGACTACCTTAGTCTTAAGTCTCCATACTTTCCTATCAGAGGTCATATCCTCGGTAAGGGCTAAATCCATCAAATCAGATCTCAAACAGTCTTCCCACTTCCGCCTTGGTCGTCCTCTCCTTCTAGCACCGTCAACTGTAATCGACTCTACCCTCATGACCGCATCCGACGGTAGTCGCCTTAGGACATGCCCAAACCTTCGTAGTCTTCCCTCTCTCAATTTTTCGGAAACAGACACCACCCCCAAGGACATCCTAATAGCAGAGTTTGTTGTCATATCCGACAGAGTCCAACCGCATGTCCGTCGAACCATTCTCATTTTTGTGGCCTCTATCCTCCTTACATGATCCTTCTTGGTTGCCCAACATTCTGATCCATACAACAACACTGGTCTTATTTCCATTCTATAAAATTTTCCCTTAAGTTTTAGTGGCACCTTCTTGTCACACAAAACTCCAGTAGCGGCCCTCCACTTTAGCCATCCCGCCTTTATACGGTGTGTAACGTCATCATCTACACCCCCATCTTTATGTATCATAGACCCTAGGTACTTGAAACAATCCTTTGAGGGGAAAATGTGTCCTTCTATGCATACTTATACATCTTCATCGTTTTGGTCCCCACTGAAGTTTGAACAAAAATACTCTGTCTTTTCAATATTGATCCTTAGACCTTTTTCTTCCAAAGCAGTCTTCCAGGTAGCCAGCCTACTATTCAACTCAGATTTTGTTTCAGCAACTAGGACAATGTCGTCAGCAAAAAGCATACACCATGGTACACCGTCTGGTGTCGCACAATAGATGTCGTCCATAATCAAGGTGAAGATGTAAAGGCTAAGAGCCGACCCCTCGTGGAGTCCGATTTCCACCAGGAATGCCTCGGTGTCGCCAACTGTAGTCCTGACGTATGTAGTAGATCTACAATACATATCACGAATCACCCGGATATAAGCAGTTGGGATCCGTCTCGTTTCCAAAGACTTCCAGATCGTATCGCGGGGAACGCTATCATAAGCCTTCTCAAGGTCAATGAACGCCATGTGAAGATCTCTAGACTTTTCCCTATATTTCTCCATAAGTCATCGAAGTAGATGAATCGCCTCTGTGGTAGACCTGTCTGGCATAAAGCCAAATTGGTTTTCCGAAACCCTAGTAACTTATCTCAACCTAGCCTCTATCACCCTTTCCCAAAGCTTCATGGTATGGCTGAGTAGTTTAATACCTCTGTAGTTACCACAACGTTGAAGATCTCCTTTATTCTTATAGATTGGTATCACCGTGGACTCTCTCCACTCCTCTGGCATCTTGGCAGTCTCTAAAATAATATTAAAGATGTTGGTCAACCACTTAACTCCCTTTTCTCCTAGGCCCAACCACACAGTGATAGGAATTTGATCAGGATCGACAGCTTTGTCCCTTCCCATCTTTCTAATAGTCGTTTTGACTTCCTCAAACCCAATCCTACTTGTAGGGCAGTCATTGGCTGTTGTATTATGGTCGACTAACCCATCAATGGTAGTATCTCTACAGGTAGAGGCACCATCATTAAATAAGCCAAAGAAGTAACTACCCCAAACCCTCTTAATATCATCATCTTTCGCTAAAAGAACACCATTGTTGTCCTTAATAAACCAAATGCTACCTATATCCTTTTTCTTATTCTCCCTAGATTTTGCAAGCCTGAAGATGTTGTTTTGTCCTTTCTTGGTGTCTAATCTCTTGTACATTTCCTCATATGCCTTATCCTTTGCTTTAGCCACCGTTTTCTTGGCTTCCCGCTTTGCCTCCTTGTATCTTTGTTTAGCTCTCGACCTTTCTTCGTCGTCATTGCATTGTAGAAACTCCTTGAAGCAAGTTTGCTTTGTCTTCACCTTAGTTTGTACTTCGTCGTTCCACCACCACGATTCTTTATGTTCCTTGGCCTTCCCTGTCGACAACCCAGGGTGTTTTTGCACACCTCTCTGATGAAATTTGCCATATTTTTCCAAAACAAATCTGCATTATTTGAGTTTGTAGTTCCAAAACCTGAATTAGACAAAACCTTACTCCTAAAGTCATCAGCTATCGCTCTATGTAACTTCTACCAAAGGATCCTAGGTTTACCCAGTTTAACCATCCTATGTGTGCTCCGCCCGTGCGGTACATGGAACACCAAAACCAACAATTTGTGTTGTTATGCACATGCCTCTTCAGGGGACACCTTACAGTCAATGCAAGCCCATTGATCCCGATTTCGAACCAGGATGTAGTCGATTTGGGTACAATGTCCCCCGCTATGAAACGTAATCAAGTTCGCATCTCTCTTATTAAATAAGGAGTTAGTGACCACCAAATCGTGTGCAGTAGCAAATTCAATCAACGTACGCCCCTCATCGTTCCTGTTACCAGAACCAAAAACCCATGAACACCGTCATACCCGTCGGTTGCACTACCTATATAGCCATTGAAGTCTCCCCCTATGAAAATTCTTTGGTCTTCCGGAATGCTCCTAAGTACATCATCTAACTGATCCCAGAAGCAACATTTCTCCCCCTCCCCTAGGCCAACGTGTGGGGCGTACACTGAAAGGACATTCACCACTTCCTCTTCTATAATAACCTTAATCATCATGATCCTATACCGGTATCTACAAACTTCAACTACATTTTCCTTGAGCCTAGAGGATACCAAGATACCCACCCCATTTCTAGCGTTATCTACGCCTGAATACCACAACTTGTACCCATTACACTCTCTGGTGTGAGCCCCTTTCCACCTAGTCTCCTGAATACATGCAAAATCTATTTTCCTATTATTAAGTACGTCGGTCAGCTCCAGCAGCCTAGCATTTAAAGTGCCTACATTCAACGAGCAAACTCTAAGTCTAGTCTCCTTGTCACCACTCTGTCAAGCCCTCCCCCTATACGCCCCATGGGCTCTAAAAGAAGGACATGACCTCAAGTAATCATCTATAGTCGAAGCTATGAGAAACTATGAAAAATTAATCCAAAGAAGACAGAAGATGCACCAATAAAACGCTAGAGAATTGAGGGTACTAAAAGCCTAGTTGGTTACTAAGTATGATTTTAATTTATTGCTAGTAAGTTTATTAACAAATATAAGATAAATTATGTAATTAGGTTAATAATGATAATAAGTAAGTTTATTGACAATTATAAGGTAAATTGCGTAAAACACTAATATAGCACGTGTAAATACCTGGCCGACCAATATATGTACCTGGCCGACAAGTTGGAAGCAATTGTTATTTTCCGACAGATTATTTTTCGACGAAGGTTCTTCTTGCCGATGGAATATGGTTGCCGATAACGTTCACCTGCAAGATACAAAAAGAAAAAAGCACAAGCAACTCCAACGAATATTGGGAGAGAGTTTGAATAAAGGAAAATTTTTTGATTTCTGCACTAAACCAAACACACTAAAATCTTGGATTTAACCCCATATCCAATATAAATCAAATAAACGTGATGAAGATTGAACCTATGTAATAACTCATAAGATAATGAAATTCAGATTAGAGCGTAAATCTGAATCAAAATTAAAAACAAAAAATAGATCGGAACCCTAATTTCCTCACAAAAGTATGGAATTAGCTTGGTGAATTCAACGAAGAGAGACCTCTTCAACAATGGGCGCTTCCGGCAGTAAGAAAAGGCGGAAGCCTTGCCACGAGGGGAGGAGCGTGAGGTATCTAATGGACAAAATGAGGCCTCTTAACAGCTAGATAGAAACGGCGATGGTGGTGGCGTGCAAAGAGGCGGAGTGGGGGAAGAGAAGAGGAAACTGAAATTTAGATACTTAAATCAAACGAGCGATTAAATCTTCCAGAAGAAGATGTTATCCATGGATCTGACTTGATACTGAAAATGGAATTTGGAAATTTCGAACGAAACTCAACAAAAACCAGATCAAAAGAATCGGAAAACAAATACTGGAAAGAATTAGTCTTGAAAAAGAAAGATAAATAAACTTTTCGTTAGCGAAAATTAAAGGGGGGAAAGCTAGGGATTTGATTCTTGCGTTTCAAATCTGAAGGCTGACAAGAAGAAAGTAATAAAACATCTAATTTGATCAAATATACATTCCAATAATCTTTTATTCCTTTAACCAAACACGTTAATCTTGCATTCCTGCTAAACCAACCAAACACAAAATACAACATTCCCAATAATCCTATTCCCTGGTAATCTTTTATTCCCACTGGTAATATTACATTCCGTGAACCAAACGCACCCTAAGTATATGCTTTGAACAAAAGTTAAAGATGTTACACTAACATTTCAAACTTCCTTTGTACAAAATCCCTTAAAAATTTGTTTCATTTTAACAATTTAAAACTATTTAATTAACCGAGTATAACTATAAAATAATAATTCAACATCCAAATCCAAAACCGATTTTAAGCAGCAACTAGGCAATTTAATATTGTTTCATAAACTATGTTAAACTTGCTAATCACTGCTAAATTTAAAAACTATTTAAAACGTAATATCTTCACATTTTCAAATATAACTAAGACTAACCAAAATAAAATAGTCATAGTTTACTATTATATACCATTTTAAATAAATCTGACAAAACAAACCTACATATATAATATAAATGCTACTAAAAAGTTAAAAGAACATCAGAGATGTCTTACTGATACTGATAATAGGTATGATCTCCAAAAAGATGCTCGGAGGCTCCTCATTGTACGTCATTTTCTTTATCGGAACCTACGGATGAAAATCATCACGCTCTAAGTAAAACTCAAAGAGGCAGTAATAAATCATGGTGATATAGATAACAAAAATATCATAAATACGTTAAAATATTAAAATGTAATTTAAGTAAAAAAACATTAAACTTTCAAACTGACAATATAACAAAATTGGTCTTTAACAGCATTTTGAGAGTAAATGCCACTAATTTTAAACATATAACGGAATGTACATTCCAAACGCCACAAAATGGTAACTTTAGTGACGTTTCTTTTCAAACACCGCAATATGGTTCATCTATAGCGGTGTTTTTATACAAAACGCCACAATAGGTCCATCTATACTGTCATTTTTTTCAACAAACACAACAAGGGAGTAGTTTTTATCGGCGTTTTTATAAAAAAAATGCCGCAAAGGAGTAGTAGTTTTTTAGCGGCATTTGTATACAAACACTGCCATAGGTACATCCATAGTGTCATTTTTTCAAAAAATGCCGTAAAGGAGTACTACTTTAGCGGCATATTTATACAAAATTCGCGATATGGTTCACCTATAGTGACATTTTTCAATAAGCGACGCAAAGGAGTACTACTTTAGCGACGTTGTTATACAAACGACGAAATAGGTTAACCTATAGTGGCATTTTTTCTCACGAACGCCGCAAAAGTTTAGTACTTTAGCAGCGTTTTTTTACAAACGCCGTAATAGGTTTCATCTGTTGGGGCGTTTTTTTCCAACAAACGCCGCAACATAGTTATAAATTCGTTTTAAAATAACAACGTAAATTTCTTTACCACCAAAATCACTCGATAAAGTTATCTGTCAAGTATTCAAACGACCTTCAAGACATGTCATCTTCCACATCATATTCAAATATAACTCTCAACCATTTGACTTTAAACAATCATATTCGAACATGGGACCAGAAGGAATAACAATAATTTCTTTACCACAAAAAAAACTCGATAAAATTAATTGTTTTTATTAACTTGAAAATTATTAACATATAATGAACTTGTAACTGTTTTTATACGCTCTCTCGTACAACTCTCTTCCCTCTTTAAATTTAGTGTTCTTCTTCTTCTTCAAATCACTACTTTTTACTCGGTTAATTTTTAAATTTTAGTTGCTGTTAGGGGTCTTCTGTTACATATTCTTTTGGACGATTTTTTTGTTTAATTTCCTTAAGCTATTTTAATGTAGTTAATGTCGTTTTAGTGGCATTTCCAAATAAAACTCCACTACATTTATACATTTAGCGACGTTTTTATTTTAAACGTCACAAAATGTAGTACATTAACGGCGTTTTTCAACAAACGCCGCTAAAACTCATACTTTAATGGCGTTTATTTGATAAACACCGCTAAAGATAAGTACTTTAGTGGCGTTTAATAAGAAAATGCCACTATAAAATGATAAACGCCGCAATATTTGATACTTTTAATCATACAAAACCCTTTCCCCTTTTCAATTGTTGATATTCCTATCTCCCATCTCCGCCGGACACTACAAAGAGAACCACGCAAAACTGGTGCTACTCGGCACTGGTCGATGCCTCCAAGGTTACGCCATCAATGCTTGACTCTCTGTAGCTTGGTTCGAGTCCTTGGGTTTTCTGTGGAACTCGTTTGTGAGGAAACAAAGGTGTTAATGGTATAAGAAGATGAAGGCATGGGTTGCTTTGATTTGCAATAAGTAGCATAAATCATGTATAAGAAGAGATAAATGGATTCGATGCAACATCCAATGGTGTTAATGGTACATTCTTCAGAGCTGTTCTGCTAGTTCGGAGGGGAAAGGTACTTTTCTAGCCCATACTCGATGCTTCTATTAGTTCTTGTGAATGCCATCATCTTTTTCTATATGCATTTTGCAGTATGATGAGGCACGCGATTATGTTGAGAGAGCGAGAAAGTGTCTGACAACAGAGCTTGCTGCTTTGGTTAGTCTCTTAACTCCTCCACTTTCTTGAACTGTGTATTAGGACAACCCCCCGGGTCTTTTTAAAATTGTCTCATATTCATAGTCCTTATGGCTCTACCTCCTTTGTGCTTTGAAAATATTTGAAAGGGAATGTAAAATACCATTTAGGTATAATTAAGTTCCCTGTACCCCTTCCCAGTTATGCCCGTGTATAGGCTTTTTATTATAACTTTGTTGGTATGTCATAATGGCAAAGATGGTTATAAGGCTTATTTGGTACATGATATAAAAAGCAATGAAATTACTTATTTAAATAAAATTATAGAACTTTAGCTTTTGTTGTGGTTCAGGACCCTGATGTCTATTTAATATTACTATAATTGTTTTCTTGTATACAGTACCTTCAATGATGCCATTTGATTTCCGGTGATGGAAGTTCAAATATTTATTTGTTTACACTTGAGAAAATCTTTTACTTAATGGCTATCATGATACTAATACCTACTAATTAGCTTTGATATGTATGTGCCAGTACAGGGTAGAAGAAAGAGCATATGTTTGTTTCTTTGCATAAAACTCTCTCTATATGTACACATACACATATCCATAGTTTTGAAGCTTGTTTATTTGATGATGATGATGATGATGATTATGATGGCATGGCATACATAAATTGCTTTGTTCTTTTGGCATTGAACTGTTGATGAACAAACCGATGAGCTGTGATACTTTATGTGTGCGTTTTTAGTTTAATAGCTTTTGCTTTCGATCTCTTCATTTTGCTTATTACGTAGCTTTATAGGTTTATCGCTTCATTTTGTCTTAAAGCTATATAGGCTTTACCTGCTTCAATGTGTAAAGCGCTTGCATTTCCCAAATTAAGTCAATTTCAAATTTGTTTTTCGCCTTTTTTATCAACGCCAAGTGAATAACACTATATGTATATGCACCCTTTCCTCAAACTTAATGTACTAGCTAATGAAGTAGTAGATTTCTTTAAGTTTGGGTTTAACCAGATAGTTATAGCATCATTTCGTTGATCAAGACCAGACTAGGATTGTATATTAAGGACTAAATTACTTAGCTTCAAAAATATAGATATCTATTAAGTATTTAAACTCAAAATTTAAATAAGAAAATAAGACTTAAAATGATTCGCACTTAAAATTAGGGGTGAGTAAAACTCGATTCGATTAAAAAAATCAATCTTTTCGACTTGATTCGAAAAAACTCAGCTTGAATAAAAGGTGAAGGACCCATCCCAAACTACATATAGTTTCGTGTGAAACACTGCTAGATTCCAATATAATGGCGTGAAACGTAGCTAGATTCCAATTATATTAATCACTTATTTTCATGAAGCATTTCCAAACTAGGGATAGAAGAATTTTGGTGACTTTTTTTCCTCAATATATCCATTTTTCTAATACCATTTTAAAGTGTTAGGTTTATTTTGATTGATTAACTCAATGCTATTTATTATTGTAAAAACAAAATAGTCGTGCAAGTTTAATTTTATTTAGCTATCAAATATCCATGTATAGTTGGTTCCTTGTACTAAATTGTCCAAACTAAAACTATCCAAAATTTGGTCTACTTTCAGATTGTTGTGGAAAGGAAACTGGTTCATACAAGAAAAGAGCTGCAAGATACTAGCCTTGATAGTAAGGTACAAAACTAAAGGAATTAGTTGACTGGATTTGCACTCAGGTTACTTTATTACTTTGCATTCTATTTTTTTTAAAGTCTGCAATGCATCGTTCATTCTGTTCACTGGAAGATGTTGACTGCCTTCGCTCTCTATGATTTTACATGCCTTCTGGAAGTTCCCATGTCCATTTTCTACTCTATGATCACCTCATTCTCACACATGTCTTGTTGCAAAATGATTTCTTTTGAAGTAGGTTCTTTTTTTTTATATTGACTTCAATAACAATGTAAATGAAAACTCAGCTAGTATTGTTTTGGAAATATCTTTCGGCTTATGTTTAGGTTTTAATTTTCTCTATAATATTAGCAATTAACATTTGAAATTGATACTCCAGAAATACAAAATAGATAAGAGTTGGATGGATTTCTCAAGGGTAAGCGACAAATATCGAAATAGAGTCCAAACTTTTCTAAATTTAGCTTTTGTGAATGCAAGCCAAGAGAATATGATTCTTTGCCCTTGTAAGAAGAGTGCTAACATTAATTGGCACATTCATGAAGTTGTATACGAGCATCTAGTTGTTTTTGGATTTGTTCGTGGGTATAGAAAATGGATATTTCATAGAAAGTTTATATCTGATAGATCTTCTTCCACGAGTTATTCGACTTAT
This sequence comes from Hibiscus syriacus, assembly GCF_006381635.1. NCBI lineage: Eukaryota > Viridiplantae > Streptophyta > Magnoliopsida > Malvales > Malvaceae > Hibiscus > Hibiscus syriacus. The sequence goes on along the minus strand of NW_024062696.1, from coordinate 76,166 downwards.
CCTGCTACTTCTCACCATCGATCTGTTAGAGAAGATGACATGGAAGGTATGTTGCGAGATGCATTTAATATGAACAATCATCGTCAATCTGTTATACAAAATGATTATGACAATGATGTTAATGATTTCACTGAGATGGGAAGAAGTGGATGTGTTTGTTAGATTTGTCTAGAAATTAAGTTGACAAGTTGGAAATTTCATCTTGGTTGGTGGCCAACTTATTGGAAATTTCATCTTGGTTGGTGGCCAAACTTTGAACATGTGAATTTCATATTTGATGGCTAACTTGTACACATTTGAAAATTCTTTTGTAGGTGGCCAAACTTTGAACATATTGTTCTTGAAACTCAACTATAAATAGGCCTAAGTATTTCCATTAGAAATCATCCCAAAAACAAGTTCTCTCTTCCTATTGTATTCTTCATTCTCCCACTTTGGGAATTCCAAAGAATTTCATTTGTTGTAATATTGGCGATATAGTGAAGTTATCATCCGGTGTGGTGCCCGAGGAGTAGACGATATTCTCGTCAAACCTCGTAAATTTGGTGTGTTCTCTCCTTTATTGTTTTTTATTCGGTTCTTTTTCATTGTGTTTCAATATTCAATAGTTTGACAGATTTATCCGATGTGCAACCTTTGGTGGTTTTAATCTTGACATTTTAGGTCAATTTTAAAACTACGTTCGTGTGAGAAATAACCTGTTTTCCCCAACAATTGGCATCAGAGCTTCGGTTGAGGTTATCCTGGTGGTTCCGTTGCTGAAAAGATACAGTTCGTGATATTGAATATTGTTCGTTAGAATTAAAATGTCAAAATACGGATCAGTTGAGACATCAAGCTCTTCATCTGGACCGGTGAGGAGGGTGATTTCAAATGCAAATTTTTCGGTGGAGTTGTTCGATGGATCCGGTCATTTTGGCATGTGGCAAGGCGAGGTGTTAGACGCTTTATTCCAACATGGTCTAGACATCGCCATTGAGGAAGAAAAGCCCGAATATATGGAGGAGAAAGAATGGGGAACAATCAATCGTTTGGCGTGCAGCACGATTCGATCTTGTCTTTCCAGGGAGCAAAAGTATGTCTACAAGAACGAGACTTCTGCAAGTAAGATGTGGAAAGCTTTAGAGGAAAAATTCCTGAAGAAAAGCTCTCAGAATCGTCTCCACATTAAGAAAAGATTGTTCAGATTTGATTATCAACCAGGCACCAGTATGAATGAACACATCACTGCGTTCAATGAGCTAGTGGAAGACTTATTGGGCATGGATGAAACCTTCAAAGATGAAGATTTGGCTTTGATGTTGTTGTCATCTCTTCCAGATGAATTTCAGCACCTTGAGACACCGTTACTTCATGGTAAGGATAATGTTACCCTTAAAGATTTAACTGATGCTTTGTATAGTTATGAACTTAGGAATAAAACCAAGAAGGAGAGCAAGTACGAAGCAGCAGAGGCCATGGTTGCAAGAGGTCGCTCGAAAATTCAAAAGCCAAAGTGGAGAGGGAGATCAAAGTCAAAGTCCAGACTGGGAAAAGATGAATGTGCCTTTTGTCATGAGAAAGGCCATTGGAAGAAAGATTGTCCGAAGCTGAAGAAGAAAGGAAAAGCTACTCCAGATGCATGTGTTGTAGAGCATGATGCACATGACTCTGACATATCATTGGTTGCTTCATCAACAACATTTCATTTTGATGAGTGGATATTAGATTCGGGTTGCACCTATCATATGTCCCCTAATCGGGAGTGGTTCTCCGATTTAGTGGAACTAAATGTAGGAGTTATTTATATGGGCAATGACAATGCCTGTAAAATTGTTGGGATAGGTTCAATTCGATTGAAGAATTAAGATGGATCAACCAGAGTTCTGACGGATGTCCGATACGTGCCCAGTTTGAAGAAAAATCTCATCTCATTGGGAGCCTTAGAATCCAAAGGCTCAGTAGTCATTATGAGAGATGGAGTTTTAAAAGTCACATATGGCGCACTTGTGATGATGAAGGGCATCAGGAAAAATAATTTGTATTACTACCAAGGTAGTACAATTATTGGAGCAGTTGCAGCAGCTTCCGGAGGTGATGATTTCGACGCAACCCAGTTGTGGCATAAGCGGTTGGAACATGCTAGAGAGAAATCCTTGAAAATTCTGGCAAAGAAAGGATTGTTGAAAGGTGCAAAGGCTTGCAAATTGAACTTTTGTGAGCATTGTGTTCTGGGAAAGCAGAAGAGAGTGAAGTTTGGCACCACTATACATAATACAAAAGGTATTGTAGATTATATTCACTCAGATGTATGGGGTCCTTCAAAGACATCGTCTTTGGGAGGAAACAATTATTTTGTAACTTTTTTAGATGACTTTTCCAGAAGAGTTTGGGTGTATCCGATGAAGTCTAAAGATGAAGTGCTTCAAATTTTCCTGAAATGGAAAAATATGATCGAGAACCAGACTGGTAGAAAGATCAAACGTCTTAGGACGGACAATGGAGGGGAATATAAAAGTGACCCATTCTTTGACGTTTTCCATGAGTATGGTATTGTTCGACACTTCACTGTTAGACATACACCACAACAGAATGGGGTGGCAGAGCGTATGAATCGAACACTATTGGAGAAAGTTCGATGTATGTTGTCTAATGCTAGGTTAGGCAAGGCATTTTGGGCTGAGGCTGTGACATATGCTGGCCATCTCATTAATCGTCTGCCGTCATCAGCGATAGGAGGAAAAACACCATTGGAGGTATGGTCTGGAAAACCTGCTACTGATTATGATTCCTTACATGTATTTGGATCCACTGCTTATTATCATGTGAAGGAATCCAAGCTTGATCCGAGAGCAAAGAAGGCTCTCTTTATTGGAATCACCCATGGAGTGAAGGGATTCTGCCTTTGGTGTTTAGACACCAAGAAGATAATTTGTAGCAGAGATGTTACCTTTGATGAATCTGCCCTAGTAAAGAAGGTAACAAGTGAAGCTGTCCAGACAAGTAGTACTCCGCAGCAGGTGGAGCATACTCCAAAATAGGTGGAGTTTCAGCAGATGATGATCCCAGAAGTTGATGCAGCTGATTCTTCAACTCCAATAGAAGAATCAGAAGATGAAGAGGTTCAAACCCAAGAACCATTGGAGACACCATAAACACTTGCAGTTATACGGCCAAGGAGAGAAATTCGTAGACATGCTCGATTTGTTGATATGGTGGCCTATGCTCTTCCAGTTGTTGATGATGATATCCCTATCACTTACCAAGAAGCAATACAAAGCTTGGAAAGTGATAAGTGGAAAAGTGACATGGATGAAGAAATGCAATCTCTCCAAAAGAACGACACTTGGAAACTGGCACAATTACCGAAAGGTAAAAGAGTCATTGGATGCAAGTGGGTATTTGTAAAGAAAGATGGATCTCATAACAAGAAAGATGTTCGCTACAAGGCACGGTTGGTAGCTAAAGGTTACGCTCAAAAGGAGGGAATCGACTACAATGAAGTATTTTCCCCTGTTTTGAAGTATTCCTCCATTAGAATATTGTTGGCCTTGGTAGCACAGTTGAATTTGGAGCTAGCTCAACTTGATGTAAAGACGGCTTTCCTGCACGGTGATTTAGAAGAGGAGATCTATATGACACAGCCAGAAGGATACAAAGATGGTGGTTATGAGAAATGGGTTTGTAAGCTGAACAAATCGCTATATGGATTGAAACAATCTCCGAGGCAGTGGTACAAGCGATTTGATAGCTTTATGAGGAGGCAAAAGTATACTAGAAGCAAATATGATCATTGTGTGTATTTGCAAAAGCTCAAAGATGGATCTTTCATTTATCTTCTCTTGTACGTTGACGATATGTTGATCGCTTCGAAGAGTCAAAAGGAGATAGATAAATTAAAGGCTCAGTTGAATCAAGAGTTTGAGATGAAAGATCTAGGTGAGGCCAAGAAGATTATTGGTATTGAGATAAGCAGAGATAGACAGAGAGGGAAGCTTTGTTTAACACAGAAGCAGTATCTGAGAAAGGTATTACAATGTTTTGGCATGAATAAAAATACCAAACATGTAAGTATCCCATTGACTTCTCATTTGAAACTTAGTTCTCAATTATCTCCTAAAACTAACGAAGAACGAGTGTATATGGAAAAAGTTCCATATGTTAATGCAGTTGGGAGCTTGATGTATGCAATGGTGTGTACGCGTCCTGACATTTCACAAGCAGTTGGAGTTGTGAGCAGGTACATGCATGATCCTGGAGAAGGCCATTGGCAAGCTGTGAAATGGATTCTACGGTATCTCCAACAAACCGTGGATGTTGGTTTAGTTTTTGAACAGGATGAAGCACTTGGTCAGTGTATGGTTGGATATGTTGATTCTGATTATGCTGGTGATTTGGATAAGCGTCGATCAACTACTGGGTATTTGTTTACTCTTGCTAAAGCCCCAGTAAGTTGAAAGTCTACATTGCAATCTACGGTGGCCTTGTCTACTACAGAGGCAGAATACATGGCAGTTTCAGAGGCTGTAAAGGAAGCAATTTGGCTTAACGGGTTGATGGAAGACTTGGGAGTTGTTCAAAGTCACATTAGTCTCTATTGTGATAGTCAGAGCGCTATTCACTTAGCGAAAAATCAAGTCTACCATTCAAGGACTAAGCATATCGACATGAGGTATCACTTTTTGCGGGAGATCTTTGAAGAAGGAAAGATTCTACTTCAGAAAATTGCGACATCAGAAAATCCTGCAGATATGATGACCAAGGTGGTAACAGTAATCAAGTTCAATCATTGTTGGAACTTGATTAACATCCTGAAAGTATGAACACCTTCGGGTGTGTGGTGCTTGTGAGCGCAATTAGAGGCACTACAAATTTGGGGAGTTGAAGAAGTTGAGTAGGCTTGGTAATTTCAAGCCAAGGTGGAGATTTGTTAGATTTGTCTAGAAATTAAGTTGACAAGTTGGAAATTTCATCTTGGTTGGTGGCCAACTTATTGGAAATTTCATCTTGGTTGGTGGCCAAACTTTGAACATGTGAATTTCATATTTGGTGGCTAACTTGTACATATTGGAAAATTCTTTGGTAGGTGGCCAAACTTTGAACATATTGTTCTTGAAACTCAACTATAAATAGGCCTAAGTATTTCCATTAGAAATCATCCCAAAAACAAGTTCTCTCTTCCTCTTGTATTCTTCATTCTCCCACTTTAAGAATTCCAAAGAATTCCATTTGTTGTGATATTGGCGATATAGTGAAGTTATCATCCGGTGTGGTGCCCGAGGAGTAGACGATATTCTCGTCGAACCTCGTAAATTTGGTGTGTTCTCTCCTTTATTGTTTTTTATTCGGTTCTTTTTCATTGTGTTTCAATATTCAATAGTTTGACAGATTTATCCGCTGTGCAACCTTTGGTGGTTTTAATCTTGACATTTTAGGTCAATTTTAAAACTACGTTCGTGTGGGAAATAACCCGTTTTCCCCAACAGTGTTGAAGAGCCAAATGGAGAAGCGACAAAGTTTTACAAGTTGCTTAATGAAATGAATGAACAACTTTATGATGTCACCCATATTTGCCCTATCTCGATTAGTAGTACTACTTGTTCTCCCCTCTAGCGATCTCTTGTGATGTTTGGCCTGGTTTTACCCAACTCTTAGCATGGTCGGTGGGAAGTGGGGACTCAATCGACCCCTGGCGTGACCTTTAGCATATGAACCTTGGCACCTTCGAGAGTCATCTCATCGCTCCAGTTGCTAAGGTTGATCACCTAACACTCTCTCACCTCCCCAACTTCAATGCCTCATGGAATTGGGATCTCATTGGCAGCCTCCTCCCTCCTATGGATCTCCCGCATATTCAAAGCACTCACCTGCCCTCAATCAATGTCGGCTTTGATCGTGTTTGATTGAATGATGATCCCAAAAGGTGTTTCTCGGTCAAATTTTCTTACAAAACTATATACTGTAGTAATTGGGGCGATAAGAGCAGCGTTTGTCGACCATTTGGAAACATCCAGTTCCAGAGTGAATTCGTGGCTTTTTATGGCTCGCCATTCAATATAAACTCCTTACCAATTATATTCGTTGCTCTCGCCAGCTCCCTGCTGATCCATCGTGTCCTATTTGTCGCTGCTAGCCGGAAACACTCTTGCACATCCTCCGTAACTGCCCGAGAACTCAGGACTTCTAGAGTAGTTTGGTTTTGAGGTTCAACTTTCCTAATTTTTTCGATCTCCCCTTAAGGGCTTGGTTCCTTCAAAACTTGCATAGCCGTTAGATTGTTGAGGAGATAAATGGAACTTGGAATATATATTTTTCTTGTTTAATTTTGCTTATATGGAAATGACAGAACAATTTCACATTTCAAGGGACTTTGGATGACATCTCTACTCTCCTTCATTCTGGTATTACCTGGTCTTCAATTTACTTTGGCACTTTCTCCGTCACTGGGACAATAGGCCAAACCTCGATTTCACAGATTCAATGGTCTCTACCATAGTCACAGAAATCGCTCAACAGCTCACGATCTACGTACCATACGATGCGATCCGAAACGCAGTACAAACACGTTCCAGTCGTTTCAAAATCGCGATTTGGTACGAGCTTTGGGTTTAGATGGAGTCCTAGCTTCTCGTCGGAGCGTAGGACGGCGGATGCCATGGAGGCTTTGGGTTTCGTCGAGTGTTAAAGAGGAGCTTGAGGGAGAGGAAATGGGGGAACGACGAGGGTCGGTTTAAGGCTGAAGAAGATAATAAATTAGGAGGATGAAGAGGGAGAGCTCGAGAGAGGCGGCTGAGTTTAGTTATTTTAATTTAGGTTTGAACCTTTTGTTAGGTTTTATCTTAAAATTTTTCGGTTAAATTAGGATTTAGTCACCGTATTCTTAGGGGTAAATTAGGTTTAGGCCCTCGTAATTTAGCGAATGTTTATAAAACGGTCCCTAATTCGTCCCAGTTTTCTGATTTTGTTTCAAATGTTTAGGTACCATTTATGTTATTTTACATATTATTTTAGCTAAAACCGAATTTGATAAATTTTATATAGAACCCTATGCGCATTTTGTATTTAGATCACGATTTATTTCTAATTTTACATTTTCAATTTTATATTTGTTTCTGGTTAAGGGTAAATATTTGTTTAAATCCCTGTTATTTTATGTGTTATTTCAGTTATTAAGGAAGTTTTAATTTCTTTTATTTTATTCCTACTATTTATAGTTACTTATAAAATTTGATGTAGAAAAATAGCAACCTAAGAAATTGGTACATCTTACCAATTTATATGGTACATCGTACCGGAGCGATCCGAAATAAGTCTATCCCCTCATACCGAATTTTAGAGGCCTAGCGAATTGTGATCCCGTTCTACGTTCCCGTATCAGAGCGTACCGCGACCCATGTGACTATGGTCTCTACCTACTGAGGGTTGGATTTGTCTTAATACGGATGGTGCTTATTCCACGTCTACCGATCGAGGTTCCATTGGCGGTCTTCTTCGCAACAGATTGCCTCTTAGCTAGTGATTCCTTGCAAACTAAATGATAAAAGATTTGTATAACGTTTTGTATTAAATGTGTTTAATCCTTTTATTTGAATTGTTAAAATGTACATCAATAATATACAAAACGTTTACCATGTTTTTCACATGCAGCTAGTGATTCCTTGCAAACTAACCAAATTGATCCGTCGTGCACATTTAAAAGGTTACACGTCCCAAAATCTGGAATAGCTTCTGATTATATTTTTTTAAACACTTAAATTAATAATTAGAAAGATGTATTAAATTGAACTCATCGAGTGATCTCAGGAAAAAAAAAATAATATTCTCCGTAGAGATTATGGATTTTAGTAATTGTATTTATATGTGTGTATTATCTTATATTAAGAAAGTTATAAACATATATTACATTTTAATCACCCTAACTATTTAAAAAAAACTAAATTCATAACGATTCAATTAAAATTCAAAATTTTCAACCTACATGATAAATAAATTTAAAAACTTTTAATTTTTTTGAGAAAAAAATCAATAAAATTCATATAATAAAAATGTAAAAATTTACATCAAAACAAGTCAGATATTAGTTAAATTTAATTTTCTAGACATTAAGAATAAAGATTTTCTCACTTTTCCTAAGTTTTCAAAATTATGATCATTTAGTCTACTTTGAGTCCTTAAGACACGAAATATAAATCCAGAGGGAGGGAAATGGATTGGCAGATAGTCTGGCGAAACAAGGCCTGTCCCGAACTAAATTATTCAAAGCAGGGTGAGTCCGCTGTGTGGTTATCCTCTGGAATGTATATTGAGGTCGTCTGTGTTTAGTGTCTGTTCTGGTGCTCATTCAGGGTTGCTTTTGTGGTATTGGTAAAAAAGTTTAGCAGGGCATTGCATTACTCAGGAAGCTCGTTTAATTAAAATTTTAGTCAACAGGGTTTTGTTTTTTGCTTTTATTTTTTCTTATTCGCATGTTTTCCCTCTGTGTAAAATCTTGTAGTTGGATGTTTGGTTCTCAAACAAAGTTTTGTGATTGTGGTGTTTGTTTGGTGTAACGTTGTGCTATACAGCCTTGGGTCTGATGTCTGTGGGGTTGCTAGTATAGTTTTCGTGGCTGCGGTGTCAAGTTGATGATCTTGTTGTATTTGCATTTTGTGGTGTTGTCTATATTCCTAGTAAGAGTACTCTTTTTCTACATTTAAGTCTAGGAAGATTCATAACGAGGCTCTTAACTTAAATCTTGATTAATAAATTTATTTTCCCGATAAAAAATTAAAACCTACGGTGTCTGAAAGCACACGTTTCCAAGGCCACGTCTGATCACTCTCACTCAATCCTTATTAATCTAGTTCCCTTTATAAACCAAATTAAAGTTCACATTTCGTGCTACAATCCTAAACTAAAAGATAGAATAGTTTCAAAATCAGCCGAAAATTGATTTTCCGTCGTTACTCAAAATCAAGTGAATCTTCATTAGAACCGTACAGGTAATAATACTAAAGTAGTTAGGGCGCATCCTAATGCATATAATGATGGTTAAATATTTTATGCATGCATCACTCACGTATTATGCGGTCAGCATTCAACAAGAATTCCCAGATTAAAGTGGAATATAAAATTATGCAAACGGATTGTCTTTCAATAACAGAAACACACCACTTGAGTTCTTGACAGACCAACTGAGAAACCCAAAGTAATCGAAGATCTTCTCTTTATTCATCTGAAGCTGCTGGATTAAAGATTCCTAGAAAATTGAGTTCCATCAGGCTAAATTCCAATAAAAAACTGATTGTCAAACTGATAAGTTAGGGGGGGGGGAAACCCACCAGATGTGTGTATATATATCAAATACTCAAAAGCCGTTGTCTTCGTCATCCCAAGCTTTAAGCTGATTAAGAATGTGAGCGTCGATCTCAGACACCACTTCTTTTGCCCGCTGATTGCTTGCCCTGATTTCAGCAAACATCGAAGAAAACTCGTCCAGTAGCTTTGCAATCTGGGTGACCAACTTTTTCTTGTCCTTTCTCTTGTTTTGCTTTGGTTTTCCATTGCGAAGCTAAACACGAGTTTCAAATAAACAGTAACAATAAAGAAGAGGAAAAGCATATATTAAGATATTGAAACGAAGAATTTTCGAGGTTATGGAAACTACCTCAAGCTTGGGTTTCCTTGACCTAAGGTGCGTGTTTCTTTTGGGAAGCCCGGCCTAGGGTTTGGTTAGTTGCACCCAATTAGAGAATTAATTATAACATATTTTATTTAAATTTTAAATTATTGTAATCAATTATAATATCTTTGTGATTAGTTATAATCCCCTAATTCTAGGCTAGTCTCCTATTTATGTGCCTTGTAATTAGTTGTAATCCCCTAACTCTATGCTAGTTTCTTATTTCTATGTGCCCCATCTTGTGTATATATATCCACTCTTAATCAAAGGAAAACTCAAGCCATTGTTTCTCAATAATCTTCTCTATATTTCAACATGGTATCAAGAGCCTAATCTTCCTGAGCATATTTTCCTCTTTTTTTTCTTCAAAAACACCACGATCCTTCATATACATATATCTAAAACTAAGCCACTAGTCCCTTCAATGGCTTCCCATACGACTTCCTCTTCCACCAACAATCCTATTACTATCCAAAATTCTCAAGATCCTCAACATCCTCTCCTGACAATAAATCTCTCCAATATCACCAAATTTTCATCCACCAATTATCTCACATGGAGCCTTCCTTGAAGGTTATGATCTTCATCACTTTATTAATGGAACTCAAACTCCACCACAACTCACCGTCACCGTCAATGGTGTTACATCTCCAAATATAGCGTACACAACCTGGAAGTGTCAGGATCGTCTCTTTTTTAGCGGTCTCCTTGGTTCCATCTCCGTTTCACTGCAACCGCTTATTGCCCGCACCACCACTTCCCTTGATGCATGGTAAACCTTAGCTAATACCTAAGCCAAACCATCTCGTGGTCATATTAAACAATTGAAGGAACAATTAAAGAGGTGTAACAAGGGCTCCAAATCAATTAGTGAATACATGCAGGCGATAAAGACTCGTGCCGATGAACTTGCTCTTCTAGGGAAGCCAATTGATGATAAGGATCTTATTAATCAGGTTCTAGAAGGACTAAGTGATGAGTATAAATCTGTCATTAATGCCCGTGACACGCCAATTTCTTTTGCTGAACTTCATGAGAAACTTCTCAACAAAGAAGCATCTCTTCAGATCGCTCAACCACCTTCCCTATCACTACCAGCCACGGCAAATCTCACGGCCATTCAGAATCGTCCAAATTGGTGTCCATCAGCCACCAATTCACAACAATCAGGCCCTACCACTATACTTTCTCCTTATGATCAACGCCAACCCAAACCTTATTTGGGTCATTGTCAAGCATGCGACACTCAAGGACACACTGCCAAATGATGCCCGATGTTTCATCTTGTCACTAATCAACAATCACCAACATCTCATCCTCAAGGCTCTCAGGGATATCGCCCCTCCACACCCTGGCAACCACGAGCCAATCATGCTATTATGGGCAACAACACTACACCTACTTGGCTATTGGATAGTGGAGCATCTCACCACGTTACATCAGACTTGAGTAAGCTCTCTCTTAATAGCTCGTACCAAGGATCTGATGATGTCATGATTTGTGATGGATCGGCCCTTCACATAACTCATACTGGTTCTACCACTATACCTACTTCCTCTCACACATTTACTTTTACAAAATGTCCTTTGTGTCCCTTCCATGAAAAAGAACTTAATTTCGATTTATCAATTTTGCACTCATAACCATGTTTCTGTTAAATTCTCACCCTCTACTTTTCAGGTGAAGGATCTAAACACGGGGACAATCCTTTTGATGGCTGAACCTAAGGATGGCGTATATGAGTGGCCGACTACATCCCCTTCAGTTTCCTCTCCACCGTTGCTTGCATTTTCCAGTGTCAAGACCACTTCGTCCGAGTGGCACTCTAGACTAGGCCATCCATCATTTACTATTATGAAAAATATTGTTTCCAAAATTCATTTACCATTGTCTAGTCTGTTATCCTCCTTCACACATTGCAATGCCTGTTCATACAATAAAAGTCATAAAATTCCATTTTCTTCTTCTACCTTAACCTCATCTCACCCGCTTGAACTTATCTTTTCTGATGTCTGGACCTCTCCTGTTTATTCTGTTGATGATTTTCAATACTATGTTATTTTTGTTGATCATTATACACGATATATTTGGTATTATCCCCTTAAACGAAAATCTCATGTGTATGATGTCTTTGTACGTTTCAAGGCATTAGTCGAAAACCAATTTAAACATCGAATTGTTACCTTCTATTCAGATAATGGTGGTGAATATCAAGCCCTTGATCGTTTCCTCTCCACCAATGGTATATCACATCTTACTATACCACCCCATACACCAGAACATAATGGTTTTTCTGAACGATGTCATCGACATATTGTTGAAACTGGTCTATCTCTCCTTACTCATGCATCAATGCCTTTAACTTATTGGACTTACGCCTTTGCCACTGCTGTATATCTCATCAACCGTATGCCCACACCCACATTACATATTTCATCTCCTTTTGAGAAACTCTTTGAGTCTCAACCCAACTACACTAAACTTCGGGTGTTTGGTTGCTTATGTTATCTGTGGCTTCGTCCATATTCTCAGCATAAACTTGACTCTCGTTCCACTCCTTGTGTCTTTCTTAGCTACTCTTCAACATAAAGTGCATATATCTGTCTCGCTCTATCCACTTGTAAAATATATATTTCTCGTCATGTCAAATTTCTTGAAAACTCCTTTCCCTTTAGCACTAACCAAATCCATCTATCACGTCCCACCCCAAAGATCATTTCCAAATGGCTTCCCCCGGTCCAAATTTTACCAATTCCAAGTGGCTCACTTAATACGCCTCCATAAAGGGATTCCTCATATCAACATCCGTCACAAAATACCCAAACAAACCACTGCCCTTCCTCATCAGTCGATCGTCAATCCCTGTCCATAGACCTCCCTTTACCCGAACACATCTCGGTTACTCGCCAAGAAACCATCGTCGACCATTTACCACTAGAACTACACAATTCTGAGACCTCTTCTGCTTAAATCATAGTGCAACCCACCCATCAAAATACCCATCCCATGACCACTAGATCAAATAACAACATCTACAAACCCCTAACAAAAATGAACCTCACTGCTATAATTTCTCAACCATCAGACATTGAGCCTCATACTGTTTCTCAAGCCCTAAAAGATCCTAAATGGATACAAGCTATGAATGATGAGTTTGATGCTCTTGTTCGGAATGGAACTTGGGAGCTTGTTCCATCTACTTCTCTGCAGAATCTTGTTGGATGTAAGTGGGTTTTTCGTATTAAACGGCTTCCTAATGGTTATATTGATAGGTACAAAGCTAGATTAGTTGCTAAAGGCTTTCATAAGCGACCTGGAGTGGATTATCATGACACTTTTAGTCTGTTTGTCAAGCCAACAACAATACGACTTGTTCTAAGCCTGGCACTCAGTAGAGGTTGGCAATTACGACAATTGGATGTTAATAATGCCTTTCTTCAGGGCCATCTTTCCAAAGATGTCTACATGGCCCAACCTCCAGGATTTGTTGATAAAGATAATCCAACACATGTATGCAAACTAAATAAGGCTATATATGGACTCAAGCAGGCCCCACGAGCTTGGTACCTTGAAATTCGCCAATTCCTCATTGAGTCTGGGTTCACAAACTCTCATGCAGACACTTCCCTATTCATTCTTCACTCATGTGACACTACTATATATCTACTTGTTTATGTGGATGACATTATTATCATAGGCACCAACACCAATATTATTTAGCGCTACATTGACCTTATGGGACAAAGATTTTCAATCAAGGATCTTGGCACCTTGTCTTATTTTCTCAGCATTTAGGTTCTAACCACTCCATCCAGTCTGCTGCTTACTCAAAGGCGCTACATCATTGATCTTCTTTCCCGGAAAAAAATGATTGGTGCAAAACCTGTTGTTACACCACTTGTTATAGATGGAAATCTCACACTTCATTCAGGCACATCTCTAACTGACTGCACAGAATATAGAACAATTGTTGGCAGTCTACAATATCTTTGCCTCACTCACCCAGACATAGCATACGCTGTTAACAAGCTTTCTCAATTCATGCATCGCCCGACATCTGAACATTGGAATGCTGCAAAACGACTGCTTCGATATCTATGTGGCACATTAACTCATGGATTATTCCTTCACAAGGCAAATCCACTTTCCCTTCATGCCTTCTCAGATGTTGATTGGGGTGGAAACAAAGATTACTATACCTCAATGAGTGACTATATTGTCTATCTTGGTCGTCATCATATTTCTTGGTCATCCAAGAAACAACGTACAATTGCTCGATCCTCCACAGAAGCTGAGTATTGATCAGTTGCCGCTACTACTTCTGAACTCAATTGGATTTGTTCCCTTCTCACAGAACATGGCATCACTCTTCCTACACCTCCTGTTATCTACTGCGACAATGTTGGTGCCACCTATCTCTGTTCTAATCCAGTTTTTCATTCGCGCATGAAACATATGGCACTTGACTATCACTTTATTCGGGGTCAAGTTCAATAAGGTGCTCTTCGTGTTACTCATGTTTCCTCAGCAGATCAACTTGCCGACGCTCTTACCAAACCGCTTCCACGAAGCCGATTCCAAGATTTAAAGGTCAAGATTGGTGTCTCCTCCGGAGCTCCATCTTGAGGGGGCATATTAGAGAAATAATTATAAAAGATTTTATTTAAATTTTAAATTATTGTAATCAATTATAATATCCTTGTGATTAGTTGTAATCCCCTAACTCTAGGCTAGTCTCCTATTTATGTGCCTTGTAATTAGTTGTAATCCCTTAACTCTAGGCTAGTTTCCTATTTCTATGTGCCCCATCTTGTGTATATATATCCACTCTTAATCAATGGAAAACTCAAGCCATTGTTTCTCAATACCCTTCTCTCTATTTCAACACACCCAGGAGATGGTTGGTTTTCTTCCCCATTTCTGCAAGTTACATAAGTACGTTTTAAAATAATAATTAAAAGAGTAGCGTATTTTCTTTGAAGATTCCAAAGTATCCTATAAAATGCTTGCTGATTGCTTCAATGACGTTTTTCAGATTATGCAAGACAGAAAAATAAAGGAGAACCAGAAACTGGAAATTGACATGCACCAATAAACTCATAGATAAACTAAGAAATTCAGTAGTTTATAAACAAAACTAACCTTGAAATCTTTTTTCGATGATTAGAAATCTGCAACACCAAGCTCGCTCAGGAGTGAGGAGAAAGTGAACAACTTGTGAAGCCCATGGCTCTCCAAGCAACCTAGTACTTTATTATTTGCAATGCTTTTTTTTTATCATTTGACCATTTCTAAACCCTACCATTACAAGTTCTCCCGAAAAAAAATATCCGTTTCTTGTATTTTTATGTTATTTTGGTATTCAAGGTATTAAATTATTTATGTTGTATACTATTGTATTTATTGTTTTCATATCTTGTTCAATTTTAATATAATTTTCAATATTACCGAATTAAGTGATTTCAGTGGTTAAAAGGATAATTGTTATTCTTCGAAATTTCGAGTTCGAGCATCAGCGATTATACAATATTTGAGCATTCATTATCAAAATAGTTGAAAGTACTACTAATTGTAATCATCTTAAATTAATAAAAATATATATTTTTAATAAGTTTATTGAATTATTATATATAAGACTAAAAACAATAAATTTAGCGAACTAATTTAAAACTAATCTTATTGAATTGAAAAAATTAATAATATTATCTATAAACCGAACATGTTTTTCAATCCTCCCTTTATGGTAAAATTATGCCCTTTGTAAAAAAAAACTATGATGTAGAGTCGTTTAGAAATTTACATTTTTGTATTGCAAAAGTATTTTAAATTTCAGGTCTTATTACAAGAATATGGATAAGCTTAATAGGTAAGGAATCAGTCGACTGCGGTCGTCAAACCGAACAAATCTTCAATATTATCGCGCGATCAACTCGTCGACAAGTTCTCATTAGAAAATAATTGAGGACAAATATATAATTGGCCCGTGAATTTCAGAAATCTTATTATTTATAAGGATAATTTATGTATTTACTCATCTACTTATTTTTATGATTTTGTTTTTATGACCTATTTATTTTTTTAAATTATGTTTAACGTTATGTTTTAGTTTTGTTTTGGTCGCACGTCGTTAAAAAAAATTAACAGAACTATTGATGTGATATTTTTTTATTTTTTTAATAATAACGTGAAATTGAACTTTTAACAACTAATAATTAAAACATAAGAGTAGGTATTTTAAAAAAAATAAATAGATGAAACAAAATAAATCTATAAAAATAGTTAAGTGACTAAATATATATTTTACCCTATCTATAATTGGATTAATATAACTAATTCATAATTGGGTTAGTGGCGGAGACCCTTTTATTTGGGTGCCATCTGACTTTTATTATTTATTTTCAAATTTCTATAAAAAATGTTAAAAATAAAAATAATATTAATATTAATTTAAAAAATATTGATATGATTTAAAATAACTGTTAATTTATAATTTGTTTATCGATTTTAAAAAAATAACTCTTTTTAGCTTCTAATATCATAATTTAAATTTTTAACTAATATAACGAATTGATATATAATCGTTTGTATTCAAAATGTTATTTATGTTATTTTCTTTTTCTTAACTGGCACTTCAATTCAGCTTTCACGGTATATTTTTGTATTTCTTTTATCACCATAAAATTGAAAGATATATTATCTTAATTAATAATAAAATAATTATATGTTATATATATTATATCATCATCTAAATATATTCTTATATTTTTTTATAAAAATTAATTTAAAACTAGGCATTAAAAAAGCAATAAAATGTATACATACCATAAATGATAAAAGTATTTAAAATTTTTAGAATATTTTTTTAACAATTTCTAAATCTTATCTTAATATTATCAAGAGGGTAGAGAAAGAAAGACTCTAGTGAAAAGAAACAGAGTGGGTCTAATATATTTAAAACTCGTGATAAAAAGAAATATAAGAAAATAAATAAATTTATCAACCAACCCAACTATATGTGATTTAGAAAGAAATATATTTTATAACATTTAAAATATCTTTCAAACGTTCATAACTCTTCTATATAACCAGATCCAACATTAAATTATAAAAAAAAGCTTAATTATAAAATAAGTGATTAAAATATATTATTTTTCATGAATAGGTGTCTAAATTATTTTTTGAATGATTCATATGTCTAACGTTAAATTTCTTTAATCATTACAATTATAAAATTATAAAATTAAATTTTATTTAAATTAAAAGACATAAAAATATTATTATATTTATAAAAAAACTTTACTTTTTTTATAATACAAAAAAGCTCAAATTTCTTAAAATCTCTTATTATAGTCCCTTTTACTCCAACCGCCAGTCATCTCTGGCCACCCATCTATTGGCGACCGATCACCCAGTGACCATTCATAACTTTTGCTATCATCTCAAAACTCAAAATTTTAAATCCCTACACTTCAATTCTTAATCCCTAAAATCTTAAATGTCCAATTTCTTAATTTTCTTTGGTCGATCGTGGTAATCAGACATTTAGCTGACAGTGACAGTTGGTCATCTTACCATTTGGTCGGCCATTTGGCTATGGAAAACAAGGGGAGGGAGAGGAGGCACGAGTTGAGGGAGGGTTCTACTTTTTTATTTTAAAAGAAAATAAAACTCTACAAATATGACACGTATCATCTAACAAGATTTTTTAATAGTATTTTTATTTTAAAAAATAAAAATTCTAAAATTATGACACTTCAATCCCTAGTTCCTAAAATTTTCTAAATTTTAAACTTTTAAATTTCTTAATATAATTTATATTTTCTTCGTATTTCTAACACAAAATTCTGTGCTTATCCGGAAACGAATACGAAAAAGATAAACATGAAATCCATAGCAGATAGTTTCAATCACAAAACAACAATGGAAATATTCTCTGTTTTTGGCATAGAAAAGATTTTCGTAGTTTAACGTACTTTGGTTTATGCTGAATCTATTTGCAGTATCAAAGCCATTTGATGATAAGAAGAAAAAGGATAAGAAAAAAGAAAGAAAATCGGTCATTTGGAGGCAGCGCAAGCAGAGCTGACAGCGTAAATGAACCTTCCACTTTTTCCATATCCTTCTTCTTCCTATCAATCAATAGTTCTACTGAGCAAACACTGTTCAAAGATGAAACCAAGGGGAACTGAGTTTCTCACAAAATAAACGAAAGAAATCAGCATATAAGAAAAATGCAAGTTTCACCGGTCAACAACCTTCAAGTATTTTGTAAATTTGAGTTAGTTGTACAAATAAACTTTTAAAATTTGAAAACGTCATTCTTGGGGAACAATTCATTTACGGGTCAAAACACCCTTTTGGTCCTTGAACTTTTGCAACTTTTTACGTTGGCCACTAATCTTTTAAAATTACCTAACTTTTGGTCAAAATACATAACTTTTAAAAATTATCCTGTTGGTACTTGAAATTTTCCAAAATTTTATTTTGACCAATAATCTTTCAAAATTTACATTTTGATCACTAACCAAAATTTACATTTTGGTCACTAACCAAAATTCGGGGTATTACAATTCTCATCCCTTAAGAAAAATTCTTCCTCAAATTTTCAATATGTATTGGATGTAAAAAGATGAAGATACTACTTTTTTGCATCTTATTCTTTTTTTCAGTCAGTTTCCTCAACCTTTGATTTCTCTAACGTACTTTAATAAGTACAGTCCTTTTTCACAAGTTAAATTTTGAATGAATCTTAATATCCTTAAGTGAGATAACATGGAAATGATTTAATCGATATATTAAAAAACACTTATCATAAACTTGACAAAAGATCTCTTTTCTTTACAAGTTTAAATAAGACTTATGTCGATCGGCAACTATCTTGAAATTATCTTAGATAATATTTACATATTACAAAGTCCCTTACAATTCGTTCCAATTCCCACTAACTGATGAAAATCGGTTACAACAATTTAGAAGGCGCTTGATGCTCTACTTTAACTTGTTGACATGACATACATTTAGAAACATACTCTGTGTTATTTTTTTTATATATACCACTTATATCGATTCTTTCCTCGATAATATATGCATCTATAAGACTATAAGTCTTTCATTTTCATTAGTAATGAGTGGCATCAATCAAATCATATACATAACAAATCAGTAACAATGGCATCCTAGTGCCATGTATACAGTTTTATGCTCGAAATAAGTTCAGTTTAGGCCTAGAATCGACTAAATCTGCTGCTTTGATACCAAAAAATGTAACACCCATAGCACTTATACGTCTCACAATACGAGCTAAATATGTCACATCAACTTTACAAACGTTCATTGATCATAAATGCTTAAAATTTTGTTCCATTATAACATTCCATTATTAACTTTACAATTATTCCATTAATTGAGTGAAATCATAAAGTAATAATTATCATATAAATCAAGTTTAATTTTAGGCAGAAGTTTAGTAGTTCAATAGTAACCAATACTCCTTAAAAACAACCTAATTTTAAAATATTTATTTGTTCTCATAAAGTATAATTTTTATCTAAAATATAAAACTTTGATTCATATTTATAACCCTAATAATATATCTTACACATTTCTTATTCGTATACATGCCATCTAGAAAATTTAAAATAGTAAGATGCCATTACTGGTACCCGTAGTTCTTCTTTATTGATTGATGCCAACTCGACTCTTTATTTCACTTGCCCTTTTTTACCTACACGTGAAAATCATCGCACGCTAAGTATTCACTTAATGAGGCATTATAAACAACCTAAAGTGACATAAAATATTAAACAACTTAACAATATCATAACATTATTTTTCTTTATATAAAAACTTAATTTAAAATATGATAACAATTCAAAACATTAAACTTAAATTAAAATAAAATCATTAAATATCCAAACCGATTTATTCAAGCCGTCTTTCCTCATCAGGGACCTGAAAATGATCATCTCATGAATTTGTCAAAACCATGATAATCAATAATAAACATAACATTTATGTCATACTCTATTTCATTCAAATACTTTTTAGAACTTTCTTATTTTTTTCTTCTAATTTTCCACCTTCAAATTCATTCACATATTCATTTTCATATTCCATGTCCATAATAAATACTTTAACATTTAAGAATTTATTTTATGAATTAGAACTTATTTCCAGGTTCATAACTTATTTTCAAACTCATAGCTTACTGTCAGATTCATAACTTATTTTCAAATTCATAGCTTATTTTCAAATTCATAGTCTATTTTCAAATTCATAGCCCAATGCATATTTATGATAATGTTGGGTACGTGAATAGAAGATAAGGTGCACACAAGGCACATCACGATGCCAATCTTAACTGAAACATATAATGCACTCCAAGTGCAATCATAACATGAACACCGATGATACAAATCATAATGTACAAGAATGTACCATAACTTAACTGGAAAGTACTCAACTTAATAGCATGCCAAATGTACCTACAACTCTCAATGCAACATACAATGGGCTTTTTCATTAATTATTATACATTATTCAATTATCAAAGATATCAATATATTTACATATCCAACTCTTCATATCATAACATAAGGGCAGTTCATACCCTAAACATTTCATTTCCACATAACATTTATAAATCATAATCATCGTCAATTATTTTTCTTTAAAATATAAACACCATATTAATCATGTAATAAATATCATAACTATCATACCAATTGTAATAAAGTTCACTTATTTCGAGCAATTATAATAACCTATAACATAGGAGTAACACGAAAACATAATTTATGTACTTGCAAAGAAATAATATTTTATATTAATATACACACTTAAAAAATTATTCCATTTATGCCAATAAAAAATAAACTCGAATAAAAATACAACTATATATCTCTCTTTTTCTAGTTCATCTTATACAATTTATAGTGAATTTTCAAAGTTGACCTACAACAGAATATGTTGTCCTACTTTCTGACCCATCCTCAATTAAAAATTCTTATAATTTTGTATATATATCAAAATCAATATCTGATTGTTTTAAACGAAACTATATTGACATACAAATCCACAAGTGCAATAATCATCCTCCCATCATTTCTGTATAATTTATGATGATTTTCTAAACTTACTATTCAGAACACAAATCTGGGCAGATTTCACTAACTTATATTTTCATCTTATTCACTAATTCTATTAGCATATTAACTGAACTTATATGTACGAATCATAATTCACATAATAGTTAGAAGTTACTTCTTACTATAGTAATTCCATCAGTGGGTCATTGCAAGTTAATATTTTCTCGATAACAAAAATACGAATTAAATATGCACACACCTGATGTCCTTAGCATGTAAACCTTCCTAGCACTTCATATTACGTCCTTAAGCTTCTCCTTAGCTTTAACTTTTTTTTATCTTGATTTCAATCATAATCTAAATCAACACCATTTACATAACATATACATTTCAAACCGTATGTTAGAATCTTACTAACTTAGGCACACAATAGAAAATAAATTCCTAGAAACCTTTCGATGCTCATTCGATACGAATTTCATATTGATACTTCAAATTGACCAATAAATCCCTTATTATCCAAATTCACCCAAACTTCACATAACATTTTCAACTTTCCATTTTAACTACTATTTATGAATTCTTTTAGAATTCATATCAACTTTACATTTTATTCTGAATAATCATTTGCCTTTTATCTCCAATTCAAGTTTCAAACACCTTAATTAAATTTCTGACATCAAAATTTTAGATCAATACCTCAAAAACTTCACTATTACCACTTAAATCACTAACTTTCTCAATATTTGCTATTTAGTACTCAAACTTTGCCAACTTTCCAAAATAGTCAAATTTCACATTCTAACATCAAATTCAATATTCTAACTTTCAATTCCAGTATAGTATATCATCTTTCTATCATTTTCACATAAACCCCATAATTTTGCATAATTAATAAATAGGTCCCCCAACTTTCATAAAATTACAAAATGACCCAAATAACTTTTAAAGCTTGTAGAACATTTCAAACATCATTTCTAAGCCTAGGTAATTTTTTCATAATTTTCTCCCAATTAATTCCTTAGGGTTGAATATTATAGTGGTTAGGGTTCTTGATTTTCACTTGATTCAAGCATGGATTCTACCTCTAAACAACATTTCAAGGCTTCTACAATCAAAGCCCTAATATAATTTAACCAAATCACAAGTTTCTCAAAACCCTAGGTCATGAACAAATGAAATTTCACCCAATTTCAAGTAGTTTTAATCATCATACAAGTTTTAGAATTAATCTTCAACATCAAAACATAAAAATCTTTCATCAAATCCTAAAAAAAACCCTACATAAACCCTAATTTCCAAACTCATCATATAAACATGATCTCCATGTAATATTTATACCAAATGATACTTTTTTTAAGGGATTAATTCTCCATCTAATAGCTTAATCCAAAAATCAATCGAATAAGCTTAAAAATAAAAAAAATAAAATTATTACCTTGTAGCTATGGTGGTACACATTTTGGGGCTCGAAGAAACTAAAAATTTATTATTTTTCTTCAATTAAAATATAATTCACTTGGCTTAATCTAATATAAATGAATTTAAAATTCATTTAATGTGAAATTATCATTTTGCCCTTAATGAAACGTGATAATTTAAATTTTCTATTACATTATCATACCTTTTAATATTCTAAAGTCAAATATGAACAAATAAAAATCCACTTTCCACCTTTACCCTTGCAAATTTTCAAAAACTATAATTTAGTCACTAAATTTTCCAATTTCAGCTAAATATGAAAAATCAACTTCAATTCCACTGATCCACATTAAATTTAACTGTTATAAAATTTGGAAATAATATTTCAACCTTTATCTATCATCCTTCAAATTTTTTCATAAAATTTTAGTTCAATTCGTTTATCCAATTTTCTTTCGAATTTTATTACTTTATAGTTTTTAACACAAATTACAGATCAAAATTATGATTCCAATGAAAAAATAATAATTTTTGGGATTGAACTATTCAATTACAGGGTCAAAATACCTAACTTTTAAAAATTACCTTTTTGTCCCTAAACGTTTTCAACTTTTTTCTCTGGTTACTAAACTTTTAAAATTTGTGTTTTTGTCATTAACCAAAATTTGGGGTATTAAAATTCTCCTCCCTTAAGAAAAATTCATCATCAATTTTTCAATATGTATTGGATGTAAAAAGATGAAGATACTACGTTTTTGTATATTATTCTCTTTTTCAATTAGCTTCCTCAACCTTTGATTTCTCTAATGTACTTTAATAAGTAATGTCCTTTTTCATAAATTAAATTCTGACTAAATCTTAATATCATTCAGTGCAATAACATGAGAAGAATTTAATCGATATATTAAGAAACACTTATCTTCAACTTGATAAAAGATATATTTTCTTTACAAGTATGAATAAGACTTCTGTCGACCAGTAACTATTATGAAATTATCTTAAGTAATATTTACATATTACAAAGTCCATTGTAATTCGTTCCAATTCCCACTAAGTGATAGAAATCGGTTACAATAATTTAGAATGCACTTGATGCTCTACTTTAACTTGTTGACATGACAGACATTTAGAAACATACTTGATGCTAATTTTTTTCATATTTACCACTATCGACTCTTTCCTCGATAATATAAGCATTCATCAGACTTGTCTTTGGTTTCATTTTTTCCTACTTGATCTATCTTTGACAAGCACTTTCCATCTTTTCTTTGAAGATCCTTTACTCAATCTAACAACACAGACTTTAACTTTAATTCTGCAATCAAAACACAATCTTTCTTTAAAGACAATCACGTATTCAAACTCTCAGAACAGAAATGTATTTCAGTTTTATCATATCATTTACCACATTAGCCTTGCCTGGTGGTAGTGGATAAGCACATAATAATTCTTTAAGGAATTTGATCCATTTTCTTTATTTCACTCCTTCAAGTTAACACATACTTTCACATACTTTTTTCTTTTGAGATCAATATAAATATAACATCACTCACCGGTGGTATATCTATGAAATGAACTCATGCTAACTCAAGATCGTGAGTCAGATAATTTATTCCATGAGTCTTAATTTATGTAAATCATAAGCCATAGATTGTCCTTTTGCATAAACACACATCCCAAATCATTATGAAACGCATCATTATAGATCACATAGTCTTTTCTAGATTGGATTACACTAACACTATGCTTCTATTAGTATTCTCTTTAATATCTTGAAATTTTCTTGTCACCTATCAATCTAATTGAATAACACATCTTTTCTCAATAGCTTGATCAGAAGGGAGATAGTCATCGAAATTTTTTTACGAACCTTCAATAATAACTAGCAAGCCCCTAAGAACTTTGAATCTTAGAATCACTCTTTGGAATTTATCATTCGACTATATTTTGTACTTTCCTAAAGTCTATTTTTATCCTTTTAACTAAAACCACATGGCTAAGAAATGTAATTTTAGACAAACATAACTCACATTTTATCAACTTAACATACAATTATTTCTCTAGAAGAGTTTGGAGAATCGCACAAAAATGTGCATCATATTCTAATTTATTCTTAAAATATACCATATTATCACCGATGGCCACTACCCTCAATTAGTCCTAGTATAACTGAAATACTCAGTTTTTAAAACCATAAAAGTCACAGGCACATTCGTTAAACCAAACGGCTTTACCATAAACTTATAACATTCATATTGAGTCATGAAAGCTTTCTTAGGAGTATATTCTTCCTTAATCTCTAGCTGATAATATCCATACCAGAGATTAAATATTGGAAAACATCAATGCACTTTCACTACAAG
The DNA here is from genome assembly GCF_006381635.1 of Hibiscus syriacus. Taxonomy (NCBI): domain Eukaryota; kingdom Viridiplantae; phylum Streptophyta; class Magnoliopsida; order Malvales; family Malvaceae; genus Hibiscus; species Hibiscus syriacus. Next base: position 51,654 of record NW_024062696.1, on the reverse strand, counting down.
AAAATATACCTTTAATGACACACGAACGATGACACACACTAATTTATGACTTGCAAAAAATGTGTGTCATAAAAAATGTCATGTTTCTTAAAATCTGAACGATTTATGACTTACAATAATGTGTGTCATATTTAATAGTCATAATCCAAAAAATTAAGCAAAACACGGAGTACACTTTTCATTGTGTGTCATCTCTAAAAGTCGTCTTTTAATTTCCCCCAAAATTTTAATCTTCTTTTGAATGTTGCCGCGGATAATTTCGAAGCTTTTCAGGTTCAAGCTTTAGCGGATTTTAATAATAATGTTGTGAGAAGTGTGGACGAGGTTTGGAGGGAAATTGTATCGGGCGAGAGTAAAGAGATCACGATGAAAGAGGAGGCACCGAACGAGATGTGACTTTGGAGGATTTCTTGGCGAAGTCTGGTGCTATGGAGGAAGAGGAGGAGGATAAGTTGCATGCAGATAGGTTGAATGGTGGAGTGTACCCGTTCGATCCGGTGGGAGGGGGTGCGTTTCAGATACTGGATAAGATGGAGGGGTTAATTGTTGGGTTCGGAAACGAGATGGAAGTTATAAGGAGTGGAGGTGGTGGAGGGAAAGAGAAGAGAGGAAGAGGGGTCTTAGTGGAGCCGTTGGATAAAGCGGCACAGCAACGGTAGAGAAGGATGATTAAGAATAGGGAATCTGCTGCCTGGTCCCGAGAAAGGAAGCAGGTATACAATTGGTTTAGTTCTTTTGATTGAATTGTGTCAACTTTAATGGATTGTTTCTTTTGAAAAATTTGGTGTTTTGTTTTTTTATCGTAATTGCAGACATACCAAGTTGAGTTGGAATCATTAGCCATAAAACTGGAAGAGGAGAACGAGTGGCTTTTGAAATAAAAGGTATTGAATTTTTTTCTCAACTTTTATCACCTTTCATCTTATGAATTTATGATTTTAGATAATGATCGGAATGGTTAATTTCCTCATTAATTACTTGCTAAAGGTGGGAAGTTTCTTTTATCTCAAACACATAGTGTGTCTCTTGTCCTCAATGTAGTTGCAATGGCTTCCTCTAGAAGAGACATTTTTTTAGCTGCCTCTGAAAGGATTTTGTTTGAAATCTAGGAGCTCCTGTTTTGGTCAACTTTTATTCCAAAATTTCCAAATGTTGATAATAACAATACTTGCTACTTTTTTAGCGTTACTGTGTTTAACTAGCTTGATGCATCTTCGAACAATAAGTTTCACAATATTCTCTTGGACTACCATAATTTCCTTGCCTATCATGTCCCTAGTCTTTGTTGTATTGGGCTAGTGATTATTCACCATAAAAGTTCCCAAGCTACTTGTAAGCTATAATCTCGTTTTGTGGTGTTCTTTCACTTATCAGTTCACATCTTTCAGTTTCATGTTTTCTATAGAAAATATTCGTTATTTTCTATGTGTTGTATTTATAGACTATGGTCCCTTATGCCATAGGTATATGGGTGCATCCTACACTGCTTTATGCACTCAAATTTAGAAGCCTTGCATTTTCAGGAACTAAATATGATTAGCTTCACCTAAATACATGTATCCATGTACAGTTGGCTTTAATTTTTGGTGGATATAACTTGAATGTGAATTCCCTAGATTTTCCATTGCTGCAATTATTCAAGCAGAAGAACACTTGCATCCGAACGAACATGCATGCATATACCACACTTAAAAATGAAAAAAATTATTCAATGCATGATATTTCTTACCTTTATGCACATTACATAAATCATATTTTACCCAGAGCAAAAAACTTCTCTCCCTTATTATGCATCTCATGCATGAGGTGTTAAGTCAATTGCTTGGAAGGAACTAAGTTTTAACTTTATCCATCTTATTTCATGTATGTTTCTGTTTTCATTTCCTGGGCCTCAATTCCTTGCAGCTTAAATTTAGGTTTTCTTATTATCCTTTGTTTCGTAGTTACAATATTCTAAATTGTAGTACTATCTTGTAGAGTAAGCTAATGCTCATAATTTATTTATTGTTATGCTTTTCTATTTTCTCATTCTAATTTCCTTGTTAATGCATTGCAACGTCTTTCACTTCACTAGATTTTATTGCGAATGCTTTCATCTTTAACTGCATTTGTTTTACTTGCAGGCTGAGAGAACTAAGGAAAGATTTAAGCAGGTTATAAATCTCTGCTTTTATCAGAGCATTACGTGTTAGATTAATGGTTAAATTGATTCAATGGGATTGGTCAAAATAAAGAAATAGTTTGATCTTAAGTGTAGATGGAACCGTTTGTATTAGTAAGAAATTAAAGTGGGAAGATTTTAAGAATAACCTAATGCACTAAATATATAGGATTATGTTATTAATAGGAAGTTAAAGAACTGTTAATGTGTCCTTTTTCCTTTTCCAACAAGTAACACAATTTGATTTAAATATCTAGATAAGTGTAATTATTTTTGGTTGAGGAATATTATGATTCTTTCATTGTAATACCGGATACGTAGTTTGTATTTTAACACTTATAGATAACTTGGCTTTAGTAGTTGTGTTAGTTCTTAAACAATACCTAAGTGAGAAATGTAATTATGGAAAACAGAGCATACTCTAATAAGATGTGCCTATCAAGTTCCTAAAAGAGTTTCTCATCATGTTGATTTTTACTGCAGCTCATGGAGAAGGTGGTTCCAGTTGTGGAGCAGCGAAGACCAGCGCGTCTGCTACAATGTTTCTAATGCAGGAAACAAGTAAGAAAGCTAAAAAAATGCATGGACATCATAGATACAATCATCAGTTGAGTAGAAAAGGATATGTTGGACTAACTCTTGAGATTGTATGTAGTAAATTAATTGAATAGTTTAGATATGTATCTATTTATGTTAATTCATTGTTTTTATTCTTTTAAATTTAGATGCAAGAAACGGGAAAGGAGGAAGAGGAGATTGATAGAGCATTGTTGTGGAAAAAGGCAAGACAAATGAAAAAAAGAGGTTTTGACCCGAATGTCCAGATTGTTGTTGATAAAACGGTAAGTTCCTGTGAAAATTCCTACTTTATTTATTTTCTACTTATTGTTATAGCACCAAGTTAGTATATATATGTCTCATTATTTCAAACTACTTTATTTATTTCCATACTTGCAATAATCTTATTATTATGATTAAAATAAAACCCACGAAAAATAAAATCAAGTAAATATTAAGAACCATTGGGTTCTCCCTTTTTGAATCAATAACAAGAATCAATTTAGTTCTAGCAAACCTGGTCAAATATGAATCTGTTGGTTACACGTTTGATGGTGGCAGCATCAACTGCATCAATTCTAGCAAATAATTCAGTAAACTGGATTATTCGTCCATAAGTAAGTAGATGCAACAACAAAAAAATAGTCAACTACAGATAAGTCTTCATCATGCCATCAATTACTATAAAATATTATGAACAATGCAAAAGAGTGCAAAATAAGTCTTCAGTAAACCTGATTCAATGTCTTTAGTTAAAAAGCAAACGGGTCAAAATCACCCAAAGTATGCCCGCGTGGAGTTGTGATTGGTTCATAGAGTAATTTTAACCAACAGTGCATAATAAGTTGAAATACTCTCCAAAATCAGCACATTAGCCTTCAAGATATATGCCATTATAGAATTATTTTTTAAGTTCATAAACTACTCAACGTCATTCAATGCAAGTTGAATCAACAAACATCAAACTTTCAAAAATGATAGGACCATCTGGTTTGATATTATGATCTTTAATCCATTGACATATAACTATCATATCATACATACACATTTTAGTATCATATGGACTTGAAGTGTTGGTTAATAAGAATGTAAGCAAACTTTTCTGATACACATCTGTCATATCATACATACACATTAGTCATACAACTATCATATGGACTTGAAGTAGGATGCTATTCTAAACAAATTAATGCAAGTACTTGTTAACAAGACTGAAAACTGTGAATTCGTGTCGTAATAATGTATATAATTTATATGGGAAGTTTTACTAATTAAATGTGTAAAATTTATTTTTACATATGCTTCAAAGAATTCATATGTAAAATTGGTCATTTTAGTACTCTTTGATAGTTATATACTTCACTTTAAATAAGTATAAATTATATATTTATTTCATATTTTTTACTTAGGTTGGCGATGGGAAGGAAGAATACACGGATGATGACATTGATGATATTCACAAAGAATGGGTATCTTATGTGGAAAACTTTATTATGCCGTTATATTTTGTATCGACATATGATTACAATATTTTTGATAACTTAATGTTAATATATTGTATGCAAATGGATTGCTTATATATAATATGATATATATATTTAGTATTATGAGGCATTAAATGTGATTTAGTTTGATTATTTGTTAATCTACAATATATATATATATATATAATTTAAGACATACAATCACGACACATGAATGTGTCACTTTTTTAATGACGCGTGCTTCAATGACACGCAATGTAAGTCATAAATTTATGACACACAAATGTGTGTCATCTTCATTTATGACGGGGGCTTCAATGACGTGCAATGCACGCCATAAATGTGCGTCATAAATGAGTGTCATAAATACGCGTCATAGATTTATGACACACATTTGCGTGTAATCTGAGATTTATGTCGGTGGCTTCAATGGCGCACATTTGTGTGTCATCTGCACCCATAGATGACGTGCAATGCGCATCATTAAAGAGGTTTTTTTCTAGTAGTGCTTTTAACTAATCAAAAGATCATTAATCCTCAGAAAAAGATACTTATTATTTACCTTATTTTAACTGATAATAATCCATTCATAATTGCATAGACTCGTCTTTCTTTTTCAAAATTAACACTAGTACATCACATATGACACGCTTGGTTCTGTAAGTACCTGGTCTTAACAATTGTAATAACTACACCTTTAATTTTCTAGGCTTAGTCGGAGCCATTTAATACGAGGCTATAGAAATAAATGTAGTACCTGGTAACATCTCTATTTTATATTTTATACCTTAATCTGGAGGTAATCAGGTAACTCTTCTAGAAACATATCTAAATACTTTCAAACAATTAGAATATCTCCCAACCTAACCTTAAAATTCTACATATCCTTCAAATTGATTAGGAAGACTTAATAACCTTGTAACAACAACTTCTTGGTAGTTACTGCTAAAATCACATCATATAATGAATTTACTTACCACTATAATCTCATAACCTTTTAGGTTATTTTAAATCGATCACTTTAAGCGATAATTCATTACGGAATGGTAGGAGGTAACCAATTCATACAAAAAATTACCATCAAAAGATTATTCTATAAAGTCCGTCAAGACTCATCACTTTGAATTTTTAACAGATAATTACAGCCTGCTAGTACAACTCACCCTCGTACTCTGGCCTAAAGGCTTAGTCATGCACAAGTCACTTAGGGTCTATTCAATCAGAATGTCCCTCTATTTAGTCAACGCAATACTTGTATATCAACAAGGGTTTCTTAATTTTCCACTGGCACTTTCTATGGTGTCGGTGCACCATCAAAATTAGATTTATCATGAGGATTATAATTAATTATATTATTAACATTATCTTCATATTCTCAAACCTCTTGTCCAATCATTTACCTTAAACCATCTATTTCAAAAAATTTCTACATACACTGTACTTATTCACTTTCACTAGTAAGGAGTGGCATCAATCAAATCATATACATAGCATATCAATAACAATGACATCCTAGTGGCATGTATACACTTTTCAGCTCGAAATAAGTTCAATTTAGGCCTAGAATCGGCTAAACATGCTGCTTTGATACCCAAAAAATGTAACACCTATAGCTCGTATACGTCTCACAGTACAAACTAAAGATGTCAAATCAACTTTACAAACATTCATTGATCATAAATGCTTAAAAGTTTGTTCCATTATAAAACATTCCATTATTAACTTTACAATTATTCCATTAATCGTGTAAAATCATAAAATAATAATTATCATATAAATCAAGCCTAATTTTAGGCAGAAGTTTAGTAGTTCAATAGTAGACAAAACTTCTTAAACAATGGATGTTTTTAAAATATTTCTTTGCTCTCGTAAAATATAATTTTTATCTAAAATATAAGACTTCAATTCATATTTATAACCCTAGTAATTTATCATATACATTTTTTATTCGTATACATACCATCTAGAAAATTTAAAATAATAGGATGCCATTACTGACACTTGTAGTTGTTCTTTGTTGATTGATGCCAACTCGACTACTTACTTCACTTGCTCTTCTTTACCTACATGTGAAAATCATCACACACTAAGTATTCACTTAGTGAGGCATTATATACAAACTAAGATGACATAAAATATTAGACAACTTTACAACATTATAACATTATTTTTCTTTATATAAAACATAACTTAAAATATCATAACAATTCAAAACATTAAACTTAAATTCAAATAAAATCATTAAATATCCAAAACGATTTATTCAAACCATTTTTCTTCATCAGAGACATGAAAATCATCATCTCATGATTTTTTTCAAAACCATGATAATCAATATAAACATAACAATCATGTCATACTCTATTTCATTCAAATACTTTTCAGAAATTCCTTATTTTCCACTTTCAAATCCATTCACATATTCATTTTCATATTCCATGTTCATAATAAATACTTTCATATTTCAGAATTTATTTTCTAAATCAGAACTTATTTCTAGATTCATAACTTATTTTCAGACTCTTAGCTTACTGTCAAATTGATAGTTTATTTTCAAATTCATAGTTTATTTTCAAATTCATAGCTTATTTTCAAATTCATAGCCAAATGCATATTTATGAGAATTCTAGGTACATGAATAAAACATAAGGTGCACACAGGGTACATCATGGTGTCAACCTTAAGTGAAACATATAATCCACTCCAAGTGCAATCATAATATGAGCACCAATGCTGCAGACCATAATGTACACGAATATACCATAACTTAACTGGAAAGTACTCAACTTAATGGCATGCCAAATGTTCCTACTACTCTCAATGCAACATACAATGGGCTTTTCCATTAATTATTATATATTATTCAATTATCAAAGATATCAATATATCAACATTTCCAACTCTTCATATCATAACATAATGGACAATTCATATCCTAAACATTTCATTTCCACATAACATTTATATATCATAATTCTCTGAACCGTTTTCGGGTGGGTCCAGAATTGAGCTTCGACTTGAATGAAATGGTTAGAGTCACCACCGATCATTTATTATAAAAAATGGTCAATCAGACACCTTAATTTCTTACCCGATCTGCATCTTACCAAAGATATGTTGGATTCGGGAGTCAATTACAGTCAAGGAAGGGTTAGCACCATTGAATTACCCTTTCGGAACTAATTAATTTCCAGTTGTCTTAATTAAGAAAATTAAAAGTCAAATAAAAAGGGTAACAATTGATCCAGACTACTTACCTTTAATGGATTTAAATCGTACCCTAAAAAAATCAAGAAAAATGTTAGATGTAATGAAGTGCATAATCGAATTAAGATAAAAAATGCATAAATGTGAAAATACTAATTGCACAACTAAATGTAACAACCACTACAATAAAGAATGTAAACAAATGTAGAAACCCTAAGAACATGGCTAAATAAATAAATAAAGAAAAAAATAAAATAAAATAAAACGATAAAAGAAAGAAAGTAATAAAATAAATAGAATAAAGATAAAAATAAGAATAAAACAAAATAAGCTAAAATGGTAAAATAAATAAAAACAAAACAAAACAAAATGAATAAAAAACAAAAAAAACAAAAATAACAGCAAAAGAAAAAAATAATGGGATTAAATAAAAAATAGAAACAAAAAATAATAAAAAATAATAATAGAGAATGAAATAAAACAAAACTAATATTTATATATATATATATATATATAAATGAAAGATATATATATATATATATAATAAAAATAAATAGAAACGAAAGTCTAAAAAACATACTGTAAAATATATATACAATAAAATATAGTATCTAAATAAATAAATAAATAAAGAAAAAAATATAATAATAATAAACGTATATATATACATAAAATTAAAATATTAGAAAAAAGGAAAAAACTAAAACAAAAATAAAAACCCAAAAAAACAAAAAAAAAACAAAAAAACAAATAAATAAATAAATAAAATTTATTAAAGAATGGTATAAAATATATACATATATAATATAATGTAATATTAAATAACAACAATAAAAATTTAAATTTAGAAAAGGACTAAATTGTAAGAAAAACAAATTGAGTGGCAAATTTTAAAGCATTTCGGAGCAAAATTGAAATTTGGGGGGGTAAATTAAGCCTTTTAGAAACAAGGGGACCAAAATGGGAAATATCCCCTTTTCCTCAAAAACATGCGGATTTCAAGCACCGGATCGACTTGACGTGTGGGTCGAAGACTGGGTTGACGGGTCACTATAAAGCCCAAATTTTAGAAACAACCCTCATTATTTCCTTTTACACCAAAATGGATCAAACAAGGCCCCCAAAAATTCTCTCGTTTGTTCATCCGTGAAACCCAAAAATGGGCCGATCGCTGCCTCGCAGGCCGCCGTTGATCGGCACTGTAATTTTTTTTCCTTCGAAAGTTCTTATTCTCTACTTTCAAAATATGGTTTTGATTTTTTAAAAAATGCCTCGGGGAGGGCTAGATTTGAGGAAAACTCCTTGGTTACCCTCCCCCAATCTTCGACGGTTCAAAAAATAAACACCCTTTAGCCACATGCAAGCAAATCGGCAAGCAAGATAAAAATTACCTTTTTTATTTTATTTCTCATTCGAATGTTACAAAACCCTTTTGCTCTGATTTCGACTACTTCCTTGTGTATCACTTGTGTATTTCTCAGAATTTTCCCTCTCTATTTCGTGTGTTGATTACATTTATTTATAGTCTACCAAAAGATCTATTTTTAGTTCGATTTGTTCGGATTTTTGACTCGTAATGGGACTGATATTGTTGTTTATTGGTTGTTTGTTTTTGTGTCCCACACATCCACGACACCGAAGAATTCGGGGGGGTTGCCGTTGGTTTGGTCGCTCCATGCGCATTTGGTTAAGGGGCATGCGGCGTCGAGAAGACCGGGAGCTAGGGTTCTGGAAAGCCTAGCTGATTCGTGTCTAAACTAGTTCAGGTCTGGACCAGTTCACGGGTTATTGGTTCGGGCTGCAATTTGGATCCCTTGTTTTGTAATTTGGTGGGCTTGCTGTTGGTCTTCTAGGCCTGTGAATTTTTGTTGGAACTATAACATGTAAACACATAAAAATAATAAATATATATGTTCAATATAATACATATAAATATTACAAATATGTAACGTGTAAAATCGGGACAAAATGGTGTGTCTACAGCTGCCCCTCTTTGCCCATTATCGTGTAACAAAAATAGGGAAAAGATTAAAAGACACAAATTTCGTCTATATCGAATGTCCTCTGTCGTAGAGTTGAAATCCGATGTTAAAATTGGTTTGTCAATTTGGATTGTCACAAAATGCTTCCCTCGCAGTGAGGTTGAGTTGAACTGAAAAATTCTAATCACGATATCCTTCGTCATGAAGTTGAAATCGAACTCAAAGCTTTGGCAAGTAGCTCCTGGATCGTCTTTTAGCCCAAGACACTTCATCATGAAGCTGAAACTTGACCTGACAACTTTGGTGTTGTTATGTTACAGATGACTCATTCGTCGTGAAGTTAGGTCAATCTTTTGGGTACAATATCCTTTGCTGTGAAGTTGAAATCTTAGGTAAATCAGGCTGTGGCTTCTTGTTTCCAATCTTGACCTTGGTGTTCTTCTCGACTTAAAGACCTCGGTGTGGAGATTTGACCGAAAAGTAGTTCCTTGTTGCTACATTGCGGCAAGTATGCTCTCGAGCTGAACAGGATCGATCTCGAAAGTTCTTGTTGACAGATAACTCTTATCGCCTTTGAGTTATGATGTAAATTTGATATGTTCTAAAGCTGAATGTAATCGAACTCGAAGGTTTTTATTAACAGATAACCCTTCTTATCTTGAGTTGTGCTGTAAATTTTATATGCCCTTGAGCTGAATTTAATTGAACTATAAGGTTTTTATTAACAGATAACCCTTTTCTCCTTAAGTTCTGCTATAAATTTGATATGCCCTTGAGCTGAATGTAATCGAACTCGAAGGTTTTTATTAACAAATAACCCTTATCGCCTTGAGTTATGTTGTAAATTTGATATGCCCTTGAGCTGAATGTAATCGAACTCAAAGGTCTTGGTTGACAGATAGCCCTTCTCGCCTTGAGCTATGATGTAAATTTGATGTGCCTTTGAGCTGAATATAATCAAACTCGAAGTTCTTGGTTGACAGATAGCCCTTCTCGTCTTGAGCTATGCTGTAAACTTGATGTGCCTTTGAGCTGAATGTAATCGAACTCAAAGGTCTTGGTTGGCATATAGCCCTTCTCTCCTTGAGCTATACTGTAATAGGCTGGGAGATAACCCCCATTATTGCAGATGAATAATTTTCAGTGAAACTAAGTCAATCCACTTGAGTACAATATCCTTCGTCGTGAAGTTGAAATCATGGATGGCTTATTCGTTGTGAAGTTGAGCTTTGAATTAGATATCCTTCCTTGTGATGTTGAAATCCAATCTTATGTAAGTTGCATTGTTTCAAGTCCAATATCCCTCGATGTGAAGTTGAAATTGGCTCTGAATGAAATTGGAAAGTTGTTTGTTGATAGACAGCTTTTCTCGACTTAACCTGTGCAGTAAATCTCCTCTAAATGAAGGATGGCCTCCCTTCGCGGGCCTAAGCTGATCGTAAATCTTTAGATGATTTGCCTTAATGGGAAAGGCCACTGATAAATTCTGTTAACCGAATATCATCCGTCGTGGAATTGAAATCTGGCTTGAAAATCTTAACTGAAAACTAGCTACTCATTATTGAGTTAAACTTAACTGGATCCGTTCTGAATTGGTTCTCGAACCCGTCTGAATTTGATTATAAGATCTGTCATCTTTCAACATGTATGATTGGTTGAGGTGTAGCTCCTCGTTGTTGAGTTAAGCAACCACCATTAATTTCTGAAAGTGCTTTTGAATCGAGTATCTTTCTTCTTGAAGTTGAAACTTGACTCTAAAAGCTGCAAAAAATCATGTATTCAAAAAATGATGAATGTGGTGCTCTTAAGTATGTATAAGATGCATGCAACATGAATTAGTTTTGTTTTATCTCCTGGATGGAGTCTCGTTCTTTGTCTGTCGATCTGGTCCTTAGAATCAATCATGCCCTATTTCTTCTTGGGTTGCAGCATTTCACATTTGAGACTATCTTGTTTGACAATGTTTTTCTCCTTTCTCTTATTTTAGGAGGGAAAAAAGATATGAGAATTTAAGAATTCTGTAAAACATTGCCCCTTAGTTCTGACTCACAATTGAATTAACTCATAAACATGAGTTCATAGAAAATCAAAAGAATCAATAGCTCTTTAATGCATTTAGAGTTATAGCTCTTTGACAAATGTTCAAGTTGATAAGTTGGTTTCAGGTTGGCTTCCTATTTTCTAAGATTTTGGCCACCAATGTGTCATTTCTTTTTTTTTTTAACATCACCACATGCCCCTCTTTCTCGTATTGGCATTTTAATCGGATGCGGACAAAATGACACAACTAGCATAATTAATTACCAGACCTTCTATTTCGGTCCTCTGAAATCTTCAGTTTGTTCAAGCTTCGTAGGCTCTTCTAACAAAGGCAGTGCAAAATCTAAAAATGAAATTCTTGGGTGCTCATTTGAAATTGACTATAACAGGTATTTTTAACTCTCTTAGTCCATCTTTCTCGAAATTCCTTATTTAGATAAATTTAATTTGTCATTGTCTGTCTAGCTGAATCTTATCCATAAAGCCGGGGCATTTAACCAATTGCTTTAGAGGGACAACTTAATATTATAATCACTCTTATCATGTTAATTGAAGGGTTCATCTCATCACAAAGTCTTCGGCCTGACAATTAAAGTGGAGCAAACACCAAATTAAAAAGTGTTCGATCAATGTCATGGTTTGAATGCAATCTATTAAAAAAGCTAGGGCTTTCATTTTCCTCTAAAACTAATTGCTTTAGTGGAATAGCTCAGCTTTTTATGGATTCAATTTCTTAATATTGTCATGAAAAACTTGTTATAGTCTAGGTGTTGTTGAAAGTCATAAATTTCACCTTTAGAGTTTAATTTCTAAGCAATTAACTTAAACTAGATTCACCTACTCAACTATTCTATATGCGAAGATCATCATCATCATTGAACGGCTTGAAAAAAAGTATAGTAACGTCATATACAAAAGATGCACCATGTTGTCCGCTCCTATGCATACCTAAATAACAAGCCTCTTTTTCATTCCCTTACGAGAGGAGAAGGCAATTTCAGTTCTTGTAAGAGAAGGGCACGGTGTTCGAGGGTATCTTCTAGGGTAAGGTCAAAGTCCTTCATTTTATCGATTTTTTATTATGTCACTTTGTCAAAGATTTGTAACTCTGAATCATTTACAGAGTTTTTTTAATTCAGCTGATATTCAAAGAATTTCAAGTCTGTAAATTTGATTCATTGCTCTTCATTGTTAATGTAGCATCAATTCATTTAAATCTCTTTACAAAAAACTTGAGAAAAGATGAAAAAATTCAAACAAAATGTCGTAAATGATGAAATGGTCTTCCTCCTCACTTGGATGCCCCCGAGTTATTGAAGTCGATCCAATTCTTGTTATGCATCTTCTGCACTATTCTCTTGAATACGTAATAATTCTTAATAGTGTGCCCTGGGACACCGCCATGATATTCGTAATGAGTATTCTTATCATACCACTTGGGGTATGGGGGCTTAATGGGTTCCACCGGATATGGTGACACTACTTGGGTGTTAAAAAGTTGTTGGTAAAGCTCTTTGTATGCCATGGGAATAGGGTTGAAATGTTCTATTTCCTTCCTCAGTTCTCTGGAATCTTATCCAGAAGTACATGACGGTACAACTACAGTTGATTTTGGGTTGGAGATTGTAACACCTTTATTGGCGTGGTAGGTGTTGATGTTGTTAATCTCTCAATCTCTCTCCTTAATAGGAGGTTTCTTACTGGCCTCCCCATCATTAATCTTGCATTGCTTTATGACTGTTTTCACTATCTCTCCGAAAATGACTAAGTCTGAAAAATTACCAGATGTGATTACAACCAGGTGCCCAAAGTAAGGAGCCTTTAATGTTTGCATGAAGAGCTTCCGGGCTTCTTTCTCATCCAAGGGTGGATAAACTTGCACAACTAAATCCCTCCATTTCTGTACATATTGTATAAAAGTCTCGTTATGTTTCTTTTTCATGCTTTGTAGTATAACTCGATCAGGCCTCATGTCATTGACGTGCTTGTATTGTTCCAGAAATGACTTGGGTAAATCCTTCCAAGTCTTGATATGGGATCTTCTTAGCTGATTATACCATCGGATGACTGAACCCGACAGACTCTCGTAGAAGCAATGGATTAGGAGTTGGTCGTTTTCTACATATCCTGTCATCTTTCGGTAGAACATGGTGATGTGGGCGGATGGGTAGCTATTTCCATCAAACTTCTCGAATTCCGGGGACTTGAATTTCAGAGGAAGAACTAAGTTTGGGACTAGACTGAGTTCCGTGGCATCGACTCCACGGTAGTCATTGTCTCCTTTAACTACCTTCATTTGGTCCTCCGATTGCTTGATTTTTTCCTCCATCTTCTTTGCTTTTTCCTCTTATTCCAAATTCGGTATATGGTAATAACCCGAATTATTCTAAGGGTTAGATACATTAGTTTGTATCTTTGAAGCATATGGGGTTTTCACCTTTGTAGCGGATAAGTCCCCTTGAAGTTCAAGTAAGATTCCAGGTGTGATAACCACTTGCGGGGTAGGTGGCATAGCTACCCTATCAGACAACCCTACCCCAGGCATACTTTGATGTAAGCCAGATAACTTGGGCATAATTTGATTGACCAAGGACTCTTGGCTCTTCGTGATTGTATCTAGAGTACTCTGATTGCTCTGTTTTATCTTCTCTTCTAACTCCTTCTGCAACTTCAATATTTTCTCCTCAAGTTGAGCAATTTTGGCTTCCATCTTCTTCTTCTTTGAGTGGGTATTATGAGGATAAGGTGTGTCCAATGCTTGAGGGGGTATTCCAGTGTTTATTCATTTTTTTGATGAGACATTCTTTTGTTAGTTAATGCAAATGTAAAGAAATGAAAATAACAAAATGTAAAATATGTTTAGACGCATGATGCATGAAATGTTTGAGGCATTGATCCAAAAACTCGTCTGTTATTATAAATAGTTCTTATTGGGACAAAAGTGTTATTTCATAAGAGATAAAAAACCACTAAGTCTTATAGACCCTGAACAGCTTCTGACTGATTGATTTTTCTTCTACCTTCTTCTGTTACCTTGTCAAACCGTTCCAACCTCTCTAAGCTGCTATTTGTACTTGTCCCAAGAAGGCTTGAATGGCTGCATCTCTGGTTTTCACTCTCTGTTGAGTCTGTTACCTATCAAAAACGCCATTGGAGCCTTCCATCGATAGGAACTATCTGAAGTTTATCTGCGTGTTCCTTGAATTCATCAACAATGGCCCCTAGTTTCAGCTATCGCTTTGCCATCTTGTTCTTGTTGTCTTTGAAGGGATTCCCCAGGTTAATAACTCTTTTCTTGTCTTGCCCCTGCATCTTTTGCCATCCCGTTTTGGAAAAGTTAACTTTTGATGTGCTTGGTGTAAACCCGATCCATTATGAGTCCTTTCTAACCATAGCCGGACTTATGAGCTTTTCATCTCTTGTATCATAACCCCTTTGTCCATTAATACAAATTATTTACGTTTAACAAACACATTTTTGGTGGATCAACACCTCTTTTGAATGATGTAAATGATAAAAAATGAAAGAGAACAAAAATGAAAAGAATTAGTAAAATAAATCAAAACAATAATGAAAAAAATAAAAGATCCTACCCCACATGTTAATTTCGAACCAATCCTAACCACATAAATTTCTAGTTCACATACTTTGAACAAGAAATAAAGCAGGAAATAATCTCAAAGCAGTCTAGGGTTTGAAATGAGGTTTTGGGGTGGGCTCTAATTCCCTGTAGTCTCCCAGTTTTGATTCTAAAGAAGGTACACGAGTTCTTCTTGCTGGTGCCCCCTTGGGCTTGACAGACCCTTAGTCCTAAGCCCATTACAAGCTTATGTGGACTAAGTTAAACTCGAGAAGATACATTTTCTTATGTCCGCATGGTGAATAAATTCATACGAAGACATAAGGTATATGAATCCTGAAGGTTACTTGCTAGGCCTATACGGAGAATAAATTCCCATGAAGGCGTCTCTTTCACCCCCACTTAAAAGGGTTTGGAGATCGGGTATAGAGCCTGAGATGAAAATTTTGAAAATCTGAAATCATTGAAAAATCATCAGTACAACTATTTATTTGAAAAAATAATCAAAAGTAAGTAATAAGGATAAAAAAGTTACCTTAAAATTTAAACTTACCTTTTTCATTTAAAAAGACAACTGTAAATTACCCTTAGCCTGACTCACATACATGTCCCCAGTGGAGTCGCCAAGCTGTCGAAATTATCTTTCGGGTGGGCTCGGAATTGGGGTTCGACTTGAATGAAATGGTTAAAGTTGCCACCAATCATTTATTTTAAAAAATGGGTCAATCGAACACCTTAATTTCTTACCTGATCGGCATCTTACCAAAGATATGTCGGATTCGGGAGTCGGTTACAGTCAAGGAAGGGTTAGCACCCTTGAACTGCCCTTTCGGTACTAATTAATTTCCAATTGTCTTAATTAAGAAAAATGAAAGTTATATAAAAAAGGTAACAATTGATTCGGACTACTTACCTTTAATGGATTTAAATCGCATCCTTCAAAAAATAAAGAAAAATGTTAGATGTAATGAAGTGCAAAATCGAATTAAGATAAAAAATGCATAAATGTGAAAATACTAATTGCACAACTAAATGTAACAACCACTACAATAAAGAAAGTAAAAAATATAGAGACCCTAAGAACATGGCTAAATAAATAAAATAAAGAAAAAAATACAATAAAATAAAACGATAAAAGAAATAAAGTAATAAAATAAATAGAATAAAAATAAAAATAAGAATAAAACAAAATAAGATAAAATAGTAAAATGAATAAAAAACAAAATGAATAAAAAATAAAAATAACAGCAAAAGAAAAAAAAAATAATGGGATTAAATAGAAAAAATAGATACAAAAAACAATAAAAATAATAATAGAGAATAAAACGAAACAAAACAAATATATATATAAAAATGAAAGAAAAATATATGTAATAAAAATAAATAATAGAAACGAAAGTAAAAAAAAAACATATTGTAAAAAATATATACAATAAAATATAGTATCTAAATAAATAAATAAATAAATAAATAAGAAAAAAAGAAAAAAATATAATAATAATAATTTTATATATATACATAAAATTAAAATATTAGAAAAAAAAACAAAAACAAAAACTCAAAAAAAAACAAATAAAAAAAATTAAAGAATGATATAAAATATATACAAATATAATTTAATGTAATATTAAATAAAAAATTTAAATTTAAATTTAGAAAAGGACTAAATTGTAAGAAAAATAAATTGAGTGGCAAATTTTAAAGCATTTCGAGGCAAAATTGAAATTGGGGGGGGGGTAAATTAAGCCTTTTAGAAACAAGGGGACAAAAATGGAAATTATCCCCTTTTCCTCATAAACACGCAGATCCCAGGCATCGGATCGGGTTGGCGCGCGGGTCGAAGACCGTGTTGGCGGGTCACTAGAAAGCCCAACTTTTAGAAACAACCCTCATTATTTCCTTTTACACTAAAATGGATCAAACAAGGCCCCTGAAAATTCTCTCATTTGTTAATCGGTGTTCTTCATTAAATGAAGAACACTGTCGTGAAACCCAGAAATGGGCCGATCGTCGCCTCGTCGGCTGCCGTTCATCGGTGGCGTAAATTTTTTTTTCCTTCGAAAGATCTTATTCTATACTTTCAAAATATGGTTTTGATTTTTTAAAAAATGCCTCGGGGAGGGCTAGATCTGAGGAAAACTCCTCGGTTGCCCTCCCCCAATCATCGACGGTTCGAAAAATAAACACCCTTTAGCCACATGCAAGTAAATCGGCAAGCAAGGTAAAAATTACCTTTTTTACTTTATTTCTCGTTCGAATGCTACAAAACCCTTTTGCTCTAATTTCAACTACTTCTTTATGTATCACTTGTGTATTTCTTAGTATTTTCCCTCTTTATTTCGTGTGTTAATTACATTTATTTATAGTCTACCAAAAGATTTATTTTTAGTTCGATTTGTTCGGGTTTTTGACTCCTAATGGGATTGATATTGTTGTTTGTTGGTTGTTTGCTTTTGTGTCCCACACATCCACGACACCGGAGAATTCGGGGGGGGGGGGGTTGCCGTTGGTTTGGCCGCTCCATGCGCATTTGGTTGAGGGGCATGCGACGCTGAGAAGACTGGGAGCTAGGGTTCTGGAAACCCTAACTGATTCATGTCTGGACCGATTCACGGGTTACTGGTTCGGGCTACAATTTGGATCCCTTGTTTTGTAATTTGGTGGGCTTGCTATTGGTCTTCTGGGCTGTGAATTTTTGTTGAACCTGTAACATGTAAACACATAAAAATAATAAATATATATGTTCAATATAATACAGATAAATATTATAAACATGCAACGTGTAAAATCGGGACGAAATGGTGTGTCTACAATAATCATCGTCAATTATCTTTCTTTAACATATAAACATCATATTCATCATGTAATAAATATCATAACTATCATGCTAGTTGTAATAAAGTTGACTTATTTCGAATAATTATAATAACCTAAAACATAGGAGTAACATGAAAACATAATTTATGACAAGTTTTATATGCTGGTAGTATGCACTACTTGCAAAGAAATATTATTTTGTATTAATTTACACATAAAAATTATTCCGTTTATACCACTAGAAACTATACTCGAATAAAAATCTAACTAAGTCACTTTTCTAGTTCATCTTATACAATTTATAGTGAATTTTCAAAGTTGAATGATGGAGATGATGGTGGATTCTGGTATCATACCGATGCGGCTTCTTATACTTTCCTGGTGAATCATTTGTGCAAGAGAGAAAACTAGTGGAAAAGGGAACAAATATCATCCAGCATTTCAGCTTTTATATGAAATGACCAAACTGGAGGATTGTGCTTGTAGGGAATGCTGTAAGCCGCGATGCAAATTTTCATAGTAATGGAAGAAAACAACTTTAAGCCTGATATTGACAATTCCAATGCACTTAAATTAGGATCCTGCAAATGTTGGACAACTATGAGGGGAAGGGGTTCTCAGGGCAAAACTTCTTGGAACTCTGCCTCATCTTTCGGCGCTTCTTCTTCCACTGAAAAGCATAAGATAGTTGAAACATTTTGTTTCAGATTTGGTTTTAAAATGCGCTAACCGCACCGAGACGTATAGGGTCTCTGGTAAAAAAAATTATAAATTAGTTATAGAATACATTCACACTCATTATCTAATGGTTCACTCTTAAAACAGTTACTTTTCTCTCCACTCTTTTTTTTTATGAAATAAAGATGTAAGCTTGCACCTAGTGTGCTACTACCACATTACAATCAAATGAATCCTTTTGTATTAAACTAAGTAATTCTGGCGATGGAGAGTAGAAAATTGTCTGATCATCGCCTCTTGCTGCTGCTAACCTTGCTAATTTATCGGCCACTTTATTCGCATCCCAGTTAATATGCTTTGAAGTAACTGTCCATTCCTGATTTAATAAAAAACGAACCCGGTCCAACAGAGTAAATACCGAATCCCTATTAGCGTTTCCCTGTAACATCCGAATAACCTCCAAGCTATCCGCTTCAAGTATGATTTGTCTTTCGCCAAGATTCCACGCATGAGAGAGGCCTTCATGTATTCCCCATAACTTCGCCTCAACGATAGAGCATATTCCTAGTACTTTAGTGAATCCAAGGATCCAACTACCATCCGAAGAGTGAATAACGCCCCCACATGTAGCAAAACCATTTCTTGTTTTACGGGAGCCATCAGTATTAACCTTCCACGTATGCTCATTACTCTTTCTCAATGTATTCCGGGTCAAAAATTCTTCTATTACAATTCTTCCAAAATAGCCAAAGTAACGATCCAAATAATAGGTCCCAATCACGTTCATCCTGTGAATAAACTCCCGGAGAAGCGATATTAATATGCATCCATTCTCTTATGTCACTGGAGAAAAATCATCTAATTTTTCAGCTTTAATTAAAGTTGTCCAAACAACCATGGCCGTATGACATGTTCGAAAAAGATGGTCTATTGTTTCCCCCGTCTGCCCGCAAACTCCACAACAATTACTTGTTGTCAAATGACGTCAGACTCATTCTGTATTAGTTAATAGCCGCTCATTTACTACTAACCACAAGAAGATTTTAATCCGTTGTAGCCCTCGATATTTCGAAATCACTTCCCATACTTTATGTTGAATAGCATTGGAGGTTCACTGTCTCATATCATACGCTGATTTTACAGAAAAAAGCGCTCAATGTTCCACTTCCAACCTGGCGCATCATTCTTACACCTTGCCGTGGCGGCATCGTAACTTCTAGTCCCTGTGTGATATTATTCGAAACAAAGTCATTTATTAGCTCCCATTGCCATTGTCCATTGCTATCAACCATAGAAGCCACCGTTCTCCTTGGAAGCTCATCGCACTCTACTTCTTTAGCTACAAGCATGTTCAACGGCCCCACATCGCTAAGCCAAGAATCCCTCCAAAATTCCACACTCCGACCATTCCCAATTTTTCAAACTAAACTCTGTCATACTTCACTCCACACTTGAGAGATTCCTTTCTAAACATGCGAACATCTCTTGCTGTCGATTAACTCGGGTAGTATATTCCTCCATTTATATTTGGAGAAAACACTTGAATCTATAGCTGGTCAGAATTAACTGCCAATTTATATACTAATTTCATCAGAAAAGCATCATTTTGATCGATTAGTTTCTTAAGACCAAGACCCTCCTTGCTTGTAGACTTACAAACGTTCTCCCAATTTACAAGAGATATGCCACCTCTAGCTTCAGTACGCCCCCAAATAAAACCACGGATTAATCTTTCTATCTCTTCGCAAGTCCCTTTCGGAAGCTTCATGGACTGCATTGAGTAGAAGGGTATAGTCGATAGTACTGCTTTAGCCAAAGTAATCCTTCCAGTCAATGATAAAGTTTTTGCCTTCTAGCCTGTGAGTTTGTCTCAAACCTTCGAAACTATGTAGCTGAACGAAGATTTCATAATCCGTGAGTGAAGAAGCGGTACTCCAAGGTACTTCCCCAAATTTTAGACTTCCTGGATTCCAAATAAAGAGCTAATTGAGTTCTTCAACCCCAAATCTACATTCTTAAAATAAAAAATAGTGTTTTTTTGTATGTTGATCTTTTGACCTGAGAACCTGCAGAATAACTCCAATGTTTTCCGTATTATAGAACATTGCTCAATAGACGCCTCAACAAAATGTACCAAATCATCCTTGAAAAATAGATGAGAAAGATCGGGTCTACTGCGACACAGGCGGATTGGTTTCCACTTCCTATTTCTTTCCCCCCTTGCCCCTTCACCAAAATATGTGGTGCGCTGATTTATATGCAATTATTTTAATTTTTAAAACCATTATTTAATTTATTTTTAAATGATATAAATTAATTTTATTATCAATTTAAAATCTACATATGATTCTAAATTATTATAAAAGCATTTCTTATTTTTAAGATTAATTAAATATTTTATTATTTTAAAAGTAATATATATTAGTAAATTAATTAATTAATTAAAAATCATAAATATATTATGAAAACAGTGCACTTTTGGTTAAAAACAGGCAAATGGTAGAAGTGTAATGGACTTATTATAAATAAATAGAGTTGGCTATGGATTTGGGTTGATTTTAGGTTAAACCTTATACGTTCTAGGACTAGGGTTAAAGGAATGAAAAAAACGTAATAAATGAAATAATGTTTTCTGCCGTTCTCTCCAACTTTTCTGCTTCCATTCTACTGCACTATCTATCTTCTTCTGTTTCTTCTTTATTCTTCTTCCTTTTTTCTTCTTATTTCAGTTAATTCTCTCCCCCCACTCCGCAAGGCACAAAAAGCTCGGAAAGAGCACGTCTGCCGTTATGTGCTGCGTCTGTGCCTCCAGAGGAGGTTTTTCCGACACCTTAGACACGCTTTTTAAAACCAAAGTATCACATGAAAGAGAAAGCATCAAATAATACACACCTTAATTAATAAACATGTTTTGCATAAACTTTCAAGCTGTTGAGTAGTGCATGACCGTAAATTCTTTTATGGAAAAATGTCGATATATATTATTCCAGCAAGCTCAGCTAAGCAGTACTTGGTAGTGTTCATAGATTTTTCCTACATTATACATATAGCAAGAAACAATCTTCTATTTGGCTCACCAAGAGATTTGCTAGTGAATGCGACCACCAAAAAAAAAATAACATCATTTTTTTGTGTTGGCATCGCTGGTTGAGTTCTTGGGCTTGTGTTGGCATCTCTTTTCTTGCTGTCGTGTCTTCAATTGTACTGAACAAGGCAGTCAAAAATCGAGGTTCCCTGTTTTGGAAGAATTAGAGCAACTACCTGATGAGCCGTACGAAGCTCCACTCGAACCTTCGACAGGGGCCTGATTTAGGCATTCTAAAACCAAATACCGACACTTGTGCAACTTGATTGAGAAGGTTGTTGCCTCAAGAATCACAGGAACCTGATAACGTTTCAGAAAAATAAGGTGTAAGAGTATAAAGAATTTGATCAAGCTTTACAAAACTAGGATGAAGGTTAATGCTAAAAAACCTGTGTTGATGCGTGCCGCTTTGTGCACATTCAGAAAGCCAACCATATCCTGGTAACCAGTGAGGAGTTGTGCCAACTCCATGTCTTCATCTGAATGAAGAATCCAAGACATTAATAAGTCCGTACATACTTGAAATCAATAAGTGCAAATGATAAGCAGGAGGTAGATTGACAATAAATCTTGAATTGCTTTGACAGAAAGCAGCGTGTCTGCCATGTGCTGCCATCTTTTACTTAAGGATGGTGAGAGAAGTGGAGGAAAGGTTATTATGGCGACCGAATTCGGAGACTGTACCATGCTTTTGAGAGATTTAATAAATGAAAGCATCTCCTAATCCTGCAAAAGTTTATATTCCTTTAAAATGGCATACCATCAAAGTAACTTCTAAAACTACGACTTCTACAGTTTGAATGGACTTAAAACATTTTAAATTTATTCAGTTATGAAACAGGAATCAATAAATCTTAAAAATCTACCACTAACCAATTTAGAATATGCACACTGTGGAGCAATAAATGATTGGATGGCAATACGACCAGCACAAGAAATGCTGCCATCATTTCTACAAAATTGCCAAAAAAAGAGGAATGACCGACAAGTATACCAAAAGGAAAGAAGGAAAAGAAAGGTAATGGCAAGTTAGTCGAGACACTAAAATAAGATTTTGGAACTTCATGCAGCTATAAGGGAGATGACAAAACAGGTAATAATAAAATCAAACATTGGCAAATATAGCAGCAGGATTAAATGTTTTCATCATCATTAATATATGAACAAGGCAAACAATGATACCGTGGCAACTGAGATAAAAATGTTGCACATCTATCTTGAAGAGTGGAAAGATCAGAAGAATCTTGTATGCTAACACAATCTATGCGTTGCCCAATGATTACGTGCCTCTCTAGGGGCTTCCGCAAGTCAAATTCATTAGAGTACTCACGTTTTCCATCTGCACCATGTTCAAGTAAAGAGACACAACTAGCACTTTCAAAAAAGAAAATAATGAACATTGATTAAGAACAGGGCACTTTCAAACAACTACTGAAATGCGATGGTAAATTACCTCTTTGACCATCAAAATTGAGCTGATTTTCACCAAAATACAACTTATACTGCCAAGCAATTATCAGACCTTTCTCCTGCAATATTTTTGAATACGATGTTCACAGTCGGAGCATTTGAACATACAATATTTCAAACAAACTGAAGAAACGAAAGAAAACGTGAGTCAAAGATGAAGGGACCTGATATGGATCAGATTCCCAGGATTTGTCATCTTTGGATGCAGTGGAACTAGGGAAAGTACCCAAAAACCCCTTTGGATCTCTAGCTGGACTAGCATAGAAAAGAGGTTGGCCGTGAACAAGTCCCTGAGTCATGAAATTCCTCAACAAAAGCATGTGATGAGGTACTTCTGCATCTTCCATCACCATAACTAGGCTTCCCAAAGGGAACCCACCACCCAGTACCTCTTCATAACAAGTAAAATTTATTCAATAAGATAACACATCACTCAAGTCAGTGAGAAGAGAACGTTAGGCTTAGGCAGTTATGTGCATGCATTACTGTCAAGGTCGGGTATCCTAGAAGATAAAAAGACCATGCCATTAGGGCCACACTTAAGTCCAGGGCCTAGAGATGGAGCTACACTGGAAACGTTTCGAGAGAAGCTACTTGTCCAAGTCTTGGCCGTAGCCATAGCAGTGATAATAGTCAAAAACCAAAACACCACACAATGCAGTGATCTAAGACTTTCCCGGTTCTACTCCAGAAAGATTGTTCAAGCAAAACCCTGTTGCACACTAAGTCAAAAAAAAATCTGAAAACCAACAACAATTATCACTAAGAATTTTAATTCTAAAAAGCGTGCCTATGCGCTGGAAAAATCAACTTCGGAAGCACAGACGCAGTGTATAACAACAGGCGCATAGTTTCGATACTTTTCTACGTAGGCGAATGATAGGGAAGCGGTGGTGGATTAATGAACATTGCTCTTGTTGAAGAATCAAACCTAGAAAGCTCTAGACTTTGTGAAGAACAAAGGGAGAATAAATAGGGGAAGGTGGCGGCAATAACTAGGATTCTTTAGGGTTTCTTTTAGTTGCTGGAATCAAGGCAACAATATTAGAACAAGATAAAAATAAAGAAATTGAAAATAAAATAAGATAATAAATAAATCAAAAGGTCTCCCTTATGAAAGTAAAAAGTAAAAATGATTGATGGTGTGGATGGATTTGTGGAAAATAAATGGATAAGTATCCTATCGAACCCTCCTAGTCGCAATTAAAAGGCAAACTCGATAATATGACTCTAACCAACCCTCCTAGTCGTGATGAAAAGGTAAATTGGAGTATGAAGATTAATCCCCCTCACAAGAACTTGAAAGAACTCCAGGAGAAGAAGCTTCGAAGGCACAAGACAATCAACATTTGCAAAAACAAACTCTCGTTGTATTATTAATCAAAGAAATATGTTTTACAAAGTTTAATGAAGCCTCATTTATATAGGGAATGAGTTCTAAAGGTCCTAAATAACTAATGAATAAAATAATAACAAACTAAACATGTCTCAACTCTAATTCCTAATAAAATAATAATAAACTAAGAATAATGTTTTAACACAACCTTAATTCCTAATAAAATAATAAATCTAATCCTAAAAGATAATGCATCATCCTATATTAAATTATATTACAAATAATCAATAAAAAATATTGAAAATTCGTATTGTTTACAAAATCCCGTATTAATCCCGTATAGGATTTTCTTCATGCACTGTCTTCACTAAAATGGTCATATATTGAGTTCTTGATATCAGATTTATGCAATTAAAGAAAAGTTGAAAATCTAAGAGACAGTCGGTCATATCTCCAGAAGACATGTTGACCAAATAAGATCAGGATCCCATTATAAAAGCCTTCACAAGTCTGCTGTTGTTCTGGTCTTCCTTTCCAAGGCTTGGATGAGTGGGTCATTCGGAAGAGTTATTACTTCTTCCTTTGATGTGAGCCTTGTGATTCATGTATCATCCTCCCTTTCTTCAAAAATATTCGATCTCAAATCTGAAACATTAAAGAGAGCAACATTAGAATCGTTTAATGATTCATTCACATTATGCTTACCGAATAGATATGCTTTGAATATTTGAGACTTTGTTCTTCTAATAGGTTCGAGTAGAAACATTAGTCCAAAGAAGCATGTATTATCATTATGAACTCTGGAGCATGTATCATTCCCCCTCTCCTCAAAAGGATTCGTCATCGAATTTGAAAATCCCAGAGAAAGAGAATTAGATGTGTTGAAAGGAAAACTTGTGAAACATTTTCCAGGATCAATGTGATGTGTCTTTATGTGTTTTAGTTGAGGTTTCTTCTTTGTAGGAATTGATTTCTTGTAGTCTTGAAATCCTCTTTTGCATGCAAGTCTTGTAATTTGATGTTTAGGTTGAAATTCAACATGGTGTCAGCCGCTATTGGCTTTCTGTATGATTGCTTCAGATAATTTCTCCATGGTTTTATTCGTGTGTGGCGAGAATAAATGTTTAAAAACCATGTCAACTAGTTTGTTAAAGTAATCCCTTAAGTCTCCTAAGTGTGGTTCATGAATTAATAATTATCGGGAGGAGATTTGTGGACTGCAGAACTTGTTTAGTTGGAAGGAAACCCATATACAAGGTAAAGCTCATTGAAAGCACTTTTAAAAGTATGAGTATAAATATCAGAAATATCCGAGTTATCATGATATACATCTTTGATATGTTTAATTCTCGGAATAGTAGTATGCTTTTGATAGGTAAGAGTATATCTTTGGGGTAGTGCATCGTCTACTATGTTGTTTTGCTTACCTCGATCTTTTACGCATTTAAAGGAATTGTGTTTAGTATGGATGTTAACCTCAAGATTCTTACCTTGTAAAAAGGAAAATAAATACATTATAATATCATTAAAACGAATAATAAAATACTTACCTTTGGACTCTCATAAATCGTTGTTATGGTATAGTGATTAGGTCTTTCAAGTGGTAACCCGTCAGGAGGGTCACCTATCACTATTCGATAACTCTTGGTGATGGAAGATGGTGTGGGCTAGTCCCGTGTTGCTTTCACTTTTTCATTATTTACATGGATTTCATGTGCGCAAACTATAAAGCCTAAAAACATAAGCTTATCACTACAAAACACACACTTGTCCATGTTAGCGTATAAGTGTTCTCGGTGGAGAACTTCAAGAGCTTCGAGAACATGAATGATATGAGAATTAAGAGAATAATAGTAGATAAGAATATCATCAAGATAGATAATAACATACTTTCATGTGGACTTGTTCAAATCATGTTTTATCATTAAGATGGCGCCACGACTAAGGCTTTCCTAGAAGTACCCTTTTTGTAACAAATCTAACTCTTTGGTTTCTTCGAGATTGTATGTTTGACGAGGTATGATGAAAACCTTAAATTAGATTGGTTTGGTGTTTTTTTCCTCTTTCCGGTGGTAATCCTTTAGGTGGATCACCTAAATTTCTCAAAAATCATGTAAAAATATGAAAACACACTAAGCAAAATCCTTGTTAATGTTAGAAATTAAAACAATTGATTCCCTAAAGAAAACAAGGATGCAAGACTGTTTGTCATTAAGGTTCTCTCTCAATTCTTTTGTGCTCACACATAGATTTTGAGTCACTCTTTTCTTCTCACAGTTAGGTTCACTAGCCTCCAATGGGTCATTATTCTTTTGGCTTTTGTAACTAGTGACCTCTTCTGCTTTTGTCTCTTTCTCAGCTTTTTCTTTTTTTCGCTTTCCCTACATTCTCACAAATTCTCATTTGATATTTCAGGATTTCTTTTGGTGGCATTGTCCTGAGAGTGTAAGGCTTACCGTCTAGGTTCAAAGTGAATTTATTTGTCTTACCATAGTAGGTAACATCATTGTCATATTGCCATAGTCTTCCCAGAAGGATGTGAGAAGCTTGCATTGGAATCTCGACACACCAGATTTCGTTATAATTCTTACCCATCTGTAGTTTGACTATACATTGTTTGGTGACTTTCATCTTGGACTCTTTATTAATCCATTGCGGACAATATGGTTTTGGATGTTGTTGACAAGGTAGGTTGAGTGCCTCTACCAAACTCACCATGTTTGTGCAACTTCCATTATCAATGATTATGGAGTAAGGTTTATCTTATATCAAACATCTGGAATGGAATAAGTTTGTTCTTTGAATATTATCTTCTTCCATATCTTTAATGCTTAAAGACCGACGTATAACCATACAATTAGGTCTGAAAAATTGTCTTGGTTCAAAGATCCTAAAAATCACAACACTCAACGAAACATTTAAAGTAAAATAAAATAAAGAAAATTCAACAAAGCAAGAAACCTCACAAGTCACTCCAAGAAAGTAACACAGCGAGAGGCAAGTTAAGCCGTTATTGTACTCTTTAAAACTCACTTGACCAAGTATTCTTCCACAGTTCGTATCGGAGTTTGATTATTAGCAAAGACGGTAAGAAAACCTAAAAGTTCTAAGAGGCCAAACAAGGGTTAGCCTCCAAGAGAACGAGAATGCACAGAAGGAAAAAAATATGCAAACTATTTAATCATACTAACACAAGGAAGATAATGTTTTAGATAATGTAAAAAAATGGAAAACAAAAGAACCTAAAGCACTAAGAGTCAGAGGGAAAAAAAAGAACCAAACATGAAACCTAGAAAACATTGGGTCAACTTGAGCAACATTTTTTAGAGGGTTACACGTGTCCAAAAAATCTGGAAAAATTCTTGAATGTTGTTCGATGTGTTTAGAAACCGCTTGTAAATTTTCAAAACCGAATACCTTCAGTAGTATCCAATAGACTCTGTTGAAATGAGTCCTCAAATAGTCTTTTTTTCTAGATCGCTTTGTTCGAAGGTGTTATTGATCTAATTTTTTTTAATTTTTTTGTGAATGATCTTAAATAGATGTAGTTTTAATCTGGAAATTTTCACCACGAAATTCATCCTGTTGAATTTTCAAGAAATTCGACAAGATTCTAGACCGAACCTGCCAATGAAACTTGAACGATGTATTTGAAAGCTCTAATGAACTCCAATTGAGGTGAATTTTGGACTGGAGATTAATCTTAATATGTATATGAGATCTGGATAAAATCATCCCTAAATTATTTTGTTTGCTATTTTTGAATTTTTGTGAATTTGTTTGGCTTTTTTTATTATTTTTTTTTGCTTTTTGCTTTTCTTTTTTAATGAAAAAACTAACAACAAGGATTTGAATCTAAATTAAAATTAAACAAAAAAGAACCTGAAACGATGAATCTTTTGCTAACTAGCTCCGTTGGGGTACTTTGGTTATTTTCTGTGCAAGAACAAGCAAGATTGCTTGATTCTTTCCAAGAATCGACCCAAATCTGATACCAATTGATAGATAAGCGGTGACGGGTTAATTAGCGTTGCTCTTGTTGAAGAATCAAACCTAGAAAGTTCTAGACTCAGTGAAGAATAAAAGGGGAATAAATGGGGAAGGTGGCAGCAGTAGCTTAGATTCTTTAGGGTTTCTTTTAGGTGCTGGAATCAAAGAAACAAGATTAGAAAAAGATAAAAAAAATAAAGAAATTGAAAATAAAGTATGATAATAAATAAATCAAAATGTCTCTCTTATGAAGGTGACCAATACAGATGATTGATGGTGTGGATGGATTTGTGAAAAATAGATGGATAAGTGTCCTATTGAACTCTCCTAGTCGCAATGAAAAGGCAAAGTTGATAATGTAGCTCTAATCAACCCTCCTAGTCATGATGAAAAGGCAT
Organism: Hibiscus syriacus; assembly: GCF_006381635.1. Taxonomy (NCBI): domain Eukaryota; kingdom Viridiplantae; phylum Streptophyta; class Magnoliopsida; order Malvales; family Malvaceae; genus Hibiscus; species Hibiscus syriacus. The sequence goes on along the minus strand of NW_024062696.1, from coordinate 22,868 downwards.
ATTGGAGTGTGAAGATTAATCTCTCTCACAATAACTTGAAAGAACTCCAGGAGAAGAAGCTTCAAAGGCACAAGGCAATCAACTCTTGCAAAAAAAAAAAAAAACTCTCGTTGTATTATTAACAAAAGAAATATATTTTACAAAGTTGAATGAAGCCTTCTTTATATAGGGGATGAGTTCTAAAGGTCCTAAATAACTAATGAATAAAATAATAACAAACTAAACATGTTTTAACTCTAATTCCTAATATAATAATAATAAACTAAGAATAATGTTTTAACCCAACCTTAATTCCTAATAAAATAATAAATATAATCCTAAAAGATAATGCATCATCCTATATTAAATTATATTACAAATGATCAATAAAAAGATTGAAAATTCGTAATATATACAAAATTCCGTATTAATCCTGTATAGGATTTTCTGCATGCAATGTCTTCACTAAAATGGTCATATCTTTAGTTCCCAATATCAGATTGATGCAATTAAAAAACAATTTGAAAGATAAGAGATAAACAGTCGTATATCCAGAATACATGTTGACAAAATAAGATTAGGATCCCATTTAAAAAGCCATCGCAAGTCTTCTTCTGTTCTGTTCTTCTTTTCCAATGCATGGACGAGTGAGTCATTTGAAAGAGTTATTATTTCTTCATTTGATGTGAGCCTTGTGATGCATGTATCAGCGAAGACGCGGCGCTTTTTTCACCTTGTGGGGGAGGAGAATTAACTGAAACTAGGAAAAAGATTAAAGAAGAAATAGAAGAAGATAGAAAGTGTTGTAGAACGACGATAGAAAGGTTGGAAAGAAAAAGGTTGGAGAGAAATGTAGAAAACTTTATTTCATTTATAACATTTTTTAATTCCCTTAACCCTAGCCCTATCACATATAAGTTTTATCATATAATCAGCAAATGGTGGAACAAGTATAATAGACTTGTGCTATTTAAAACCAGGGTTTCAGATTACTCAAAGAGCATGTTATTCTAAGGTGCTGCCATCTCCATTTACTTCAAATAACTAAAATTTAATTTAAACCAAAGCACTCAATCTTTATGGGGGAAAAACAACCAAAGTTTCAGATGACTCAAAGAGTAGGTTATTCTAAGGGGTTGCCATCTCCATTTACTTCAAATAACTAAAAATTAATTTAAACCAAAGCACTCCATCTTTATGTAAAATAAAACAACCAAGGTTTTAGATGACTCAAAGAAAAGGTTACTCTATGGTGCCGCCATCTCTATTTACTTCAAATAACTAAAAATTAATTTAAACCAAAGCACTACATCTTTATGGAAAATAAAACAACCAAGGTTTCAGATGAGTCAAAGAGCAGGTTATTCTAAGGTGATGCCATCTCCATTTACTTCAAATAACTAAAAATTAATTTAAACCAAAACACTCCATCTTTATGGGGGAAAACAACCAAAGTTTCAGATGACACAAAGAGTAGGTTATTCTAAGGTGTTTCCATCTCCATTTACTTCAAATAAAGGAAAATTAATTTAAACCAAAGCACTCCATCTTTATGGAAAATAAAACAACCAAGGTTTCAGATGACTCAAAGAGCAGGTTATTCTAAGGGGTTTCCATCTCCATTTAATTCAAATAACTAAAAATTAATTTAAACCAAAGCACTCCATTTTATGGAAAATAAAACAACCAAGGTTTCAGATGACTCAAAGAGCAGGTTATTCTAAGGTGCCGCCAACTCCATTTGCTTCAAATAACTAAAAATTAATTTAAACCAAAGCACTCTATCTTTATGGAAAATAAAACAACCAAGGGTTGAGATGAGTCAAAGAGCAGGTTATTCTAAGGTGCTGCCATCTCCATTTACTTCAAATAACTAAAATTTAATTTAAACCAAAGCACTCCATCTTTATGGGGGAAAAAAGCAACCAAAGTTTCAGATGACTAAAAGAGCAGGTTATTCTAATGTGCTTCCATCTCCACTTACTTCAAATAACTAAAAAATAACTTAAACCAAAGCACTCCATGTTTATGGAAAATAAAACAACCAAGGTTTCAGATTACTCAAAGAGCATGTTATTCTAAGGGGTTTCCATCTCCATTTACTTCGAAAAACTAAAAATTAATTTAATCCAAAGCACTCCATCTTTATGGAAAATAAAACAACCAAGGTTTGAGATGACTCAAAGAGCAGGTTATTCTAAGGTGCTGCCATCACCATTTACTTCAAATAACTAAAAATTAATTTAAACCAAAGCACTACATCTTTATGGGGGGAAAAACAACCAAAGTTTCAGATGACTCAAAGAGCAGGATATTCTAAGGTGCTGCCATCTCCATTTACTTCAAATAACTAAAATTTAATTTAAACCAAAGCACTCCATCTTTTTGGGGGGAAAACAACCAAAGTTTCAGATGACTCAAAGAGCATGTTATTCTAAGGTGCTGCCATCTCCATTTACTTCAAATTACCAAAAATTAATTTAAACCAAAGCACTCCATCTTTATGGAAAATAAAACAACAAAGGTTTCAGATGAGTCAAAGAGCAGGTTATACCAAGGTGCTTCCATCTCCATTTACTTCAAATAACTAAAATTTAATTTAAACCAAAGCACTCCATCTTTATGGGGGAAAAAACAACCAAAGTTTCAGATGATTAAAAGAGCAGGTTATTCTAAGGTGCTGCCATCTCCATTTACTTCAAATAACTAAAAATTAACTTAAACCAAAGCACTCCAACTTTATGGAAAATAAAACAACCAAGGTTTCAGATGACTCAAAGAGTAGGTTATTCTAAGGGGTTGCCATCTCCATTTACTTCAAATAACTAAAAATTAATTTAAACCAAAGCACTTAATCTTTATGGAAAATAAAACAACCAAGATTTTAGATGACTCAAAGAGAAGGTTATTCTAAGGTGTTCTCATCTCTATTTACTTCAAATAACTAAAAATTAATTTAAACCAAAGCACTACATCTTTATGGAAAATAAAACAACCAAGGTTTCAGATGAGTCAAAGAGCAGTTTATTCTAAGGTGCTGCCATCTCCATTGACTTCAAATAACTAAAAATAGTTTAAACTAAAGCACTCCATCTTTACGGGGAAAAACAACCAAAGTTTCAGATGACTCAAAGAGCAGGTTATTCTAAGGTGCTGCCATCTCCATTTACTTCAAATAACTAAAAATTAATTTAAACCAAAGCACTCCATCTTTATGTAAAATAAAACAACCAAGGTTTTAGATGACTCAAAGAGCAGGTTATTCTAAGGGTTGCCATCTCCATTTACTTCAAATAACTAAAAATTAATTTAAACTGAAGCACTCCATCTTTATGGAAAATAAAACAACCAAGGTTTCAGATGAGTCAAAGAGCAGGTTATTCTAAGGTGTTGCCATCTCCATTTACTTCAAATTACTAAATATTAATTTAAACCAAAGCACTCCATCTTTACGGAAAATAAAACAACCAAGGTTTGAGATGACTCAAAGAGCAGGTTATTCTAAGGTACTGCCATCTCCATTTACTTCAAATAACTAAAAATTAATTTAAACCAAAGCACTCCATCTTTTTGGAGGGAAAAACAACCAAAGTTTCAGATGACTCAAAGAGCATGTTATTCTAAGGTGCTGCCATCTCCATTTACTTCAAATTACTAAAAATTAATTTAAACCAAAGCACTCCATCTTTATGGAAAATAAAACAACAAAGGTTTCAGATGAGTCAAAGAGCAGGTTATTCCAAGGTGCTTCCGTCTCCATTTACTTCAAATAACTAAAATTTAATTTAAACCAAAGCACTCCATCTTTATGGGGGAAAAAACAACCAAAGTTTCAGATGATTAAAAGAGAAGGTTATTCCAAGGTGCTGCCATCTCTATTTACTTCAAATAACTAAAAATTAACTTAAACCAAAGCACTCCAACTTTATGGAAAATAAAACAACCAAGGTTTCAGATGACTCAAAGAGTAGGTTATTCTAAGGGGTTGCCATCTCCATTTACTTCAAATAACTAAAAATTAATTTAAACCAAAGCAGTCAATCTTTATGGAAAATAAAACAACCAAGATTTCAGATGACTCAAAGAGAAGGTTATTATAAGGTGTTGTCATCTCTATTTACTTCAAATAACTAAAAATTAATTTAAACCAAAGCACTACATCTTTATGGAAAATAAAACAACCAAGGTTTCAGATGTGTCAAAGAGCAGTTTATTCTAAGGTGCTGCCATCTCCATTTACTTCAAATAACTAAAAATAGTTTAAACTAAAGCACTCCATCTTTATGGGGAAAAACAACCAAAGTTTCAGATGACTCAAAGAGCAGGTTATTCTAAGGTGCTGCCATCTCCATTTACTTCAAATAACTAAAAATAATTTAAACCAAAGCACTCCATCTTTATGGAAAATAAAACAACCAAGGTTTCAGATGACTCAAAGAGCAGGTTATTCTAAGGGTTGCCATCTCCATTTACTTCAAATAATTAAAAATTAATTTAAACCGAAGCACTCCATCTTTATGGAAAATAAAACAACCAATGTTTCAGATGAGTCAAAGAGCAGGTTATTCTAAGGTGTTGCCATCTCCATTTACTTCAAATTACTAAATATTAATTTAAACAAAAGCACTCCATCTTTATGGAAAATAAAACAACCAAGGTTTCAGATGAATCAAAGAGCAGGTTATTCTAAGGTGCTGCCATCTCCATTTACTTCAAATAACTAAAATTTAATTTAAACCAAAGCACTCCATCTTTATAGGGGAAAAACAAAAAAAGTTTCAGATGACTCAAAGAGCAGGTTATTCTAAGATGTTGCCATCTCCATTTACTTCAAATAACTAAAAATTAATTTAAACCACAGCAATCCATCTTTATGGAAAATAAAACAACCAAGGTTTTAGATGACTCAAAGAGCATGTTATTCTAAGGTGATGTCATCTCCATTTACGTCAAATAACTAAAAATTAATTTAAACCAAAGCACTCCATCTTTATGGAAAATAAAACAACCATGGTTTCAGATGACTCAAAGAGCAGGTTATTCTAAGGTGCTGCCATCTCCATTTACTTCAAATAACTAAAAATTAATTTAAACCAAAGCACACCATCTTTATGGAAAATAAAACAACCAAGGTTTCAGATGACTCAAAGAGCAGCTTATTCTAAGGTGCTGCCATATACATTTACTTCAAATAACTTAAAATTAATTTAAAACAAAGCACTCCATCTTTATGGAAAATAAAACAACCAAGGTTTCAGATGAGTCAAAGAGCAGGTTATTCTAAGGTGTTGCCATCTCCATTTACTTCAAATAACTAAAATTTAATTTAAACCAAAGCACTCCATCTTTATGGGGGGAAAAGCAACCAAAGTTTCAGATGACTGAAAGAGCATGTTATTCTAAGGGGTTGCCATCTCCATTTACTTCGAATAACTAAAAATTAATTTAAACCAAAGCACTCCATCTTTATGGAAAATAAAACAACCAAGGTTTGAGATGACTCAAAGATCAGGTTATTCTAAGGTGATGCCATCTCCATTTACTTCAAATAACTAAAAATTAATTTAAACCAAAGCATTACATCTTTATGGTGGGAAACTACCAAAGTTTCAGATGACTCAAAGAGCAGGTTATTCTAAGGTGCTGCCATCTCCATTTACTTCAAATAACTAAAATTTAATTTAAACCAAAGCACTCCATCTTTTTGGGGGGAAAAACAACCAAAGTTTCAGATGACTCAAAGAGCATGTTATTCTAAGGTGCTGCCATCTCCATTTACTTCAAATTACTAAAAATTAATTTAAACCAAAGCACTCCATCTTTATGGAAAATAAAACAACAAAGGTTTCAGATGAGTCAAAGAGCAGGTTATTCCAAGGTGTTGGCATCTCCATTTACTTCAAATAACTAAAATTTAATTTAAACCAAAGCACTCCATCTTTATGGGGGAAAAACAACCAAAGTTTCAGATGATTAAAAGAGCAGGTTATTCTAAGGTGTTGCCATCTCTATTTACTTCAAATAACTAAAAATTAATTTAAACCAAAGCACTCAATCTTTATGGAAAATAAAACAACCAAGATTTTAGATGACTCAAAGAGAAGGTTATTCTAAGGTGTTGTCATCTCTATTTACTTCAAATAACTAAAAATTAATTTAAACCAAAGCACTACATCTTTATGGAAAATAAAACAACCAAGGTTTCAGATGAGTCAAAGAGCAGTTTATTCTAAGGTGCTGCCATCTCTATTTACTTCAAATAACTAAAAATTAATCTAAACCAAAGCACTACATCTTTATGGAAAATAAAACAACCAAGGTTTCAGATGAGTCAAAGAGCAGTTTATTCTAAGGTGCTGCCATCTCCATTTACTTCAAATAACTAAAAATAGTTTAAACTAAAGCACTCCATCTTTATGGGGAAAAACAACCAAAGTTTCAGATGACTCAAAGAGCAGGTTATTCTAAGGGTTTCCATCTCCATTTACTTCAAATAACTAAAAATTAATTTAAACCGAAGCACTCCATCTTTATGTAAAATAAAACAACCAAGGTTTCAGATGAGTCAAAGAGCAGGTTATTCTAAGGTGTTGCCGTCTCCATTTACTTCAAATTACTAAATATTAATTTAAACCAAAGCACTCCATCTTTATGGAAAATTAAACAACCAAGGTTTCAGATGAATCAAAGAGCAGGTTATTCTAAGGTGCTGCCATCTCCATTTACTTCAAATAACTAAAAATTAATTTAAACCAAAGCACTCTATCTTTATGGAAAATAAAACAACCAAGGTTTCAGATGACTCAAAGAGCAGGTTATTCTAAGGTGCTGCCATCTCCGTTTACTTCAAATAACTAAAAATTAATTTAAACCAAAGCACTCCATCTTTATGGAAAATAAAACAACCAAGGTTTCAGATGACTCAAAGAGTAGGTTATTCTAAGGGGTTGCCATCTCCATTTACTTCAAATAACTAAAAATTAATTTAAACCAAAGCACTCAATCTTTATGGAAAATAAAACAACCAAGATTTCAGATGACTCAAAGAGAAGGTTATTCTAAGATGTTGTCATCTCTATTTACTTCAAATATCTAAAAATTAATTTAAACCAAAGCACTACATCTTTATGGAAAATAAAACAATCAAGGTTTCAGATGAGTCAAAGAGCAGTTTATTCTAAGGTGCTGCCATCTCCATTTACTTCAAATAACTAAAATTTAATTTAAACCAAAGCACTCCATCTTTATGGAAAATAAAACAACCAAGGTTTCAGATGACTCAAAGAGCAGGTTATTCTAAGGGTTTCCATCTCCATTTACTTCAAATAACTAAAAATTAATTTAAACCGAAGCACTCCATCTTTATGTAAAATAAAACAACCAAGGTTTCAGATGAGTCAAAGAGCAGGTTATTCTAAGGTGTTGCCGTCTCCATTTACTTCAAATTACTAAATATTAATTTAAACCAAAGCACTCCATCTTTATGGAAAATTAAACAACCAAGGTTTCAGATGAATCAAAGAGCAGGTTATTCTAAGGTGCTGCCATCTCCATTTACTTCAAATAACTAAAATTTAATTTAAACCAAAGCACTCCATCTTTATGGGGGGAAAAACAAAAAAAGTTTCAGATGACTCAAAGAGAAGGTTATTCTAAGATGTTGCCATTTCCTTTTACTTCAAATAACTAAAAATTAATTTAAACCAAAGCAATCAATCTTTATGGAAAATAAAACAACCAAGGTTTCAGATGACTCAAAGAGCAGGTTATTCTAAGGTGTTGTCATCTCCATTTACTTCAAATAACTAAAAATTAATTTAAACCAAAGAACTCCATCTTTATGGAAAATAAAACAACCATTGTTTCAGATGACTCAAAGAGCAGGTTATTCTAAGGTGCTTCCATCTCCACTTACTTCAAACAACTAAAAAATAACTTAAACGAAAGCACTCCATGTTTATGGAAAATAAAACAACCAAGGTTTCAGATTACTCAAAGTGCATGTTATTCTAAGGGGTTGCCATCTCCATTTACTTCGAATAACTAAAAATTAATTTAAACCAAAGCACTCCATCTTTATGGAAAATAAAACAACCAAGGTTTCAGATGACTCAAAGAGCAGGTTATTCTAAGGTGCTGCCATCTCCGTTTACTTCAAATAACTAAAAATTAATTTAAACCAAAGCACTCCAACTTTATGGAAAATAAAACAACCAAGGTTTCAGATGACTCAAAGAGTAAGTTATTCTAAGGGGTTGCCATCTCCATTTACTTCAAATAACTAAAAATTAATTTAAACCAAAGCACTCAATCTTTATGGAAAATAAAACAACCAAGATTTCAGATGACTCAAAGAGAAGGTTATTCTAAGATGTTGTCATCTCTATTTACTTCAAATATCTAAAAATTAATTTAAACCAAAGCACTACATCTTTATGGAAAATAAAACAACCAAGGTTTCAGATGAGTCAAAGAGCAGTTTATTCTAAGGTGCTGCCATCTCCATTTACTTCAAATAACTAAAATTTAATTTAAACCAAAGCACTCCATCTTTATGGAAAATAAAACAACCAAGGTTTCAGATGACTCAAAGAGCAGGTTATTCTAAGGGTTTCCATCTCCATTTACTTCAAATAACTAAAAATTAATTTAAACCGAAGCACTCCATCTTTATGTAAAATAAAACAACCAAGGTTTCAGATGAGTCAAAGAGCAGGTTATTCTAAGGTGTTGCCATCTCCATTTACTTCAAATTACTAAATATTAATTTAAACCAAAGCACTCCATCTTTATGGAAAATAAAACAACCAAGGTTTCAGATGAATCAAAGAGCAGGTTATTCTAAGGTGCTGCCATCTCCATTTACTTCAAATAACTAAAATTTAATTTAAACCAAAGCACTCCATCTTTATGGGGGGAAAAAAAAAGTTTCAGATGACTCAAAGAGAAGGTTATTCTAAGATGTTGCCATCTCCATTTACTTCAAATAACTAAAAATTAATTTAAACCAAAGCAATCAATCTTTATGGAAAATAAAACAACCAAGGTTTCAGATGACTCAAAGAGCAGGTTATTCTAAGGTGTTGTCATCTCCATTTACTTCAAATAACTAAAAATTAATTTAAACCAAAGAACTCCATCTTTATGGAAAATAAAACAACCATTGTTTCAGATGACTCAAAGAGCAGGTTATTCTAAGGTGCTTCCATCTCCACTTACTTCAAACAACTAAAAAATAACTTAAACGAAAGCACTCCATGTTTATGGAAAATAAAACAACCAAGGTTTCAGATTACTCAAAGTGCATGTTATTCTAAGGGGTTGCCATCTCCATTTACTTCGAATAACTAAAAATTAATTTAAACCAAAGCACTCCATCTTTATGGAAAATAAAACAACCAAGGTTTCAGATGAGTCAAAGAGCAGGTTATTCTAAGGTGTTGCCATCTCCATTTACTTCAAATAACTTAAAATTAATTTAAAACAAAGCACTCCATCTTTATGGAAAATAAAACAACCAAGGTTTCAGATGAGTCAAAGAGCAGGTTATTCTAAGGTGTTGCCATCTCCATTTACTTCATATAACTAAAATTTAATTTAAACCAAAGCACTCCATCTTTATGGGGGGAAAAGCAACCAAAGTTTCAGATGACTGAAAGAGCATGTTATTCTAAGGGGTTGCCATCTCCATTTACTTCGAATAACTAAAAATTAATTTAAACCAAAGCACTCCATCTTTATGGAAAATAAAACAACCAAGGTTTGAGATGACTCAAAGATCAGGTTATTCTAAGGTGATGCCATCTCCATTTACTTCAAATAACTAAAAATTAATTTAAACCAAAGCATTACATCTTTATGGTGGGAAACTACCAAAGTTTCAGATGACTCAAAGAGCAGGTTATTCTAAGGTGCTGCCATCTCCATTTACTTCAAATAACTAAAATTTAATTTAAACCAAAGCACTCCATCTTTTTGGGGGGAAAAACAACCAAAGTTTCAGATGACTCAAAGAGCATGTTATTCTAAGGTGCTCCCATCTCCATTTACTTCAAATTACTAAAAATTAATTTAAACCAAAGCACTCCATCTTTATGGAAAATAAAACAACAAAGGTTTCAGATGAGTCAAAGAGCAGGTTATTCCAAGGTGTTGCCATCTCCATTTACTTCAAATAACTAAAATTTAATTTAAACCAAAGCACTCCATCTTTATGGGGAAAAACAACCAAAGTTTCAGATGATTAAAAGAGCAGGTTATTCTAAGGTGCTGCCATCTCCATTTACTTCAAATAACTAAAAATTAATTTAAACCAAAGCACTCAATCTTTATGGAAAATAAAACAACCAAGATTTTAGATGACTCAAAGAGAAGGTTATTCTAAGGTGTTGTCATCTCTATTTACTTCAAATAACTAAAAATTAATTTAAACCAAAGCACTACATCTTTATGGAAAATAAAACAACCAAGGTTTCAGATGAGTCAAAGAGCAGTTTATTCTAAGGTGCTGCCATCTCCATTTACTTCAAATAACTAAAAATAGTTTAAACTAAAGCACTCCATCTTTATGGGGAAAAACAACCAAAGTTTCAGATGACTCAAAGAGCAGGTTATTCTAAGGTGTTGCCATCTCCATTTACTTCAAATAACTAAAAATTAATTTAAACAAAAGCACTCCATCTTTATGGAAAATAAAACAACCAAGGTTTCAGATGAGTCAAAGAGCAGGTTATTCTAAGGTGTTGCCATCTCCATTTACTTCAAATTACTAAATATTAATTTAAACCAAAGCACTCCATCTTTATGGAAAATAAAACAACCAAGGTTTTAGATGAATCAAAGAGCAGGTTATTCTAAGGTGCTGCCATCTACATTTACTTCAAATAACTAAAAATAGTTTAAACTAAAGCACTCCATCTTTATGGGAAAAACAACCAAGTTTCAGATGACTCAAAGAGCAGGTTAATCTAAGGTGCTGCCATCTCCATTTACTTCAAATAACTAAAAATTAATTTAAACCAAAGCACTCCATCTTTATGGAAAATAAAACAAAAGGTTTCAGATGACTCAAAGAGCAGGTTATTCTAAGGTGCTGCCATCTCTTTACTTCAAATAACTAAAAATTAATTTAAACCAAAGCACTCCTTTATGGAAAATAAAACAACCAAGGTTTCAGATGACTCAAAGAGTAGGTTATTCTAAGGGTTGCCATCTCCATTTACTTCAAATAACTAAAAATTAATTTAAACCAAAGCACTCATCTTTATGGAAAATAAAACAACCAAGTTTCAGATGACTCAAAGAGCAGGTTATTCTAAGGTGTTGTCATCTCCATTTACTTCAAATAACTAAAAATTAATTTAAACCAAAGCACTCTTTATGGAAAATAAAACAACCAAGGTTTCAGATGATCAAAGAGCAGTTTATTCTAAGGTGCTACCATCTCCATTTACTTCAAATAACTAAAAATATTTAAAACTAAAGCACTCCATCTTTATGGGAAAAACAACCAAAGTTTCAGATGACTCAAAGAGCAGTTATTCTAAGGTGTGCCATCTCCATTTACTTCAAATAACTAAAAATTAATTTAAACCAAAGCACTCCATCTTTATGGAAAATAAAACAACCAAGGTTTCAGATGACTCAAAGAGCGGTTATTCTAAGGTTGCCATCTCCATTTATTTCAAATAACTAAAAATTAATTTAAACCGAAGCACTCTATCTTTATGGAAAATAAAACAACCAAGGTTTCAGATGAGTCAAAGAGCAGGTTATTCTAAGGTGTTTCCATCTCCATTTACTTCAAATTACTAAATATTAATTTAAACCAAAGCACTCCATCTTTATGGAAAATAAAACAACCAAGGTTTCAAATGAATCAAAGAGCAGGTTATTCTAAGGTGCTGCCATCTCCATTTACTTCAAATAACTAAAATAAGTTTAAACTAAAGCACTCCATCTTTATGGGAAAAACAACCAAAGTTTCAGATTACTCAAAGAGCAGGTTATTCTAAGGTGCTGCCATCTCCATTTACTTCAAATAACTAAAAATTAATTTAAACCAAAGCACTCCATCTTTATGGAAAATAAAACAACCAAGGTTTCAGATGACTCAAAGAGCAGGTTATTCTAAGGTGCTACCATCTCCGTTTACTTCAAATAAATAAAAATTAATTTAAACCAAAGCACACCATCTTTAAGGAAAATAAAACAACCAAGGTTTCAGATGACTCAAAGAGTAGGTTATTCTAAGGGGTTGCCATCTCCATTTACTTCAAATAACTAAAAATTAATTTAAACCAAAGCATCATCTTTATGGAAAATAAAACAACCAAGTTTCAGATGACTCAAAGAGAAGGTTATTCTAAGGTGTTGTCATCTCTATTTACTTCAATACTAAAAATTAATTTAAACAAAGCACTCCATCTTTAGGAAAATAAAACAACCAAGGTTTCAGATGAATCAAATAGCAGGTTTCTAAGGTGCTGCCATCTCCATTTACTTCAAATAACTAAAATATTTAAACAAAGCCTCCATCTTTATGGAAAAACAACCAAAGTTTCAGATGACTCAAAGAGCAGGTTATTCTATGATGTTGCCATCTCCATTTACTTCAAATAACTAAAAATTAATTTAAACCAAAGCAATCCATCTTTATGGAAAATAAAACAACCAAGGTTTCAGATGACTCAAAGAGCAGGTTATTCTAAGGTACTGTTATCTCCATTTACTTCAAATAACTAAAAATTAATTTAAACCGAAGCACTCCATCTTTATGTAAAATAAAACAACCAAGGTTTCAGATGAGTCAAAGAGCAGGTTATTCTAAAGTGTTGCCATCTCCATTTACTTCAAATACTAAATTAATTTAAACCAAAGCACTCCATCTTTATGGAAAATAAAACAACCAAGGTTTCAGATGAATCAAAGAGCAGGTTATTCTAAGGTGCTGCCATCTCCATTTACTTCAAATAACTAAAATTAATTAAACCAAAGCACTCCATCTTTATGGAAAAACAAGTTTCAGATGACTCAAAGAGCAGGTTATTCTAAGATGTTGCCATCTCCATTTACTTCAAATAACTAAAAATTAATTTAAACCAAAGCAATCCATCTTTATGGAAAATAAAACAACCAAGGTTTCAGATGACTCAAAGAGCAGGTTATTCTAAGGTGTGTCATCTCATTTACTTCAAATAACTAAAAATTAATTTAAACCAAAGCACTACATCTTTATGGAAAATAAAACAACCAAGGTTTCAGATGAGTCAAAGAGCAGGTTATTCTAAGGTGTTGCCATCTCCATTTACTTCAAATAACTAAAATAGTTTAAACTAAAGCACTCCATCTTTATGGAAAACAACCAAAGTTTCAGATGACTCAAAGAGCAGGTTATTCTAGGTGTTGCCATCTCCATTTACTTCAAATAACTAAAATTAATTTAAACCAAGCAATCCATCTTTATGGAAAATAAAACAACCAAGGTTTCAGATGACTCAAAGAGCAGGTTATTCTAAGGTGCTGTCATCTCCATTTACTTCAAATAACTAAAAATTAATTTAAACCGAAGCACTCCATCTTTATGAAAATAAACAACCAAGGTTTCAGATGAGTCAAAGAGCAGGTTATTCTAAGGTGTTGCCATCTCCATTTACTTCAAATACTAAAATTAATTTAAACCAAAGCACTCCATCTTTATGGAAAATAAAACAACCAAGGTTTCAGATGAATCAAAGAGCAGGTTTTCTAAGGTGCTGCCATCTCCATTTACTTCAAATAACTAAAATTAATTTAAACCAAAGCACTCCATCTTATGGGAAAAAAAAAAAAGTTTCAGATGACTCAAAGAGCAGGTTATTCTAAGTGTTGCCATCTCCATTTACTTCAAATAACTAAAAATTAATTTAAACCAAAGCACTCCATCTTTATGGAAAATAAACACCAAGGTTTCAGATGACTCAAAGAGGTTATTCTAAGGTGCTGTCATCTCCATTTACTTCAAATAACTAAAATTAATTTAAACCAAAGCACTCCATCTTTATGGAAAAAAAAACACCATGGTTTTAGATGACTCAAAGAGCAGGTTTTCTAAGGTGCTGCCATCTCCGTTACTTCAAATAACTAAAAATTAATTTAAACCAAAGCACACCATCTTTATGGAAAATAAAAACCAAGGTTTCAGATGACTCAAAGAGCATTATTCTAAGGTGCTGCCATCTCCATTTACTTCAAATAACTAAAATTAATTTAAAACAAAGCACTCCATCTTTATGGAAAATAAAACAACCAAGGTTTCAGATGAGTCAAAGAGCAGGTTATTCTAAGTGTGCCATCTCCATTTACTTCAAATAACTAAAATTTAATTTAAACCAAAGCACTCCATCTTTATGGGGGAAAAGCAACCAAAGTTTCAGATGACTGAAAGAGCAGGTTATTCTAAGGTGCTGCCATCTCCATTTACTTCAAATAACTAAAAATTAATTTAAACCAAAGCACTCCATCTTTATGGAAAATAAAACAACCAAGGTTTCAGATGAGTCAAAGAGCAGGTTATTCTAAGGTGCTGCCATCTCCATTTACTTCAAATAACTAAAATTTAATTTAAACCAAAGCACTCCATCTTTATGGGGGAAAAAAGCAACCAAAGTTTCAGATGACTAAAAGAGCAGGTTATTCTAAGGTGTTTCCATCTCCACTTACTTCAAATAACTAAAAAATAACTTAAACCAAAGCACTCCATCTTTATGGAATAAAACAACCAAGGTTTCAGATTACTCAAAGAGCATGTTATTCTAAGGGGTTCCCATCTCCATTTACTTCGAATAACTAAAAATTAATTTAAACCAAAGCACTCCATCTTTATGGAAAATAAAACAACCAAGGTTTGAGATGACTCAAAGAGTAGGTTATTCTAAGGTGCTGCCATCTCCATTTACTTCAATAACTAAAAATTAATTTAAACCAAAGACATCTTTATGGAAAAACAACCAAAGTTTCAGATGACTCAAAGAGCAGGTTATTCTAAGGTGCTGCCATCTCCATTTACTTCAAATAACTAAAATTAATTTAAACCAAAGCACTCCATCTTTTTGGGGAAAAAAAAAACCAAAGTTTCAGATGACTCAAAGAGCTGTTATTCTAAGGTGCTGCCATCTCCATTTACTTCAAATACTAAAAATTAATTTAAACCAAAGCACTCCATCTTTATGGAAAATAAAACAACAAAGGTTTCAGATGATCAAAGAGCAGGTTATTCCAAGGTGCTGCCATCTCCTTTACTTCAAATAACTAAAATTTAATTTAAACCAAAGCACTCCATCTTTATGGAAAAAAAAACAACCAAAGTTTCAGATGAAAAGAGCAGGTTATTCTAAGTGCTGCCATCTCCATTTACTTCAAATAACTAAAAATTAACTTAAACCAAAGCACTCCAACTTTATGGAAAATAAAAACAACCAAGGTTTCAGATGACTCAAGAGTAGGTTATTCTAAGGGGTTGCCATCTCCATTTACTTCAATAACTAAAAATTAATTTAAACCAAAGCACTCATCTTTATGGAAAATAAAACAACCAAGTTTCAGATGACTCAAAGAGAAGGTTATTCTAAGGTGTTGTCATCTCATTTACTTCAAATAATAAAAATTAATTTAACCAAAGCACTCCATCTTATGGAAAATAAAACAACCAAGGTTTCAGATGAGTCAAAGAGCAGTTATTATAAGGTGATGCCATCTCCATTTAATTCAAATAAAAAAATAGTTTACACTAAAGCACTCCATCTTTATGGGGAAAAACAACCAAAGTTTCAGATGACTCAAAGAGCAGGTTATTCTAAGGTGCTGCCATCTCCATTTACTTCAAATAACTAAAAATTAATTTAAACCAAAGCACTCCATCTTTATGGAAAATAAAACAACCAAGGTTTCAGATGACTCAAAGAGCAGGTTATTTTAAGGGTTTCCATCTCCATTTACTTGAAATAACTAAAAATTAATTTAAACCGAAGCACTCCATCTTTATGGAAAATAAAACAACCAAGGTTTCAGATGAGTCAAAGAGCAGGTTATTCTAAGGTGTTGCCATCTCCATTTACTTCAAATTACTAAATATTAATTTAAACCAAAGCACTCCATCTTTATGGAAAATAAAACAACCAAGGTTTCAGATGAATCAAAAAGCAGGTTATTCTAAGGTGCTGCCATCTCCATTTACTTCAAATAACTAAAAATAGTTTAAACTAAAGCACTCCATCTTTATGGGGAAAAACAACCAAAGTTTCAGATGACTCAAAGAGCAGGTTAATCTAAGGTGCTTCCATCTCCATTTACTTCAAATAACTAAAAATTAATTTAAACCAATGCACTCCATCTTTATGGAAAATAAAACAACCAAGGTTTCAGATGACTCAAAGAGCAGGTTATTCTAAGGTGCTGCCATCTCCGTTTACTTCAAAAAACTAAAAATTAATTTAAACCAAAGCACACCATCTTTAAGGAAAATAAAACAACCAGGTTTCAGATGAAAAGCAGGTTATTCTAAGGGGTTGCCATCTCCATTTACTTCAAATAACTAAAAATTAATTTAAACCAAAGCACCCATCTTTATGGAAAATAAAACAACCAAGGTTTCAGATTACTCAAAAAAGGTTATTCTAAGGGTGCCATCTCCATTACTTCAATAACTAAAAATTAATTTAAACCAAAGCACTCATCTTTAGGAAATAAAACACCAAGTTTTCAGATGACTCAAAGAGCAGGTTATTCTAAGGTGTTGCCATCTCCATTTACTTCAAATAACTAAAAATAATTTAAACCAAAGCACTCCATCTTTATGGAAAATAAAACAACCAAGTTTCAGATGATCAAAGAGCAGTTATTCTAAGGTGCTGCCATCTCCATTTACTTCAAATAACTAAAAATTAATTTAAACAAAGCACTCCATCTTTATGGAAAAAAACAACCAAAGTTTCAGATGACTCAAAGAGCAGGTTATTCTAAGGTGCTGCCATCTCCATTTACTTCAAATAACTAAAAATTAATTTAAACCAAAGCACTCCATCTTTATGGAAAAAAAACAACCAAGGTTTCAGATGACTCAAAGAGCAGGTATCTAAGGGTGCCATCTCCATTTACTTCAAATAACTAAAAATTAATTTAAACCAAAGCACTCCATCTTTATGGAAATAAAACAACCAAGGTTTCAGATGAGTCAAAGAGCAGGTTATTAAGGTGTTGCCATCTCCATTTACTTCAAATAACTAATTAATTTAAACCAAAGCACTCCATCTTTATGGAAAATAAAAACCAAGGTTTAGATGATCAAAGAGCAGGTTATTCTAAGGTGCTGCCATCTCCATTTACTTCAAATAACTAAAAATTAATTTAAACCAAAGCATCCATCTTTATGGAAAATAAACAACCAAGGTTTCAGATGACTCAAAGAGCAGGTTATTCTAAGGGCTTTCATCTCCATTTACTTCAAATAACTAAAAATTAATTTAAACCAAAGCACTCCATCTTTATGGAAAATAAAACAACCATGGTTTCAGATGACTCAAAGAGCAGGTTATTCTAAGGTTGCCATCTCGTTACTTCAAATACTAAAAATTAATTTAAACCAAAGCACTCCATCTTTATGGAAAATAAAACAAAAGGTTTCAGATGATCAAAGAGCAGGTTATTAAGGTGCTGCCATCTCCTTTACTTCAAATAACTAAAATTAATTTAAACCAAAGCACTCTTTATGGGGAAAAACAAACAACCAAAGTTTCAGATGATAAAAGAGCAGGTTATTCTAAGGTGCTGCCATCTCCATTTACTTCAAATAACTAAAAATTAACTTAAACCAAAGCACTCCATTATGGAAAAAACAACCAAAGGTTTCAGATGACTCAAAGAGCAGGTTATTCTAAGGTCTGCCATCTCCATTTACTTCAAATAACTAAAAAAATTTAAACCAAAGCACTCCATCTTTATGGAAAATAAACAACCAAGGTTTCAGATGACTCAAAGAGTAGGTTATTCTAAGGTGCTGCCATCTCCATTTACTTCAATAACTAAAATTAATTTAAACCAAAGCACTCCATCTTTATGGAAAAAAAACAACCAAGTTTCAGATGACTCAAAGAGCAGGTTATTCTAAGGTGCCATCTCCATTACTTCAAATAACTAAAAAATTAATTTAAACCAAAGCACTCCATCTTTATGGAAAATAAAACAACCAAGGTTTCAGATGACTCAAAGAGCAGTTATTCTAAGGTTGCCATCTCCATTTACTTCAAATACTAAAAATTAATTTAAACAAAGCACTCCATCTTTATGGAAAATAAAACAACCAAGTTTCAGATGACTCAAAGAGCAGGTTATTCTAAGGTGCTGCCATCTCCATTTACTTCAAATAACTAAAAATTAATTTAAACCAAAGCACCATCTTTATGGGGGAAAACAACCAAAGTTTCAGATGACTCAAAGAGCAGGTTATTCTAAGGTGCTGCCTCCATTTACTTCAAATAACTAAAAATTAATTTAAACCAAAGCACTCCATCTTTATGGAAAAAAAAACAAAGTTTCAGATGACTCAAGAGCAGGTATTCTAAGGTGCTGCCATCTCCATTTACTTCAAATAACTAAAAATTATTTAAACCAAAGCACTCCATCTTTATGGAAATAAAACAACCAGGTTTCAGATGACTCAAAGAGAGGTTATTCTAAGGGTTGCCATCTCCATTTACTTCAAATAACTAAAAATTAATTTAAACCAAAGCACTCCATCTTTATAAAAAAAACACCAGTTTCAGATGTCAAAGAGAAGTTATTCTAAGGTGTGCCATCTTTTACTTCAAATAACTAAAATTAATTTAAACCAAAGCACACATCTTTATGGAAATAAAACAACCAAGGTTTCAGATGACTCAAAGAGTTATTCTAAGGTGCTGCCATCTCCATTTACTTCAAATAACTAAAAATATTTAAACAAAGCACTCCATCTTTATGGAAAAACAACCAAGGTTTCAGATGACAAAGAGCAGGTTATTCTAAGGTGCTGCCATCTCCATTTACTTCAAATAACTAAAAATTATTTAAACCAAAGCACTCCATCTTTATGGAAAATAAAAAAACCAAGGTTTCGATGTCAAAGAGCAGGTTATTCTAAGTGTTGCCATCTCCATTTACTTCAAATAACTAAAAATTAATTTAAACAAAGCACTCCATCTTTATGGAAAAAAAACAACCAAGTTTCAGATGACTCAAAGAGCAGGTTATTCTAAGGTGTTGCCATCTCCATTTACTTCAAATAACTAAAATTAATTTAAACCAAAGCATCCATCTTTATGGAAATAAAACAACCAGGTTTCAGATGACTCAAAGAGCAGGTTATTCTAAGGTGCTGCCATCTCCATTTACTTCAAATAACTAAAATTAATTTAAACCAAAGCATCCATCTTTATGGAAAATAAAACACCAAGGTTTCAGATGACTCAAAGAGCAGGTTATTCTAAGGTGCCATCTCCTTTACTTCAAATAACTAAAAATTAATTTAAACCAAAGCACCATCTTTATGGAAAATAAAACAACCATGGTTTCAGATGACTCAAAGAGCAGGTTATTCTAAGGTGCTGCATCTCCGTTTACTTCAAATAACTAAAAATTAATTTAAAAAAGCACTCCATCTTTATGGAAAATAAAACAACCAAAGGTTCAGATGAGTCAAAGAGCAGGTTATTAAGGTGCTGCCATCTCCATTTACTTCAAATAACTAAAATTTAATTTAAACCAAAGCACCCATCTTTATGGAAAAAAACAACCAAAGTTTCAGATGATTAAAAGAGCAGGTTATTCTAAGGTGCTGCCATCTCCATTTACTTCAAATACTAAAAATTAATTAAACCAAAGCACTCCTTTTGGGGGAAAACAACCAAAGTTTCAGATGACTCAAAGAGCAGGTTATTCTAAGGTGCTGCCATCTCCATTTACTTCAAATAACTAAAAATTAATTTAAACCAAAGCACTCCATTTTAGGAAAATAAAACAACCAAGGTTTCAGATGACTCAAGAGCAGGTTATTCTAAGGTGCTGCCATCTCCATTTACTTCAAATAACTAAAAATTAATTTAAACCAAAGCACTCCATCTTTATGGAAAACAACCAAGTTTCAGATGACTCAAAGAGCAGGTTATTCTAAGGTGCTTCCATCTCCACTTACTTCAAATAACTAAAAATAATTTAAAAAACCAAAGCACCCTTTATGGAAAATAAAACAACCAAGGTTTCAGATGACTCAAGAGCATGTTATTCTAAGGGTTGCCATCTCCATTTACTTCAAATACTAAAATTAATTTAAACCAAAGCACTCCATCTTTATGGAAAATAAACAACCAAGGTTTCAGATGATCAAAGAGCAGGTTATTCTAAGGTGCTGCCATCTATTACTTCAAATAACTAAAATTAATTTAAACCAAAGCACTCCATCTTTATGGGGGGAAAAACAACCAAAGTTTCAGATGACTCAAGAGCAGGTTATTCTAAGGTGCTGCCATCTCCATTTACTTCAATAACTAAAATTTAATTTAAACCAAAGCACTCCATCTTTATGGGGGAAAAAACAACCAAAGTTTCAGATGATAAAGAGCAGGTTATTCTAAGGTGCTGCCATCTCCATTTACTTCAAATAACTAAAATTTAAACCAAAGCACCCACTTTATGGAAAATAAAACAACCAAGGTTTCAGATGACTCAAAGAGTAGGTTATTCTAAGGGTTGCCATCTCCATTTACTTCAAATAACTAAAATTAATTTAAACCAAAGCACTCATCTTTATAAAAAAAAACAACCAAGATTTCAGATGATCAAAGAGCAGGATATTCTAAGGTGTCATCTCCATTTACTTCAAATAACTAAAAATTAATTTAACCAAAGCACTCCATCTTTATGGAAAAAACAACCAAGTTTCAGATGACTCAAAGAGCAGGTTATTCTAAGGTTGCCATCTCCATTTACTTGAATAACTAAAAATTAATTTAAACCGAAGCACTCCATCTTTATGGAAAATAAACAACCAAGGTTTCAGATGCTCAAAGAGCAGGTTATTCTAAGGTGTTGCCATCTCTATTTACTTCAAATAACTAAAATTTAATTTAAACCAAAGCACTCCATCTTTATGGAAATAAAACAACCAAGGTTTCAGATGATCAAAGAGCAGGTTATTCTAAGGTGCTGCCATCTCCATTTACTTCAAATAACTAAAAATAATTTAAACAAAGCACTCCATCTTTATGGGGAAAAAAAACAACCAAAGTTTCAGATGACTCAAAGAGCAGGTTATTAAGGTGCTTCCATCTCCATTTACTTCAAATAACTAAAAATTAATTTAAACCAAAGCACTCCATCTTTATGGAAAATAAAACAACCAAGGTTTCAGATGACTCAAAGAGCAGGTTATTCTAAGGTGCTGCCATCTCCATTTACTTCAAATAACTAAAAATTAATTTAAACCAAAGCACACCATCTTTAGGAAAAAAACAACCATGGTTTCAGATGACTCAAAGAGTAGGTTATTCTAAGGTTGCCATCTCCATTTACTTCAAATAACTAAAAATTAATTTAAACCAAAGCACTCCATCTTTATGGAAATAAACAACAAAGGTTTCAGATGACTCAAAGAGCAGGTTATCAAGGTGCTGCCATCTCCATTTACTTCAAATAACTAAAATTAATTTAAACCAAAGCACTCCAATCTTTATGGGGGAAAAAAACAACCAAGTTTCAGATGATTAAAAGAAGGTTATTCTAAGGTGCTGCCATCTCCATTTACTTCAAATAACTAAATTAATTTAAACCAAAGCACTCCATCTTTAGGAAAATAAAACAACCAGGTTTCAGAGATCAAAGAGCAGGTTATTCTAAGGTGCTGCCATCTCCATTTACTTCAAATAACTAAAATTAATTTAAACCAAAGCAACCATCTTTATGGAAAATAAAACAACCAAGGTTTCAGATGACTCAAAAGCAGGTTATTCTAAGGTTGCCATCTCCATTTACTTCAAATAACTAAAAATTATTTAAACCAAAGCACTCATCTTTATGGGAAAATAAAACAACCAAGGTTTCAGATGATCAAAGAGCAGGTTATTCTAAGGTGTTGCCATCTCCATTTACTTCAAATTACTAAAAATTAATTTAAACCAAAGCACTCCATCTTTATGGAAAATAAAACAACCAGGTTTCAGATGGATCAAAGAGCAGGTTATTCTAAGGTGATGCCATCTCCATTTACTTCAAATAACTAAAAATTAATTTAAACCAAAGCAACTCCATCTTTATGGAAAATAAAAAACCAAGGTTTCAGATGACTCAAAGAGCAGGTTATTCTAAGGTGCCATCTCCATTTACTTCAAATAACTAAAATTAATTTAAACCAAAGCACTCCATCTTTATGGAAAATAAAACAACCAGGTTCAGATGACTCAAAGAGCAGGTTATTCTAAGGTGCTTGCCATCTCCATTTACTTCAATTACAAAAAATTAATTTAAACCAAAGCATCCATCTTTATGGAAAATAAAACAACCAAGGTTTCAGATGAGTCAAAGAGCAGGTTATTCTAAGGTGCTGCCATCTCCATTACTTCAAATAACTAAAATTAATTTAAACCAAAGCACTCCATCTTTATGGGGGAAAAAACAACCAAAGTTTCAGATGATTAAAAGAGCAGGTTATTCTAAGGTGCTGCCATCTCCATTACTTCAAATAACTAAAATAACTTAAAGCAAAGCCTCACTTTATGGGGGAAAACAACCAAAGTTTCAGATGACTGAAAAGAGCAGGTTATTCTAAGGTGCTGCCATCCCATTACTTCAAATAACTAAAAATTTAAACCAAAGCACTCCATCTT